>NC_089232.1:1947500-2247500 GCF_963924675.1 Phocoena phocoena | reverse complement strand
ACCTCACATTTCATTGGCACCGAGGCCCTAAATTCCACCAGATGCTCCAGCACAGACCCCCAGGGCCTCAAGCCTTTTCTTTATGAACGACACCCCTGTGTCTGTGGTCCCAACGACTTCAACTAGCAAACTGGAGTAAGAAGGCCTCGGCACGCTTCTCAAGGTTAAATCCAGCCCAGGGTTAATAATAAAGCCCTCGGATGATTTGTTTCCACTGGAATCCTGACAAACCCCCAAACAACAGGGGTACCCAAAAGTACAGATGGATTTGAGAATGTCTGCGAATCCAATAACTGCAAAACTTCATCTGTGAATCTCATGATTAACTTCGTTTCCAATTAAGCAACCAGAACACACCTGAGTGATCATTCCCACCAACATCACTTAATTACTCAGAGTTCCCTTGCTCAAATTATCCCAATTTTCCCAAACATCACAGACCGAGATATTTGGAATAATCTACACACTAGAGAATGAGAAATGGGTGAATAGAATATAGGCTCTTCTTTAATTCAGAGTTCCAAAGATCACAACTCCCGCTTATCCACATAGAAAACACACTGGTTTTAGAAATGGAAGTACCAAAAATGGTTCTTTTATTTTATTAAGTTAAAATATTATCAGGCTTCCCTGGTGGCGCAGTCGTTGAGAGTCCGCCTGCCGATGCGGGGGACACGGGTTTGTGACCCGGTCCGGGAAGATCTCACCTGCCGCGGAACGGCTGGGCCCGTGAGCCATGGCCGCTGAGCCTGTGCTCCGCAACGGGAGGGGCCCCAACAGTGAGAGGCCCGTGTACCGCAAAATGCCTGCCCACCTGCACGGAGGCCCTGCGTCTGGGCGGCCTTCAGGTCGGGCTTGCACAAGGCTGATGGGAAGTGGGGTGGCTGGTGATGCCTGTCTGAAGAGTTGTCCGGAGAGAGGTAGATTCAATTGAATATGTGGCTTCAAAAGCAGAACTAAAAACTGAGGATGGAATTGAAAAAGAGGAAGATTTCAGCTCCGCGTCAGCAGGCCTTCCAGGGAAGGGGACTAGTGAGACCCCCACTGAAGGCAGGGTGGGAGCGGAGGGGGCTTCAGCACCACAAAGTTGACGTGACTGAACTCTTATCGTACGACAAAGGAAGTGCACATTGGCAGACTTCAGTGTTTAATAAGAGACCTTTGCAGGGTGTCGGAAACAATCTCCTCCCTTTGCAAATGGGAGGCCCAGGTGGTTACGGGGGAAATCACACGCAGAGGCGGGCCCTTCCTGGTGGCTGAGGCAGTGTCCCTGCACGAGGATATAGCCGCACGGCTGCTTTGTTTTCACTGGGAATGGATACAGTCTGTGTCTCCACCTCAAACGCTGGTGGGGCATGTGCATTGAATGGAGGACGAACAAATTCCATGAAGTCCCTGATACTCGCAAAGCAGTGATGCGACGAGAGGAAAAGGACTCCAGCCCTGAGGCTGAGGACATTATCTCTGGTTCAAAAGAAGAGAAATTACATCAAGTGAAAACAATCGCACTGCAGGGCAGTTTATACGAGTCCAATAGTTGGTTTGGACGCCAAAATCTAGGAATTCTGAGGGAGAGAGGCTGGGTGGGAGCAGGGAAGATGCAGGACTCGACGGCCAGGTGAGATGGGAGGAGCGGGTGAGAGGGAGGGGCCCCAGGAGTGGAGCCAGGGGAGGGTGGTGGCCCCGTCAGCCCGGTTGCTAGGACCTCCTGTCTTTCCCGTTCAGAGGTCCTGGGGTCAGTTTCACCTGCTCCCAGGGAGGCAGCTAACCCACGGTGCGCAGAAGGCTATGCGGTGTGCGTGTGTTTAACTGTCACTTTGCTGTACAGCAGATACTGGTACAGCATCGTGGATCAACTACGCTTCGGTAAAAAAAGAATATCTGTATTTTTCCCACTAGTACATCTCGTATAGTCAAAGGCTAAGAAAATATGAAGTAACTGATAAAGTTAAAGCAACATACCAGAAAAAAAAGAATGCTGTGCGGGCAGTCCTCACAGCCTCCTTCCCCACACAGGCCCCTTCTCAGAGTGGCTCTGCCGAGACCCCCGGCAAAGGTCTGGCACTTTTCACCAGGATGGTTGGATGGCGTGACACCCGGGGGCGTGCGCGTAGCAAAGCGCGTCAGAGAAAGCGCTGAGGCTTGGAGAGCGTGTTCACTTCACCCCAGCTCAGGGCCGGCGAGAGAGGAGTTTGCGGTCGCGATGTCTGAAAAGGGATTTCTGCAGGATGTCTGTGGGACTTCAGAAACTCAAGATGACAACGTCGACATTTCCTGGCACAAATGTGGAGCCCCGACACGGGGCCCCTGGTACTCAGTTACCAGACGCAGCCACAGAGAGGCCGCTAGTGCATCGTACTCAGTTAGAAAGAGCTTTTTCTCGCTGTCGAGGCAGAGGAGGAAGTAAAGACACTGAAAGCAAAGCAGGGAATGACTGATCAGGGCCTGTTAGGTTCCAGGCTTGCCCAGCTTCCCTCTCTCCCTGAATATTTACAAGGAGAGCAGACAGAGTGGATGTGAGACCTCACAACCTGCCTCTCTAAAGCACGTGTTACCTTTGCTTTTCTCCAAATGGAGGGTGCAGTGACCACCCTCCCCCCCGCCGCCGCCCTTCGTGGTGAGGGGATGGCAGGAGGACAGCTCCAGGTAAACAGTTCAGCTGGTTTTCTGAGCAGGTGATGCCCTGACTATAAAATAGCTGCGAGCTGGAAGGAAACTCCTGCCGACAAACAAGAACAAGTCCAGAGGCTCAGATGAGCAGCGTCCCCTGCAGCGCCCCTGCCCAGCCGAGCGCAGGTGTTCTCCGGAAAAAGATGCCATTTTTAGTTCTGGGAACACATTTTTTAAAGACAGGGGTCTTGTTTACAGCCCCGCGTGTTTCCCGCTCAGGACCCCCGAGCCTGAGTCTCTGTTTAGTGCACTGTTTGTGTTCATCCTCTAAGGACCCGGCTGCGGTTTATTCAGGGACCGTCCAAACTGCAGTCCCGAGAGGGTCCCACGTCCAGGGAGAGAGCTCTGTTGAGGTCTCCTGTGCGCGCGCTGACTGCCGCAAGGAAAGCTAATGATATTCCTGCAACGCCCAGGGAAGGGAAATTTCCATTTTTTGCTGCTCAGAAAGCTCTGCTGTGAGATTTCTCTATTGCAGTTGAATCTGTTCTGCCCCGGGGATGCTGCTTTACCAAGTCTGGGACTGGATAACCAAGAGGCCAAGGGGAGGGACCTGTGTGCATAAGCGTCTTTGGGCCATATGCTCCGGCATGGTTGCGGTGACCCGGTGATCTGGACGGCAGGTGCCACCGGCTCACGCCGCAAACGCTCCTGCAGAGTCCGTGTGCTTTACTGTCTGGGATGAGCTGCGGCCTGAGGAAGGGCCAGGGGTCAGAGTGCGAGGCAGAGCGAAGGCAGCTGCACCCAAATGAAAAGTTCACGAGATGTGGCGCCAGAACCCGCCGCAGAACAGTGCCTGGCGCCCAGCAGATGTTTAACGCAGACAAAATAACGTCGACAGAGGAGGCATAAAGATGCACATTTTTAGAGTAAAACAAACAAAATACCTAGCCGGATGACTCTACGATTCAGCATCCTTTCTAGGGGAGGTTTCCTTTTCAGGCAGCTCTCCTCGATTTGGGGCACACAGTGCGACCCCGCTGCAGCCCTGGCTCTCCCAGGGCTGAGCTTCCTAAGCTCTGACGGGCCGTCCACACCTAAGGAGCCCTTCGGCAAGACTGTGAGATGTGGGCCCCTGGAGAGGAGACGTGACCGAGGATCCCGGTCCTTTCCTGTCTTCCCTGCACGTTTATCCTGAGGTCACCTATTGTTTACGAGGGCTTGAGGATGCCGTGTGGCCAAGAGAAGCCACAGCAGAGAGTAGCTGAGGCCTCCCACCTTCCCATCCACGTGGCCCCCCAGGGAGTCAGAGGACGGGCCCCTCCTCTTCCCTCCCAGCTCAGGCAGCACCGCGAGTGTCTATAGCTCCTTTACCTCCGTCATCTGCTTCAGCAGAAGCCGTGGCGCCACTTCCGAGCCTCGTTGGAGCCTATCTTGGAAGCAGCAAGCCTGCCAGATGGTTAGCACGGCCAGTCACCCCTTCCGCAGAGCGCGCTTGTCACCGCCTCTCCCCCCCCCCCCCCCCCCCCCCGCCTCTTGGCATCACAGGGACCCACATCTTAGTAAGTGGCTCTGGAAGAGGAAGAAAATTTTCTGAGAAAGCAAAGCTCTATCCTCACCATGTGTAAAAGCCGGTGGAGAAATCTTATTTGGAGAGGTTGTCTTTCCATCAGACAGCCCTCATTTTTGCCTTGGCCCCGCAGTGTGACGGCTCCCTCACCAATACCACCAGTGTCCAACGAGAGACGTGAGTTAAGGAGATGCCCTATTGTTCTCGGAGCCGGGGCTCCAGGCCCAGTGCCCTCTCTGGAGCATCAGTTCCTGGAAGGCAAGGTGGGGTGAAGGACTCTCATTCATCTTTGGATTTCCGTCTTCTAGCACGTGCCTGGTGCATAGGAATAAATAATGGGATACATGAATGACTAGGTCGGTTGTTATAAAATAAAGACAGAATCCAAACAGCAGCAGCTGACGCCCTTGCCGATCAAAGAGACAGGAGGCATCACAGCAGCCGATACGCTGCTTTAATTGCGCACCTACTATGTGCGGAGCAGGTTGCAAACAAATGGGCTTCACCGGGTTCCGCTGCATATTTCACGCATAAACTTTCCTACAATAGTGTTGCTGAAGCATTTGTCTCCCCTGGTTCTCACTGTGGCCTGGGAAAGGGTGTCTCTGTCATATGTGTGAGAATGGGGTCAAGGCGGCTGGGACAGAATCACTGCAAAGCCGCTCATCTGTTAAAGGGTCTGCTGTAAGCCTCCGGTGGACTAAACGAGACTGCATCCCCTCAGCTCTGAGTTCACTTGATTTTTCACGTGAAATGAACATTCCCTGCTCTTCTCTCTCATCCCTTGGGGAGACACCTCTGTGTCCACTGCTGTCTTCAGCAGCGGGAGTATAAACAGATCGATGGTGTGACAGATGCCACCGTGAACAGTGCACCATCTGTTGGCATCTTCAGGGCAGCCCCATACCCCCGCAGGAGCACATTGGTCCCCAGGGCACAGATGATGGATAAAACCTGGAGTGTTAAAATGGGCAGAAAGGACTTGGCGGCTTTGCTAAGATAACTACTGGCAGTGGCCGTTCCGGGTCTGCAGAGGAGATCCTTATTAGAGGAGAAAACTACTGATCTACTTGGAGAGCGTGGCTTTCGTTTATTTTAGGTCCTTAGCAACTTGTCTTCAGGCCCAGCCCAGGGCCAGGAGGAGAGGCACTGCTCCCTAAGATTAGAGTTACTTGGCGTGAGAGCTCCCGCCTTCTGCCCCAGACGGGGCCTCTCCACCTTCTACTTGCGTGTTGGAAAGTATCTCGAACCTCCAGATTTCATTGTAAAATGGAAGGGCAGGGTGCTCTGTGCACAGTGAAGATTTGTTGAACCGACGAATTGCAGTGAACCTGGGTTGTCCAGTGCCCCAGAGGGATGCTCTGTGGTCCAGCACGACGGTCCCTAGGCTCTGGCCTGAACCCCTGGGAATCACACGAGGGCTTATCAAATCACAGCGTGCCAGCCCCTCACCCTCAGATTCGATTCAGCAGGCCTGCGGCGCAGAGGTGAGCCTGCATTTCTGACAGGCTCCCGGGAGCTGTGGACACCGCGGGCCCAGGACCAGTGGGTTAGGAGGCGTGAGACGAGTGATCCCTGGTTGAAGCCCGGCCCTTCTGCTTCCTGCGGCGTGATCCTGGCAAACTTCCTTATCCTGTCCAAGGCTCCATTTCCTCGTCTGCCTCACAGGACGGCTGTGAGGACTGAGTGAAGAATATGGGGTAAAGCTCGGAGCGCAGCCCTATTCAGAGCTCTTATCCACCCATAAGTGCTGGGAGCTTTAACCCCTCCCGCGCCCACAGCTGAGTTCAAGCGTCACTCAGGAACCTTGTGCCTTTGGGGTGAGTGTGAGGGGACACAGCCGAGGTCTCTGGGTGGTGAGGCTTAGGGTAATCGGAAGATCAGACGCCAGGCAGGGTGACAAAAGCAGGGAGGTCAGCAAGGGGCGGGTGGGAGTCCCTGGGGACCGAGCCACGTGTCGGCAAAGGACCGTGGCCTCGGGGTCAGTAGGCCCGGCTCTGGCCCCAGCCTCGCACCGGCCGCTTCATGCCCTCGGCTCCCTGAAGTCTCTGGGACTTAATTTTCTCATTCACCATCGAGGAGGTTGGGGTGGTGATCTCTCAGCCCCGGAAGTTGTAGACTCAAAGGCTCAGTGTCTCAGCTGGAGTGGGAGATGTGCAGGGTGGGGGGGGGGCAACTCCTCAGAGATGGAGGGGCGCCTAGGGGGCAGGGCCTGGGGGAGGGAAGGGGGTGGGCGGGACACAGAAGGGAGGGTGGGAAGGGAAACTTCATAATCGGTGTGGCTGCAGCACACTGAAGGGCCAGGTCAGGGGGAAGCGAGGCACACAATTCTTAGTGAGGGTTCTTTTTGTACCTAAAGAGTAAAAGCACAGGGCAGAGGATATGGTGGCCCTCGGAGGTGTGTGTGGTCCCCGTGGGGTCCCTGTCATCCCGGGATCCCCTGAGGTTTGGTTAAATGTGCTCAGAGGCCATGAAGGGTTGAGAC
The DNA here is from genome assembly GCF_963924675.1 of Phocoena phocoena. Classification (NCBI taxonomy): domain Eukaryota; kingdom Metazoa; phylum Chordata; class Mammalia; order Artiodactyla; family Phocoenidae; genus Phocoena; species Phocoena phocoena. The sequence continues at coordinate 2,240,838 of NC_089232.1, read as the reverse complement.
ATAACCGGTCTTCCCATAACAACAGACAGTGACAATTTTTGAAAACTATTCCTGTGATGGTTTCCATCTTGCCTTTCTTCCTGATGGAGAAGGCACACGTGATGTGTTAATAAATGCACCGGCCACAGTTTTCCGGTGGCCTGAGATACAAAGGGCTGGACAGTTGGTGTTACCAACTCTTTACCCATAAAACTCCCAAAGAAAGTCATGTACAGGTGATAATAAGGCATCTTTGGGGATGAAAAAGGACTCAAGTAAGATTTCCTTCCAGGTCAGATGGAAACTGGCCTTGGGCCGGGCTGAGTGCTTCATCCCGGGAGCTCAGACTGCAGAAGGGCCCCCAGAGAAGGAAGGGGTCTTACTGGGGGTGGGAGAGATGGGGCAGAACCTGTTAGCTCTTCCACTAGGCACGGATGGGACGTAGGGGGCCGGAGGAGGCGGGGCCGGAACTGCAGGGAAACGGGAGGGCAGGAGGGAGAGGGGTCTTTCTCAGCCTTTGCTCCCACAGTCCACCCTGGACCGACCCTAACTCGAGAGTAAGAGCTCATCTTTCATGTGTGATCGTACATATTAGCTCATTAGCCCTCAAAAGAGCCCGTGTCCGTTATCCTAACTTCGAGACAAGGAAGTGGAGACACAGAGAGGCTGGGCGACATGTCCACGCCCAAAGGGGCGGGAGCAGGCCTGGCTCCAGAGCCCCTGCTGTCGGGCTGGACCCTGTCCTTCCGGGTGGGCCACCGGGAGCAGGTCACCAGGGCTGGCCGTGGCAGCAGAGAAGAGAGAAATGCCCGTGGCCGCCGACGTCTCTCCTCCCTCTTGGCGCTTAGCGGTAAGGCAGCCCCTTGTCAGGGGCCTGTGATGAATTCAGTGTATACAGTCAGGATCAAGCACGAGAGGAGCTTTCCTCGAGATTTATCCCCGTATTTACATGCCTTTTTTCACGCATGCCAGAGGGGAACCAGGAGGGTAGTCAGCTGGGAAGCAGGAGTGGAGAGGGGGTGGGCAGCTTATGGAAAAGTGAAGAAATCATTATCTTTATTTAAACACCTGCCTGCACTGGGCACTTTATCCAGCAAATTACAGAGAGGCTTTGTAAATCACCAGCCAGGAGAGGCCCTCAGCCTTCCTGGCCCCGTTCCCCCGTACTGTGAACCTTCACGGGCAGGGAGGCCGGAGCCCCCAGGAGAAGCAGTGACAGCAGCGGGGCCGGGGAGTGCAGGCCCGCGGAGTGAGGGCTCCGGCACTTAGCCCTCAGCCTGCAAATACGCCCCGGAATCACCTCTCCGTGTGGGGTTTCATAATCAGCCTGCCCTGCTCCACGGAAGGATCGGGGAGGTGGGGTGTATCTATATGTGGTATCCCTCATCTATTTCTATCCAGCTAGTTAGCTATCTAATCGATGCATAATATAATCAATCGTCTATCATCATCTCTATCATTTATCTATCATCATCTATCCATCTACCTACCCATCTTCCATCTATCATCTATCTGCAGTGGGGACACAGATTTGTCACAACTTGTTACTATTTGTTATTCTACCTCAGAGTCTAAAACTAAATCCTATTAATCATTTTTTCTAAAGGGTTCATCCAGCCCTTCAGCCCCGGCCCCTTCTTAGTATTGTGGGTCACACGTTTTGCACCTCCTCAGGCCTCAGGGTCCTTCCATTCCCCACCTGCCTCCTCAAGGCCAGTGGTCTGTCCACTGTGCGTGGCCCGGGCACTGCTGAGGCCTCTCTCGCCTCCTAAGCTCCTCTCTCACATGCCCTGTACTCGCCCTGCACTCAGTCGGCTGCCCGGCCCGTCTTGGTTACACACCTTGACCCCTACGTCCACCTAATCCACTTTCTATCCACCTAATCACCCAGGACCAGCGTCCCTGGGAAGAGGCTTTCCTTGGTGATACCAGCCGATGCCACCTCCCCTCCTTAGGATTTGTCTCCGGAGCACACCATTCGCTCCGTGTTAAATGTCCCGTTGTCTCTGCCCAGCTCTGCACACTAGCTGATTATATGCACGCTTACATCCAGGCAGATGGAGAGTTTGCCATATTGGTCCACGGTGATTGCATGTGTGTGTATGTCTTACTTAACCCACTGATTCGTGAGTTCGTCTAGGGCTATACTTTCTAAGAGCTGGAACAAGTGTGAGAAATAATAATCATAAAATAATATAACAGCCGGATAGATAAACTGTGGTCTGTTCAGATAATGGAGGATCATTCAGCCCTAAAAAGAAATGAGTTATCAAGCCGTGGAAAGGCATGGAGGAACCTTAAATGCGTGTTACTAAGTGAAAGAAGCCAATCTGAAAAGACCACAGACTACGCGATTCCAAGTAAATGACATTCTGGAAAAGGCGAAACTACAGAGACAGTAGAAGTCTCATTGGTGGCCAGCGGTAGGGGATGGGGAGGGATGAGTACGCAGAGCACAGAGGATTTTTAGGGCAGTGAAACTACTCTGTTTGATATAATAACTGTGGATATATGTCATCGTACATTTATGAAAACTCGTAGAATGTACCGAGTGAATCCTTGTGGAAACTGTGGACTTGGGTGATGATGTATCCATGCAGTCATTGTAACAAATGTGCCATCCGATGGGGGAGGTGAGGGGCAGGGGAGACTGTGCACATGTGGATTATATGGGAAATTGCTGTACCTTCCTCTCAATTTGCTGTGAACCTAAAAGTACTCTAAAAAATAAAGTCTGTATAAAAACTTATCTAATAGCTAACACGCATTGAGGACTTTTCTATGTCCTCACACAGAGCACTCTGCATATATTGTCTCATTTAATCACAGCAATGACTCTGCAAGCTGGATACCGTTATCGGTCCTATTTTACAAATATGGACTGGGCTCAGAGAGGTTTAGAAACTTGTTCAAGGTCACACAGTAAGTACTGGCTCCATAGGCTAGGAAAAGTAGCCTTCTTTTCAAAAAAAGCCATTTGGGCCAGGGTTGAGATGGTGGAAGATTCTGGGAGGCTTTGCCACTGCTCTGCGTGTGACAAGTGTCCGACTGCGCTGTGTCTGTAGGACGCAGATGAGGTTCATTACAGAAAACAGAGAGTGTCTGCCCCTTGCCATCCGTAAACAGTGAGTCAGTGGCTGGAGTGGGAGGAAGTGAGATCACCAGGTGCCTCTCCGTACACAAGAGTGTCTCCTTTGCCTGGGAGGAAGATTCTGCGGGGGCAGGGGGCGAGGACGTCTCCTCCCCCCAGACCTAAGCTGCATTTTCTCTTGCCGTCTGTCCGCCTCTCCCTGGTGGTTTAGGGTAAACAGCTTCGTAGGCGGTTTAGCCAACTCCTGATTATCTCTGAGAGGCGTTGTTCTCCTGCACGTTTTGGCCCTTGGGTGTTCTCAAGTTGTTCTGGAAAGTTCTTGCCGTTTTTTTTAGCTATCAGAACGTGCTCAGTAACATTTAGCGTCCTGTTGACTCTTCAGCTTCCACTGACTGTGGGCTCGTGGTCGGAGGGAGGCCGGACAGAGGACGATGTGCCCGCGGTGCGGAGGGGGGTTCAGACGCCGCAGGTTGGGTCGGCCCTCACAGGCCCCGATGCGCGAGCTTCTCGCTCCTCAGGAGGTACCAGCCCGGCGACTGTCGAGCCCCCAGTGGAGAAAGGGCCAAGACTAGAGCCCAGAGCTCCCACCTCCTGTCTGAGCTCCTCCCCAAGTACCCTCCACACCTGTGCTGCCGCCTCGCTCTGTCCCAGGTGGGCTCACGCTCTCAGCTCTGGCTACACCTGGGCACCTGCCCCGAAGCTCAGCTCGGGCTGGACGGGGGGCTGCGTGCATCGCAGGCAAAGGAAACCAAGCAGCAGCGGACAGAGGACGCCGTCCAGAGTGTTTGCTCCCGGCCGTGCTCCCTTCACACACCCGCGGAAAGGGGGGCTTTATCCTACTTAGGGGAGAAATAAACCTCCTACCGAGTGTCAGCACAAAAATACCTCACACGTATTAAAGTGGCATCCGCGTGATCAAAAATCACTTCTTCGTCTGAGAATTAAAGCAACAGGAGGGAGCTGGGACCAAGGTTGCAGGCTGAGCCGTCTGCAGCCCCAGAGCCACAGAAGGGCTGGTGGACACGGCTCTTTGAAGGGAAGTGTCCGTGGATGTCGCCTGGGTGGGCCGGCTGTTCGGGACCCTAGTTCCCAGGACGGTTTGGACTTAGAAGAAGCTGGAGGAACTTTCTCTGCTCAAGGAGCCTGACGGTCCTTAGAAGAGGCTGGAAGAGGCCGCCTGCCCCGTGAGGACTGTCCCAGCATCGCAAGGTGCGCCCCCGCTAGCCCTGCTCAGTTTGGATCCCCATGGCAGAAACACAAATCCCTAAAAGGCCCCTCTACCCATGACCCTGTTCTTTTGTCACCGTCTGACAGCTGCCATGGCCACCACCTTCCATCACCATGCATGGACCCCTGGGGTCTCCCGCCTCCTGCTGGACCAGTGGTGCCTTCTCTCTTTTGCTGCCAGGTTTCAAAGTTTTGGAGATGCGTGTCCTAGAACTAAATATTGTCGGAGCCTCGGGGCCCATCAGACAAGACACCACAAGTTCATGCTTCAGATTTACACAGAGTTGCCTTCAAACACTATTTTAATTGTAAAAGGGTCGGGGGAGGGGTGGCGGGAGATTCCAAATGACATTCCGAGAGCGACTTGAAGATTTACTACTGGGATCGTGGCATGTAGAACTCGTGTTCTACAAATGGGTCTCAGTTTTATATAGTGTGTGTACGTGTGTGTAATACAGCTTATACGGTGTGTGTATATGTCTGTGTATAGTTTATATGGTATGTGTATGTGTATATATAGTGTGTATGTGTGTATATGGCGTGTGTTATATACAGTTTATGTAGTGTGTGTATAGTTTATAGGGTGTGTGTATGTGTGTGTATGTATATGGTGTGTTACATACAGTTTACATAGTGTGTGTACATGTGTTAGAGAGTTTATACAATGTGTGCGTTGTACAATTTAAACAGTGTATCAGCTTATATACTATGTGTGTGTGTGTGTGTGTGTGTGTGTGTGTGTGTGTACGGGCGGCTGGGCAGCGGGTACGTCTGTAAGGCACCTGAGACTGGGCCGTAGCCCCTGGGACGTGGGTTTCTGTGGCTGAGAGCAGGTCTCCTGCTGGAACCCGAGACCGCGTCTAGCAGAAGGAGGCCGCGGCCTGAGGCCTGGAGAGATGAAGTATCGAGTGGATACGCTCTGGGGCGGGCGGCTGCAGGGAAGCCGATGTGCTTTCTGAGGAAGGAGGAGACCAGACCCTGACGAGATGACCTCCAGGAGACGGTCTGCAGGGGGCACAATGAGTGCGCTGAAAAGCCAAAAAGGGCAAAGATGCCCTGAGTGAGTCACCACTTCCCACTCCCTGCCAAACAACGGGAAAAGCCTGAACCTGAGTTTTCATTAAGGCAAGTTTTCAGTGGTATTCTCATCATCCCCAAATAAAACGTTATCAGAAACAAGACTCCACAGTTAAATTGCAAGGCTACACCTGCAGCGATGGAAAGTCACGTGGTGGCTGAGAGGGTATTTTGTTTACGACTGTTTACTTTTTTTTTTTTTTTTTTGGTAACGTCTATTTGTAGAGATTCCTCTTGATTTCCAAATGGAAGGTCTACAAATGCCAAATCTGTTCTTGGTGACTAATGTCAGAAACATCTGGCCACTGAAACTCACCTCCTGGTTGGGGAGTGACAAGATCAACCTTGAGGAAGACTTCAGTAAAACCCAGCTTTTTCACACAAATCCAATTGGCCTATGAGACAGTCACGTGACATAATGACCAGAGGCCGCATACTAGATTTTTAAGAGGTATCCTTTTGCACACACCTTAATATTTACAGAAAGTCTTTGTGATTATATGATCAAAGAAGAGAGCTCCTTTGTTTCCATTATGGCTTTGGGAATTTTGACCTAAAAATTTCCATTGCGGTTCCCTGGTGGCCTAGTGGTTAGGATTCCAGGCTTTCACTGCTGTGGCCTGGGGTCAATCCCTGGTCGGGGAACTGAGATAAAAAAAAAAAAATTTCCACTGCCCTTTAGCATGGTTCTATGTTGCGGTAAAAAAGTCTCTTCTTAGTCTGACTTCAATCTTCTCTGACTTAAAAAAACTTAGCCTTTGTTCCAAAGTTGTACTGTATTTGATAAATGTTTCCTATGGCATATCTCTTTTATTTTCTGAAAATCCTAGTCTGTGCTTTAAAATATCAATTAAACATGAGGGGTTTTGTGTAAGCATATAATTACATATTTGGAAATATGTATAACTCATAAAAGTAACCAATATAATTATTTTCATAAATTTCCTGCCACATTTTTCTTAAAGGGCACTTTAAAAAAGAGTGTCATGTTTTAATTCAATAAGGAAATAAGCATAGAATACATTTTAATAAAATAAATCTCTGATATCCATAATAATGTATTTTTTAAAAGCAACTTCTCAAATCTCCTTTACATGAATTTTATGCTAGTAAAATGACATAATGACATGGACAGTCTACTCCTTTTTTCTCTCTCATTTAAAAAATATTTTTATGTTAACATTATCATTAAAACCCCCAGAAAGCAAAAATCATATAATTACAGAAAAGTATTACCACACAAAGAATGACTAACATTTTTAAGGACAAAAATAATTGAATGTCCCTGTGGATTATATGAAAACTGTTTTCGCAATGGACTAAATGTTTCTGTCCCCCTAAAATTCATATGCTGAAACCAAATCCCCAAAGTGACAGTGTTTGGAGGTGGGGCCTTCGGGAGGGGATTATGTCATGAGGGTGGAGCCTCATGAAGGGGATTAGTGCCCCCATAAAGGACCCCAGGGAGCTCCCCTGCCCCTTCTGCCATGTGAGGACACAGAGAGAAGTGCTGACTATGAACTAGGAAGTGGGCTCTCACCAGACACTGAATCTCCTGGCACCTTGACCTTGAACTTCCATCCTCCAGCACCTTGAGAAAGAAATGTCTGCTGTTTATAAGCCACACAGTTGGTCGTGTTTTGTTTGACAGCCCGAGTGGACCAAGACAGTACTCGAATTTCACATTTTCCCATAATATCGGGCAAATAGAAGTGGATGGTTGGTGAGCACCGGTGTATGTGTTACATTCTCTGGAATCACTTGTTTGAAAGACCTTTGCCTTTTCTAGAAAGGTTGGAGGGTGGTCTTGTATAGGATGGCATCTGCTGGCCTCATCCCCAATCTCTCCTTCCCCAGACACGGATGTGGAAGTTTTCTCCAATGAGTTGATGGAGGCGCTACCCGTGTGTGTAAGGGGAATACAACAACTTTTTCTGCCTTCTTTGGGTTAATTGAATACTTTTTTTATCTTCAATTTGAATTCCTCTGTTGGCTTTTTAATTATATCACTTTCTATAATCTTTTTAGTAGTTTCCCTAGAGAACACAATACCCATCCTTAGTTTAGCACAGTCTGCATAGAGGCAATATTGTGCCACTTGTCATAAATTGTGAGAAATTTTGAACAATGTAATTCCACTTGCCCCCTTCCTTTGTGCTATTGTGGTCATATTTTCTGCATAAACCTCAATGCTGTGCTATAGTTTTATATTAAACCGTTTGTTCTCTATTTTAAAAATCGAGGGAAAATAGTCCTTTTTTTAAAAAAAAATTGCCAACACATTTACTATTTCCAGGGTTCTCCACTCTTTCCTATAGATCTGAGTTCCATGTGGTATCATATCTCATTAGCCTGAAGGGATTTTTCTGGCATTTCTTACGGTACAAGTCTACTGGCAACAAATTCTCTCAGCTTTTGTTTATCTGGAGATGTTTTTTTATTTCATTCTATTTTGTAAAAGAATTTTTTGCTAGATGTGGAATGCTGAGTTTGGAGTTACCTTTCTGTTTTTCTCTTGGCACTTAAAAGATGCTTTTGCGTTGTTGTGGTCTTTACTGTTTCTGATGAAAAGCCATCTACATGTAATAATAGAATCCCCTTAATTAGCCGCTTCCAAGATTTTCTCTTGATCTTTAGTTTTCAGCAGTTTGACTATAATGTGTCTAAATGTGGTTTTCTGAGTGTGTTTATCTTGCTTAGATTTCCATGACATTGTTGGAACTCTAAATTGATGTTTATTTAATCAAATTCGAGATATATTCAGCCATTATTTCTTCGAACATTTTTTTGTCTGCTGCATTTTCTCTCTCCTCTCCTCTGAAGGTCCCAATTCCTCTCATGTCAGGTTGCTTGATTATGTTCCAAAAGTTACCAAGACTCTGTTCATTTCTTCCCATCTTTTACCTTTCTCTTGTTTAGATTGGGTAATTATTATTTATCTGGCTAAAATCTGCTGCTAATAGCATTCATTGAATTTTTTCATTTTAAATATTTTAGTTTTCAGTTCTAGAATTTTTGTTTTGCCTTTTTTTTGAATTTTATTTTATTTTTTATACAGCAAGTTCTTATTAGTTATCCATTTTATACATATTAGTGTATATATGTCAATCCCAATCTCCCAATTCATCACACCACCACCCTCCCCCCGCCACTTTTCCCCCTTGGTGTCCATATGTTTGTTCTCTACATCTGTGTCTCTATTTCTGACCTGCAAACTGGTTCATCTGTATCATTTTTCTAGGTTCCACATATATGTGTTAATATATGATATTTGCTTTTCTTTTTCTGATTTACTTCACTCTGTATGACAGTCTCTAGATCCATCCATGTCTCTACAAATGACCCGATTTCATTCCTTTTTATGGCTGAGTAATATTCCATTGTATATACTACATACCATATCTTCTTTATCCATTCATCTGTCAATGGGCATTTAGGTTGCTTCCATGACCTGGCTATTGTAAATAGTGCTGCAAGGAACATTGGGGTGCACGTGTCTTTTTGAATTATGGTTTTCTCTGGGTACATGCCCAGTAGTGGGATTGCTGGGTCATATGGTAATTCTATTTTTGGTTTTTTAAGAAAACTCCATACTGTTCTCCATAGTGGCTGTATCAATTTACATTCCCACCAAGAGTGAAAGAGGGTTCCCTTTTCTCCACACCCTCTCTAGCATTTATTGTTTGTACATTTTTGATGATGGCCATTCTGACTGGTGTGAGGTGATACCTCATTGTAGTTTTGATTTGCATTTCTCTAGTAATTAGTGATGTTGAGCATCCTTTCCTGTGTTTGTTAGCAATCTGTATATCTTCTTTGGAGAAATGTCTATTTAGGTCTTCTGCCCACTTTTGGATTGGGTTGTTTGTTTCTTTAACATTGAGCTGCATGAGCTGTTTATATATTTTGGAGATTAATTCTCTGGCTGTTCATTCGTTTGCAAATATTTTCTCCCATTCTGAGGGTGGTCGTTTTGTCTTGTTTGTACTTTCTGTTGCTTTGCAAAAGCTTTTAAGTTTCATTAGGTCCCATTTGCTTATTTTTGTTTTTATTTCCATTACTCTAGGAGGTGGATCAAAAAAGATATTGCTGTGATTTATGTCAAAGAGTGTTCTTCCTATGATTTCCTCTAAGAGTTTTATAGTGTCCAGTCTTACATTTAGGTCTTTAATCCATTTTGAGTTTATTTTTGTGTATGGTGTTAGGGAGTGTTCTAATTTCATTCTTTTACATGTAGCTGTCCAGTTTTCCCAGCACCACTTATTGAAGAGACTGTCTTTTCTCCACTGTATATCTTTGCCTCCTTTGTCATAGATTAGTTGACCATAGGTGTGTGGGTTTATCTCTGGGCTTTCTATCCTGTTCCATTGATCTATATTTCTGCTTTTGTGCCAGCACCATATTGTCCTGATTACTGTAGCTTCGTAGTATAGTCTGAAGTCAGGGAGTCTGATTCCTCCAGCTCCATTTTTTTCCCTCAAGACTGTTTTGGCTGTTTGGGGTCTTTTGTGTCTCCATACAAATTTTAAGATTTTTTGTTTTAGTTTCGTAAAAAATGCCATTGGTAATTTGATAGGGATTGCATTGAATCTGTAGATTGCTTTGGGTAGTATAGTCATTTTCACAATATTGATTCTTCCAATCCAAGAACATGGTAGATCTCTCCATCTGCTGGTATCATCTTTAATTTCTTTCATCAGTGTCTTATAGTTTTCTGCATACAGGTCTTTTGTCTCCCTAGGTAGGTTTATTGCTAGGTATTTTATTCTTTTTGGTGCAATGGTAAATGGGAATGTTTCCTTAATTTCTCTTTCAGACTTTTCATCATTAGTGTATAGGAATGCAAGAGATTTCTGTGCATTAATTTTGTATCCTGCAACTTTACCAAATTCATTGATTAGCTCTAGTAGTTTTCTGGTGGCATCTTTAGGATTCTCTATGTATAGTAACATGTCATCTGCAAACAGTGACAGTTTTACTTCTTCTTTTCCAGTTTGCATTCTTTTTATTTCTTTTTCTTCTCTGATTGCCGTGGCTAGGACTTCCAAAACTATTTTGAATAATAGTGGTGACAGTGGACATCCTTGTCTTGTTCCTGATCTTAGAGGAAATGCTTTCAGTTTTTCACCATTGAGAATGATGTTTGTTGTGGGTTTGTCGTATATGGCCTTTATTATGTTGAGGTAGGTTCCCTCTGTGCCCACTTTCTGGAGAGTTTTTATCATAAATGGGTGTTAAATTTTGTCAAAAGCTTTTTCTGCATCTATTGAAATGATCATATGGTTTTTATTCTTCAATTTGTTAATATGGTGTATCACATTGATTGATTTGCATATATTGAAGAATCCTTGCATCCCTGGGATAAATCCCACTTGATCATGGTGTATGATCCTTTTAACGTGTTGTTGGATTCTGTTTGCTAGTATTTTGTTGAGGATTTTTGCATCTATATTCATCAGTGATATTGGTCTGTAATTTTCTTCTTTTTGTAGTATCTGTGTCTGGTTTTGGTATCAGGGTGATGGTGGCCTCATAGAACGAGTTTGGTGGTGTTCCTTCCTCTGCAATTTTTTGGAAGTGTTTGAGAAGGATGGGTGTTAGCTCTTCTCTAAATGTTTGATAGAATTCACCTGTGAAGCCATCTGGTCCTGGACTTTTGTTTGTTGGAAGATTTTTAATCACAGTTTCAATTTCATTACTTGTGATTGGTCTGTTCATATTTTCTATTTCTTCCTGGTTCAGCCTTGGAAGGTTATATCTTTCTAAGAATTTGCCCATTTCTTCCAGGTTGTCCATTTTCTTGGCATAGAGTTGCTTGTAGTAGTCTCTTAGGATGCTTTGTATTTCTGCGGTGTCTCTTGTAACTTCTTTTTCATTTCTAATTTTATTGATCTGAATCCTCTCCCTCTTTTTCTTGATGAGTCTGGCTAATGGTTTATCAATTTTGTTTATCTTCTTAAAGAGCCAGCTTTTAGTTTTATTGATCTTTGCTATTGTTTTCTTTGTTTCTATTTCACTTATTTCTGCTCTGATCTTTATGATTTCTTTCCTTCTACTAACTCTGGGTTTTGTTTGTTCTTCTTTCTCTAGTTCCTTTAGGTGTAAGATTAGATTGTTTATTTGAGATTTTTCTTGTTTCTTGAGGTCGGCTTGTATAGCTATAAACTTCCCTCTTAGAACTGCTTTTGTGTCATCCCACAGGTTTTGGATCATCGTGTTTTCATTGTCATTTGTCTCTAGGTATTTTTTGATTTCCTCTTTGATTTCTTCAGTGATCTCTTGGTTATTTAGTAATGTATTGTTTAGCCTCCATGTGTTTGTGCTTTTTTACCTTTTTTCCCCTGTAATTGATTTCTAATCTCATAGCGTTGTGGTCAGAAAAGACACTTGATATGATTTCAATTTTCTTAAATTTACTGAGGCTTGATTTGTGACCCAAGATGTGATCTATCCTGGAGAATGTTCTGTGCACACTTGAGAAGAAAGTGTAATCTGCTGTTTTTGGATGGACGGTCCTATAAATATCAATTAAATCTATCTGGTCTATTGTGTCATTTAAAGCTTGTGTTTCCTTATTAATTTTCTGTTTGGATGATCTGTCCATTGGTGTAAGTCAGGTGTTAAAGTCCCCCACTATTATTGCGTTACTGGCGACTTCCTCTTTTATAGCTGTTAGCAGTTGCCTATGTGTTGAGGTGCTCCTATGTTGGGTGCATATATATTTATAATTGTTATATCTTCTTCTTGTATTGATCCCTTGATCATTATGTAGTGTCCTTCCTTGTCTCTTATAACATTCTTTATTTTAAAGTCTATTTTATCTGATATGAGTATTGCTACTCCAGCTTTCTTTTGATTTCCATTTGCATGGAATATCTTTTTCCATCCCCTCACTTTCAGTCTGTATGTGTCCCTAGGTCTGAAGTGGGTCTCTTGTAGACAGCATACATATGGGTCTTGTTTTTGTATCCATTCAGCAAGCCTGTGTATTTTAGTTGGAGCATTTAATCCATTCACGTTTAAGGTAATTATCAATATGTATCTTCCTATTATCATTTTCTTAATTGTTTTGGGTTTTTTTTTTAGGTCTTTTTCTTCTCTTGTGTTTCCCACTTAGAAAAGTTCCTTTAGCATTTGTTGTAGAACTGGTTTGGTGGTGCTGAATTCTCTTAGCTTTTGCTTGTCTGTAAAGCTTTTGATTTCTCCATGGAATCTGAATGAGATCCTTGCTGGGTAGAGTAATCTTGGTTGTAGGTTCTTCCCTTTCATCACTTTAAATATATCATGCCACTCCCTTCTGGCTTGTAGAGTTTCTGCTGAGAAATCAACTGTTAACCTTATGGGAGTTCCCTTGTATGTTATTTGTTGTTTTTCCCTTGTTGCTTTCAATAATTTTTCTTTGTTTTTAATTTTTGCCAGTTTGATTACTATGTGTCTTGGCATGGTTCTCCTTCAGTTTATGCTGTGTGGGATTCTCTGCACTTCCTTGGGTGGCTATTTCCTTTCCCATGTTAGGGAAGTTTTTGACTATAATCTCTTGAAATATTTTCTCGGGTCCTTTCTCTCTCTCTTCTCCTTCTGGGACCCCTATAATGCAAATGTTGTTGCGTTTAATGTTGTCCCAGAGGTCTCTTAGGCTGTCTTCATTTCTTTTCATTATTTTTTCTTTATTCTGTTCTGCAGCAGTGAATTCCATCATTCTGTCTTCCAGGTCACTTATTCCTTCTTCTGCCTCAGTTATTCTGCTATTGATTCCTTCTAGTGTAGTTTTCATTTCAGTTATTGTATTGTTCATCTCTGTTTATTGGTTCTTTAGTTCTTTTAGGTGTTTGTTCTTTAATTCTTCTAGGTCTTTGTTAAACATTTCTTGCATCTTCTCGATCTTTGCCTCCATTCTTTTTCCGAGGTCCTGGATCATCTTCACTATCATTATTCTGAATTCTTTTTCTGGAAGGTTGCCTATCTCCACTTCATTTAGTTGTTTTTCTGGGCTTTTATCTTGTTCCTTCATCTGCTACATAGCCCTCTGCCTTTTCATCTTGTCTGTCTTTCTGTGAATGTGGTTTTTGTTCCACAGGCTGCAGGATTGTAGTTCTTCTTGCTTCTGCTGTCTGCCCTTTGGTGGATGAGGCTACCTAAGAGGCTTGTGCAAGATTCCTGATGGGAGAGACTGGTGGTGGTTAGAGCCGGGTGTTGCTCTGGTGGGCAGAGCTCAATGAAACTTTAATCCACTTGCCTGCTGATGGGTGGGGCTGGGTTCCCTCCCTGTTGGTTGTTTGGCCTGAGATGACCCAACACTGCAGCCTACCCGGGCTCTTTGTTGGGGCTAATGGCAGACTCTGGGAGGGCTCTTGCCCAGGAGTACTTCCCAGAACTTCTGCTGCCAGTGTCCTTGTCCTCACGGTGAGCCACAGCCACCCCCTGCCTCTGCAGGAGACCCTCCACCACTAGGTGTGGTTCAGTATCCTATGGGGTCACTGCTCCTTCCCCCTGGGTCCCGAGGCGCACACTAGTTTGTGTGTGCCCTCCAAGAGTGGAGTCTGTTTCCCCCAGTCCTGTCAAAGTCCTGCAATCAAATCCCGCTAGCCTTCAAAGTCTGATTCTCTAGGAATTCCTCCTCCCATTGCTGGACCCCCAGGTTGGGAAGCCTGACGTGGGGCTCAGAACCTTCACTCCAGTGGGTGGATGTCTGTGGTATAAGTGTTCTCCAGTTTGTGAGTCACCCACCCAGCAGTTATGGGATTTGATTTTATTGTGATTGCGCCCCTCCTACCATCTCATTGTGGCTTCTCCTTTGTCTTTGGATGTGGGGTATGTTTTCTGGTGAGTTCCAGTGTCTTCTTCTCCATGATTGTTCAGCAGTTAGTTGTGATTCTGGTGCTGTCACAAGAGGGAGTGAGAGCACGTCCTTCTACTCCACGATCTTGAAACAATCTCCTGTTTTGTCTTTTTTAATTCACATTTTTCTACTGAGATTCTCCATCATTCACTCATTAAGACCATCTTCTCCTTTGAGTTCCCAGAACATCTTTAGATGAACAGTTTTAAAGTTCAACTCCAGTGTCTGAGCCATCTCAGTTTCTCTTTCCGTTGACTACTTTTGTTCTTGATTATAGTCCACATCTTTCTATTTCTTCATACGTTGAGTAATAAAGAAACTTTTTGCACTAAACCTTGTGGAGGATACGTTGTAGTGATTCCATATGCTCTTGCTCTAAAGAGTGTTGGTTTTGTTCTAACAGGAAATAAATTAACGGCTGACCTCCTTGCATTGTTAAGACTTGGTTTTGTGCTCTATTGGGGGAAATCTATTTTGGTTTTTCCTTCGTACTAGGGTGAATCCTCCAGCCCTGAGACACAGAACTTACTCCTAAGGCATGGCCTTTCTGGTGTTTCAATGGAAAGACACCTGAAACTAACACAACGTTGTAAATCAGCTATATTTCCATTAAAAAAAATTTTTTTTTTATAAAAGAAGCATTTGGAGTCAAATGGTTCTCATTCCTGCCAGAGAAGAGAGGCGTTTTTAAACCATTTATTCTAGAATAGGAATAAATGGTAATAGTCTGTGCAGTCCTAGGATTTTCCCCTCGCTGCTCTGAGGCATTTTCAAAGACACATTTCCATTTAACTTTAGCTCCCTCTTGAATATTCAACTAATCATGTTCTAAATGCCAGGAAGAGAAGTATAAATCAGTCTTGCTTCCCATCACCGACATCAATAAATTTAGAACCCAGCTAACCGTTTCTATCCTGCCCACTTCTCCTTTCAGAGGCTGTCAGGAGACAGTGAACTCCAGGTACTGCCCAAGGGGGCTCCTGGGAGCATCCTGGGGACGTTACAGCCCCCTGATGATCTGCCTTTGTTTTGTAGGGTAGTGTCCAGCATGCTGACCTGGGCCTTCAGCGTGAGGCGCTGACCCCGCAGTGCAGCCCCAGTGCCGCTGCAGTGAATCAGTGCTTTGTGGGCCCAGATGCCAACATTCCCCTTTCTTCTTATGAAGAACGCTGTCTTTCAGGGACTGTACTTACATGCTGTAGTCAGGGGAATCTTCCACCCATCTCCAATAACTGAAGGATAAGTATGCAGCAGTGTTGCAGCACTGTTGCTTCTTTTGTTGGTTATAAACCAAAACATAGCAGGCAAGTTTTCCAGCCGGTGGAAAAATGCCTGTGTCTTAATAGAAGTAGGCTTCGGTTTCATACGAAGGAAATTTGAGTGAGGACAGGGCGCCTGCTCTGTAGATGCTCTTTCCACGGTGCTGTGATCACTCTACCAGGCATGACCCCCGGGGGGCTCTGAACACAGGATCCTGCAGTTTCTTGAATCAGAAATTGGGAAAACGGACTGGGGCTTCTGTACGCTGACACCGGAAGCGGTTCCTGAGCCCGACATGCCCTCTGGGCGGTTTTTGGAGGCATGTGGCTGCCATGGATGGGCAGGTCCTCAGCACCTCAGGGGCCAGCCTGGCCTCACGGCTTCGCCACCCTGCACCTTCAGATGCGCGACTGGTCCAGCTGTGCAGACTTCACCTTGAACAGAAAATTCAAACAACTCTTGAGCACTTTCCTTTGTAAAGGTTCTCTGCTAACTACCCTGCAAACTTGATTTGTAGGCAATTGGCCATAAGCCATTCATTTTTGCAAATCTTGCTTTATCACTATTGAAGAGGAAAGCATCTAACTAAAACATGGCCTTTCACATTTGAACATTAGAGTCCTTGATCTCGGAGAATGGAACCCTAGACGTCATTCGTGCCACACTGTCTTCTTGGGGTTTTTCCGGAGTAGATTCGGAGAAGGAGTCTAGGACAAGTAGCTTACCCGCAAGACGGTCCCAGGGCAATGAAGGGAGGCAGCAGAGGGCAGAGCTGTGGGCTGAACCTGTGTCCCCCAAGGTCCCCGGCGGAAGCCCTGACCCCCCCGTGTGATGGTGTGAGAAGGTGTGACCTGTGGGAGGTAGTCGGGGCACCAGGGTGGAGCCCTCATGCACGGGACTAGTGCCCTAGAAGAAGCATCGCGAGATGACCCCTCTCCAACATGCAGCAAGAAGGCATCCACATGGGAGCCTCGAAGAAGGTTTTCTCCAGGACGAGTCGCACTGGCTGGCACCTTGATCTTGGACGTCCAGCCTCCAGAACTGTGGGAGATAAACGCCTGTCCTTTAAGCCCCAAGTCTTTTTTGTCACAAGAGCCGGAGCTGATGGAGACAGTAGGTTGTTTTTAAGCAAGCCACCGACGAGGGCAGCTGGTGCTCCATCCGTCTGGGGACCCTGAGCTGCATCCTGGAACTCCAGCCTCACCTGGGCAAGAGGGGGCTGGGGTATTTGTCCAACGATTCGGTCAGTGGGTGAAAGCACGGGGTGCTGTGTGCTCCTTCTCTGGCTCTCCCAGTTGCTGGGGCTCTGAGCTTGGAGAGGGTCCTCAGGCTGAGAGACGCAGGTGGTGAGGTTGGCATGCAAGGCCCCCCACTGCGGGGCCTGAGGGGAGGGGTCTGCCCCTCCCTCTCGCCGGGGGGCGCGGTGTAAGCTGGGCGGCTTAGGGACAAGAGGGCCATCAGTGCAGGTGGGGGCTGGTGACAAGGCTGAGAGCCCTGGGAAGTGAGGTTGAGCGGGGTCATGCAGGGAGCAGAGGGGACGCGGGCTCTGACCTCTGAGTGAGGAGAAGGCCGCTCTGAGCACAGCAGGGACGCGCTCAGACACATGGTGTAAAGGCACCACCTGCGCTGAAGCTTCAGGCGGGAGCGTAGAAGCGAGGAGGCCGCTTAGACAGCTGTGGAAATAAGTCCCCTGCAAACGAGGACAGGGTTTGCACCCGAGCGTGGCTGGAAAGGCCATTAAGAGTGACCTATTGTGGTTCTATTTTGAATACACCAGGAAAGACATCACAGGACACACAATATCCTCCCAGGCAAACAAGCGTTGTTGTTGCTGGTGGGGAGGGGCAGGGCGGGCCTGGAGTGTATTGCACTTGACCTTTAGGAGACGTGGCGCCCAGCCCAGGTCAGCTCTTACCAAGGTTTTGCGGTTACAAGACTTGGGTCAAATCAGTGCCTCACGCTGAACTTCAGTTTTCTCATCTGCAGGAGCGAGCGGTCACTTCTGCTTCAGAAACCACGCTGCACTGTCTCATTAGCAGCTTCACCCATAAGGTGAAACACAGCTTCGCGTCTGTCACTGCCACTGGGGTCACCTCCGGGGGCCGAGCCCCCCGCCCCCCAGCCCTTCTTCATGATGCCTGGTTCTTCCGCGGGCATCCCAGCCTCAGGGTGACACAGGTACAGTTAAAATTAAATTCATACGGCTAGGTTGAGAGCAAAACATCAGGTAGTCATACGAAGCCCACCTTTAGCCTTTAAAGAACCCCCCACCCCCCCACTTTGGGGAAGTTAAACAACCGGAGAAGAGATGCAGGGTCACCGATTCCAGAGCTGACATGGTAGACAGGAGGCAGTGTCTGTGGCGGATGCGATGAGAAACACACCAGCAGAGGAAAGGAAACAGGGAGGGAGCCCTCCTAGGGAGGGGAGGGGGCCAGATGCGTCACCAATAGTGAAGGCTCAAGGTGTGGGGGGAAGTGAATAAAGAAATCCAGGCCACGATGTGGAGGTGCCTTGGTGCCCACGTGAATAACAAACTAGACTAGTTAAAGCGGGGAGTGGGGCTGAGGGGAGGAGGGCTGGGTTCGGGCTCAGGGCTCTTAGGGGCATACAGGATGCTCTGAGACCTGGAAAGAATGATGAGAGAGGCCATCAAGCGTGCCGTCCACGAGCACTCACGGTGCACCAGGCTGGGTGCTCATCACCCGCCATCTAGTTCACCTCCTGCCAGCCCTGCAGGGAGGGCTGCAGGCCCACGACCCCTCACCGAAAACGCTCTGGGGAGACGCTGCAGAATTCAGAGTTTTTCTGATTGCAGAAGAGAAACAGGGTGCCTATGTCATATATCACCCAAGCCCCCCCCCCCCCCCCCCGCAGAATCCAACACGCAGCATGTACAGTCACCGGCATGAACACAGAGAGTACAGAGCCTCACGCTGACTCAGGCCAGATTTTGCCTGAAAACTCTCAGTTTTCGAACTCTCTGGATTTCAAAATCATAGATGAGGGATTAAAGGAGCCCATTTTACAAATTATATAATAGAGGGACAGGAAGGGGATATAAAGAGCGTGGGTCACAGTCTCAGGAAGAATTGGAGGGGGAGGAAATCAGACTCTCAGACCCCAAGCTATGCTTTCCAACAAAACAAAGCAAAACTCAGAAAGAAAGCAGCTAAATTAACATTTACAAAAGACTCACTAAACGTCTCCAAAACATACCATGTATCAACTTTGCTAATTATTGAACTCAATATACATGGACATTTTAATGCACTTGAAAACAGTTTGTAGATTTTTCTTTCATTTTGCAAAAATCCTCCAGCAATTTCCATGGTTGCTGAGTCACTTGAAGATAAGTAATTTCAAAAGTAGAATGATAAAAATTCTTTTAATTTTTAGAGCCAAAAATTACATTTAATAAGGCAGTGGATGCATTTTAATATCTAAAAAATTTTTATTAGGGTATAATTAACATTTAACAATATATTAGTTTCAAGTGTACAACGTAATGATGCGATATTTGTGTATTTGCAGAACGATCACAAGAAGTCTAGTCACCACACACAGTTACAGGTTTTTTACTTGTGACGAGAGTCTTTAAGATCTATTGTCTTAGCAACTTTCAAGTACACAATACAGAATTGTCAATTATAGTCACCATGCTGTACATTACATCCTCAGGAATTGTTTTATTCATATTTTTATATATATTAGGAATTCCAAAAACAGTTGTACCTAAAATCTATAAAGGTCTTAAAACTTCTTTTGGAAGAAATGGGGTAGGAAAACATTACCTTTTATTATAAGCCCATTATTCTATTTTATTTTGAAAGCATGTACTATATTGAGGTTTTTTTTTTTTTTTGCAGTACGCAGGCCTCCCACTGCCGTGGCCTCTCCCGCTGCGGAGCACAGGCTCTGGACGCGCAGGCTCAGCGGCCATGGCTCACGGGCCCAGCCACTCCGCGGCACGTGGGATCTTTCCGGACCGGGGCACGAACCCGCGTCCCCTGCATCGGCAGGCGGACTCTCAACCACTGCGCCACCAGGGAAGCCCGAGGGGTTTTTTTTAATGAAAAAAACTCTAACCTTCATATATTCCATGATGACTCAAAGATACAACTGTGTAGTTGGTATAAATATTTTATGATATATTTTGATAAAATATGTCTTAACTGCCTTATTGAATAATTCACTCTGAATCTGAACGAAGTCACATGGCAGTTGATCTGTTTTTGTCTGCAGAGAAAGGATTTCTGGATTTTTTCTCCAGAGGCATCCTGGGATTCGCAGTCACTTTACATCACTGGCTGCTCAGGCCGGAGCCCACAGGGCCACCTTCTGGACCACGTCCTGCCCTGAGGAGAGGGCCGCAGTCTGCCGCCGGAGGCCCTGCCTCTGCCTGTGGCCGCGCAGCTCCGAGGACCAGCTCACCTGGGCCAAGACGCCGAGTGCACTTGAAACCAGGCCCATCTCTGGAGGCTTGGAGTTGCAGGATTGCCCACAGCATCTTCTTTCCTTGCTGGCCAAAGCAGAATAAGCAAACACTGCCGAAGTGTGAGTAGGAGAAGGAGAAAGAGAAACTAATACCTACCCACTCATCAGGTCACCTTCTAAATAAGCGCACGACCTCCTGGCAGTTTTCTTGTCCTTCCAGATCCTGGTAGGGCACGTCTGTGGATGCTGTGTTTCCATCACTAGAGTTCCTACAAGCCGTCTCCCTAAAAGTGCTGCAGGCCCTGCTCCAGGTAAGAGTTACTTGCAATTATTTCATGTTATTTTTATACAATCAACCATCCTTTAAAAGACCACTTAACCATGACATCTTTTAATGACTCGACGTAGCCTTGGTCGTAGCTGTTCCCTTGAAATAACGAAAAGAGGCCTCTTTGCTGGACTTGAAAAGCCTTCACACTCCCTTCACGCCATTAACGCACATCACCCGGCTGGGTGAGTCCTGGGTTGTGGCGTGTGCGGGTTCGTGATGTGTTTTTCCCTTCCAGGCTGATGAGATATCACTCCTGCCGGAGGGGTGTTTGTCTTCACATGACCAGGACAAGAGACGGGGCCAGAGAAGATATAAATTCCACGGAATTTTTTTCTAACCAGACACTGCAGATTTGCGGGGGGCGGGGGGGGGGCGGGCCATGTTTATTCTTATTTCAAATTCTCTGAGCCATGGATTTCTCACAATTTAAGAATCTTCTTAGGGACGTCCCTGGAGGTCCAGTGGTTAAGACTTCGCCTTCCAATGCATGGGGTGCAGGTTCGATCCCTGGTCGGGGAGCTAAGATCCCACATGCCTCGGGGCCAAAAAACCAAAACATCAGGCAGAAGCAATATTGTAACAAATTCAATAAAGACGTTAAAAATGGTCCACAGCAGAAAAAAAAATCAGAAAAGAAAAAAACATCTGCTTAGTATTTTAACAGCCGTTTTAGGAGAAACTTTTGAATTTTCTGGCCTCTAGTTTAGATACTGGAATTCTAATCTCAAGAGCTGTGTGCCTCTTTACCACGTCAAATTGCCTCTCACCCTTTGGCTTCTGATCCTGGAAAACAGAAGATGTACGTTTGTGGATCAGCATATCAGCTCCTGGGATGACACTCGGTTTCCCAGGAAAGATTCCTGAGAGAAAGAAGATGAAATGGTCTTTATCTTTTTGACAATCCCACCTGGTATGTGGGGTTTCTTTAACCTTCAAAGAGAACATCCAGACTTGAGGATTCTGAGTTTTTTTGGGTTTTGGGGGGTTTTTTTTTGCGGTGCGCGGGCCTCTCACTGCTGTGGCCTCTCCTGTTGTGGAGCACAGGCTCCGGACGCGCAGGCTCAGCGGCCACGGCTCACGGGCCCAGCCGCTCCGCGGCATGTGGGATCTTCCCGGACCGGGGCACGAACCCGCGTCCCCTGCATCGGCAGGCGGACTCACAACCACTGCGCCACCAGGGAAACCCGGACTCTGAGTTTTGACCTTCATGGCTTTAGATCCGATCTGCCCGACACAGAATTGGGACTTTTCCATCGTCCATGGAACTGCCAAAGCATGGAAGGTAATCTTTTTCACTTATCTCGGCTAAAATACCAACAATTAAAAAGTTGCTTCTAATATAAAAAGCAACTCAAAACTACACAATAGGTTTTGTTAGAAAAAATTAAAAATTTTTTAAGTTTTAGAATTGTTTATAAAAACCGGTCATCTGTCTCAATTTTTTATTTTACGAAATAAAAGTAAGGGAAAGATTTCTGAGTATGTGAAGAACTCCATTAATTTTTTCTGGGCAATTAGTTCAGAGAGAAGAATTGGTGTTTGATGGATGAACAGATATAAAATCAGAGCATTAGGGATAGAAGGAATGACAGAATCGTTTAGATCAAGTCCTCCTCTTGGGTAGAGGGAGGGAAGCCCAGTGAGGCGCAGCGAGTCACGCCCCCGCCATCCCACGGCCCCTCACCTGTGGACCCAGCCATCCATCCACGTTCGGATCCATCTTGGAATCCAGCCCAGGAGGATCACACTTGTGAAGGCCTCACTCTGCTGCCTCTGGCTCAATTTGCTTGCAAACTAAGCTTTCCGCGGATCAAAGACCCCTCCCTCCCTGCGGCCCCGCCCCTCCAAACCACGTGGATTCTGCTGGAGCGATTGTGCCTTTAGCGTTGCCCTCAGGGCTGGTGGCACCCAGTGGGACTTGCACCCAAGTCTGAGGCCCAATCTTCTGAGGCCCAATCAATGCTCTTTCCGAGCCACCTTCTGCTGGGAAAAAAGTAGTGTCCAGACACGACAGCCTGGGATGAGCGGGACTTTTTACTGAAGAGCCGCTCTGGGGTCCCCAGCCCGGAAGCTGCGCGGAGAACTCAGTGTCTGCTGCGGCGGCCCTTCGGGTGCGCCTCCTTCCACCCCGTGGTCTGGTGCTTTGCAAACCGGAAACATTTCTTTTTTCTAGAAGTCAGAAATATCCTTTTGAACCAAACAGTTCCAAATGCTCCACGATTCTTGACATGGCCCTGAAATGACTGGCCCTCTGCCCTTCCAGTTAGTTTTTGCTTCTGTTCTGGGGGTCTTCGTTGAGTGCGGCTGTTTCTGACACCCTGCTGACAGCCCACTGCCCTGGGAGGGAGACCGCGGTCCCCCAGACGTCTGGAGCGCGGTCCTGGCCCTGTCTCTTCCCGAGGGGGCCTGGTTTGTCCTGATGCTCACTTTTTACGCAGAGCCGTCTTTATAACAAGTGTTTGCTGACAGTCTCTTGCAGCTCTGAGAGGAGCGGGCTTTCTCTCTCAGGGCATCTTTATGAGGCATCCTCCCATCTCAGCCCTAAGAAGTGGTGATTTGGCAAATATCCAACTGATTTGATTAATATAGACACAGGCTACCTGAAAAATTTAGACTGCGAAGTGGATTTTTTTAGACACTGAGCCACTCCACCTTGCCAGTGGTGTGCATTAATCAAATTAGATGGAAAAATGCCAAGACTCCATTTGCTGTCGTCCTGCGAAGTTACAGCCCGGGCCACGGACGAGATCCTGGGTTGCCTGTGACAAGGGTTGGACAAAGAACTTGGATTCTCCATCCATCCTTTAAATTCAGGCATTGTTTTCTTTTTCCCAGAGGTTTTCAAACTGTGCCTCAGTTGTGAAATCCTTTATACGCGTAAAATTTTAGGGAGAAGCCCAAGACGGTAAACGGAGAAGACCTGGTTGGCCACACGCAAAACACTGTCCCCCCAGCGTTGAAGTGCACGTGGAAATACACTGATATACAGAAAAGTTATCCTTGACCAAATTCAGCTACGCAATTTGTGTGGGTCAGGGAAAAGAAGAAAGAAAATAGACGGCGCACTCAGATTAGGATAATAAGAGGAGGTTTGCTTAAAAAAGTGTGGCCCAGTGCAGGGAACCAAAGTGCAGGAACTCAGGCCAGGAGCAGAGAAGCTGCGGCCGTCCTGAGACCCAGAGGGAGACGGGCGGGGAGAGGGCATTGGGGCCTGGAGGCAGAGAGGGGGCCGTACAGAGCAGGCTCCACGTCCAGCTCTTCACTCCGCTGGCAGGGCCTGACAAAGATCTACAGCCTCTCAGAACTGAATGATTCCAAAGGCTTCCTAACAGGCTTTCGCACTGTGGAGCTAACTGTCCTGAAACCTGGTGGGAGGTCAAGCCTGGGAAGCTCCCATGATGTTCTAGTCTAGCTCACTTGTGGTTCTTGAGCCCTGCTAGACAATCCGTGCCTGTGATTATAAAGTCAGTGCTTTTATCCCCTTTCCTCCCCCTGGAAACCCATCTCAGCTCCATGGAACTTTGGGAGTTTGCTAGGTCTTCTATGATGCACTAAAGTCTACTTCTCAGAAACTTTCACTGTTTGCTCTCAGTTGTAGGAGTGCAGAGAAAGCCAATTCTCTCTTTCATACAAGAGCCATTTGTTCCTACATTCTAATACCCAGCTACCCAATGTCCACCTACCTGGAGGCCTTCCACCTGCCCAACTGCTGGCGAGCCCTGCTTGCCTCCTGCCAACCGGGCCAGCTGATCGCTTGGCACACAGAGAGCCCTCGACAGATATTCATTAATGAGTGAACACATCCTGCGTGTGATTTCTCCTCTGTGATACTCTCCCGTTTCAATTATTTAAGGGAAGTAATGTGTGACTTCAGCCTGAGGCTCCTGCTGGTTTACTAACCGCCAAGGCTTGTTATCCTGAGTGTTATTCTAACTCCAGTGAATGTTTCTTTTTTTAAATTTCAAATCAAATAGTAGAATCTTATAAAGACGAAGGATGTGTTGTCTTCCGGGGCTGCCATAACCCACTACTACAGACTGAGTGGCTTAAACAACAGAAATTTATTCTTTCACAGTCCTGGAGGCTGGAAGGCCAAGATCAAGGTTCAGCGGGGCTGGTTTCTCCTGAGGCCTCTCTCCTTGGCTTGTAGACGGCCACCTTCTCCCTGTGTCCTCATGTGTCCTCTTCCCTCTATGCACGCGTGTCTGTGTCCAAAGCTCCTCTTCTTATAAGGACTCCACTCATTTTGCCTTAGGACCCACCCTAAAGACCTCGTTTTAACTTGATCACCTCTTTAAAGACCTTCTCTCCCAATACAGTCACATCCTGAGGTACTTGGGGTTAGAACTTCAACATGTGAATTTCGGGAGCACACAATTCTGCCCATGACAGAAGGTCACCCAGTTCAACCTTCATTCTGGTCGCTTTGCAGAAACGACTTCCAAAACATCAGTCATACGTGTCCCTGCCAGGCACCTGCTGGGGTCCCTGTGAGGATGGACAGCTCACGTTTCACAAGCCAGAATATTCCTTTTTTTTTTTTTTTTAATGTTTATTGGAGTAGAGTTGATTTACAATGTTGTGTTAGTTTCAGGTGTACAGCAACGTGAGTCTGTTATACATACATACATACCCACTCTTTTTTAGCTTCTTTTCCCATAGAGGTCATTACACAGTACTGAGCAGAGTTCCCTGTCCTGGACAGTAGCTCCTTGTTAGTTACCTGTTTCATACATAGTAGTGTGTATGTGTCAGTTTGAGTGCTCGAGTTTCTGCACACATTGGACCACAGTGATCAACCCTGAACATTCTCCTTTGCCTTCTTGCTTTAGAAACGGCAAGGGGGAGGGGACCATTCCTTCTGCCACGGGGGAGCTGCACTTACAGACAGACTCAGCTTCACCACTGACCCACAGCAAAGGAGGTACCTCGACTGGGCCCCAGCTGAGAGCACCCGGTTCAGAACCACTGGAGGGTGACAGCCTCAGAGGTCCTTTTCCCACGCGAATGTGGAGCCAGCTCCCTTGGCCAGGATTTTCCCAGGGCGGCTGCAGCTGGAAAGCCCTCCCTCCCTCCCTCTCACACCTCTTCACGGAAGTATCCGTTCCTGAGTCCCACGCAGGAGCTCAGAATCTACATGCTCCTATGAGTCGCCAGCATTTCCATAGTTCCTTAGTGTTGACACGGGATGAAGCCATCCCATAAACGTGGGTTAATAACAGACAGGCCTTTGTTCTTCAGAAGGGAGTCTTGCAGCAAGAGAAAGTCGTGCAGGCAGGCCAAGGTCAGGGCGGCTGCCGCGGATCACCCACTGCTCTTGGCGACGTCTCCGGCCCCGGGAGGGCCTCTGACCCCGCAGGGCAGCGTGCAGGCCGGAAATCACCGGCTTCCTTCCGGCCTCGATCAAGCTACATGTCCGTATTTCCCACTCACATTCATGTTTAATAGCACGGAGCCAAAACATTTAAAGGCATGCTTCTAATCACGACTCCAAGTTCAGGCAAATCTTCCACGGATGCCTTTCACGCTGTGCGATTACGCTCCATCTGCCACCTCCCTCCCCCCCTCCCCCCCAGCCCTGTCGGGCTCTGCCTTTGGGAGGCCAGCCCAGGGGCTTCTGGTTGGGTTTGGACAGTGGGGAGAAGCTGCAGGAAACTGCAAGACGGGAAGAGAGGGGTTGCGTTCCCCCCAGCCGCCCCCGCCCTGCTCAGGGCCATGCCAGGACGCCAGCCTCCTCCTCCAGGAAGCCTCCTCCTTCCCCAGGTCTAGGCGTGATGGGCTGCCGTCCGTGCCACCATCTGGATGCCCTCGTGTCTCTCCTTGAGGCCCCTACCCCTGCCCACAACCTCTTGACCCGGCTGACTTGGATTCCGTTTCCTGCCAGGACCGTCACGATACAAACCCTCTGGAGAAGATCCCGAAGGAAAGAGAAAAATCTAGTTCTCGTTTCCTCTGACCATCCCAACTCATACCCTGAACGTCAGTGAAACTCTTCTACCTGGGGTACCAAAAATCAGAGGACTTCAACCCAACTGCGTATCAGAATTACTCAAAAAAAATTTTTTTCTTTTTTTTAAAGCATCCTCAGAGAGTCTGGCTCCTTTGACCTGGGGGACGGGGGTGGGCGAGGGTCCACCCAGCCCGATGCAGGCGGATCAGATCGTAAACATCAGGCTGCGTGGGGCAGCACCGGGCCCAGGCATCGCCTGTTTAAAGCTTTCCAGGTGATGTTGACACGCGGGCAGGCCGAGAGCCGCCGTCCTGAACACGGCTCTTCCTGCCACTATGCTTAGCAGGTGCTTTCCCTTCTCTATGGAACAGGCCCACCTGCCCCCTTCTCATCACAGAATCATCATGGAACCCCCCCCCCTTGGGAGCCCATCTCACGTGGGCTTTTCCATGAAGCCATTTCTCTCCTCCATCCCAAGCAGGGCTTGGTCATTCGAACACTCATGCCATTTATCCCCCCTTGTGTCACTCCTCTTCCCAGGCCTCATGTGACAGCGGCTGGCAGGTGGCCTGGTTGCACGATGACCGTGTGTGTTTGGAAAGGACCTCACGGATATCTCCCCCAACTTCCTGCTCAGTGAGGGAGCGAGGCTCAGGCAGTACTGGGTCTGGGGTCTCTGGGGTCACGGCTTGGTGTCCTGTTAGCACTTTTCCAAATTAAAAAGGCTGGAATTGATTCCAGTTCAAATTCTAAGGCTCCTCCCCTTACACCTCCCTAGCCGTGTTAACTCCACATCGCTTTAAAATGTTTTGTAGAAAATCAATTCTATAGTCACGTTTTAGAACAGAAGTGTTTTGTTTAGATGTTATATCTGAGTATTAATTAATTGTTACAAATCACAATCCATAGTTACAAACACCGTGTTCAAAACAATCCAATACTTTCAATAAAAACCCTGATTCACTTGGATTTCAGTCTCAAATGCTACTACATGAAATACACTGAAAACAAATAAACTGCTTGCTAGCTTCTGGGAGACGAAGTCGTGTGGCGGGTTCCCAGGCTGGGCTCAGGCTGTGGTCTTAGTTGAACAGTGAACGAGCAGTGCCATCATCCTTTCTCACCTTCCTCTCCTCCCCAAATGCTTCAGTCCCCTTTAGCCTTGCTCTGAAGTCTTGTGTGCCGGCCCCCGATACTGTAATTACACTTAACTGATAACTGTGGGTGTGAGTGATGGACACCTGCTCCTTTCAAATGTTCCCCACTCCTTGCTCGTCTGTACGTCAGTATTTCTGCTTCCACGATTTTAGGGTGCCAGTGGTTGGAAGATGCACAATTATCCTCTATACCACTAAGGACAAAAAACCTGAGACAGATAAACAGGCAAGCTGTCCATTGTAAGATGCCATTGACCTGCCACGTGTGCCAATGTCAGAGGTGTTAACGTATGAAAAGATGTGTGCCCTAGAATCTCTGAGATAGGGGCTCCAGGCCATCCTTGCTTCCTTCCTGGGAGCTGCATGTTGACCCCATTTCTGCCTCCCGGGATTGTCCAGAGTGGACTCTGGATTCCAAATCCGTGATCCTTCACTGAGGCCACGTCACCTTCTTCCTCCTTTTATGTAACTATCACCTCTCATTAGGTTACTTTGCACCCAAAGAGGCATTTCCATCCCTTAAGAGGGGAGTTTTCAAATTGGCACAAGGAGCTTATATTTTGTGTAGTTACGACAGAGTCAAGGATCTGGAAGACAGGATCTTTCAAAGGGTCAAGTTCAGTGGTGTCTTCCCTCAGCTCATCTGGGAGCCTTTTCTGAAATACCCGCTTACTTCCATGGCAGTACTGAAGTTATTTCCTGGGACAGAAAAGTTCATTACATTATCCCATTTTGAAATGGGATTGTTTCGCAGTAGAAAAAGAGTAATAAGTGTTACGTACATTCTCCTGTTGCTCACAAGCTGAAATCACTTTTTAGGTTCAACTGCTTTCATCTAAACTTTTCTTTACTGTGCAGAATAAAATAGAAAATCTATTATTTTCAAATGCCTGCAAATTTTTTCTTAGATTTCTCACCAGTTCTAGAATACTCAGAGGCATTAAAAAATAAGACTGAGGGGCTTCCCTGGTGGCGCAGTGGTTAAGAATCCGCCTGCCGGGGCTTCCCTGGTGGCGCAGTGGTTGAGAGTCCGCCTGCCGATGCAGGGGACGCGGGTTCGTGCCCCAGTCCGGGAAGATCCCACATGCCGCGGAGCGGCTGGGCCCGTGACCCATGGCCGCTGGGCCTGCGCGTCCGGAGCCTGTGCTCTGCAACGGGAGAGGCCGCAACAGTGAGAGGCCCGCGTACCACAAAAAAAAAAAAAAAAAAAAAAAAAAAAGAATCCGCCTGCCGATGCAGGGGACACGGGTTCGAGCCCTTGTCTGGGAAGATCCCACATGCCGCGGAGCAACTATGCCCGTGCACCACAAGTACTGAGCCTGCGCTCTAGAGCCCGCGAGCCACAACTCCTGAAGCCCGCGTGCCTAGCGCCTGTGCTCCGCAACAAGAGAAGCCACTGCAACGAGAAGCTCGCGCACCACAACGAAGAGTAGCCCCCGCTCGCTGCAGCTAGAGAAAGTCGGCACGCAGCAACAAAAACCCAGTGCGGCCAAAAATAAATAAGTAAATTTATAAATAAAATAATAATAATACTGAGGACGTAGGAATGTGTTTTCTGTGATTTGACATGAAGGGCTGTCCCTTGTGAGGATAGAACCAGATGTCTGTTCTCAGCAACGTCAGGCATTCGATGCTGGAGGAGGCCACAGCGCTGAGACCATCACTGAGACAATTTAGATTCCCCTTTCCTAACTGAGGTCATGTTCTCTTTTGATGTTTAAAATAAACTGTTTCATTTGGTCTCTATGATCCTAATTTCTGGTAGATGAAACGTTTGAGAACTTGAAAATCAAGTCCTTTTTTTTCCCCTTGTAGAATGAACCAGAGACAGTGCATACAGGGGTGAGAGGCAGAGGCCTGGCCTCCAATCTGGGCTCTTCAGTTTCTAGCTGGGTGCCTCTAGCAGGTTGCCACCAGAGCCTCAATCATAATAACGATCTCAGAGGGTTGCTGTGCCCATCAAGAGAGCTGGGTAATTAGGAACAGCCATCATTGTTTTATTTTATGTTTATTTTATTTTATGTTGCTATCAACATTTTAAATGTACCTACTGGGCTTCCCTGGTTTCGCAGTGGTTAAGAATCCGCCTGCCAATGCAGGGGACACAGGTTCGAGCCCTGGTCTGTGAAGATCCCACATGCTGCGGAGCAACTAAGCCCGTGCGCCACAACTACTGAGCCTGTGTGCTACAACTCCTGAAGCCCATGCGCCTAGAGCCTGCGCTCCACAACGAAGAGTAGCCCCCGCTCGCCACAACTAGAGAAAGCCCATGTGCAGCAACAAAGACCCAACGCAGCCAAAAGTAAATAAATAAATAAATTTGTAATGAAAAAATAAATGCACGTACTCTTCAACCCAGTGATTCCGTTTGCGTTTATATTATAGGAATTTACATTACAGATATACTGACACAATTGCACCAATGTGTGTATGTATACACACCTACTAATATGGAAATATTCATGTACTTGTGTATGTAAAAAAAAAACAAACACCAGAAAGAGAAGTAAAAGGTCGACTATAATGTGCTGAAAAGAACGAATATTCTTAATACATGAGAGGCCCTCAAACTTAATCAAGAAAAGAACACCGTATTATAAAAATGGGCAAAGAAGTAAGTATTCAATTAATGAAAGAAATTTAAGTAACGGCTAAACATGTGAGTATATGTCAACATTCACCAGAAATAAAACACACAATATAAAATAAAATAAGTATATCCTATGTGTCCATTATAAACTTGGCAAGATTTTTAGAGATAGTAATAGTTATCATCAGAATCTGAAAGTGAATTTCCCATGCCTGTTGACAGGGGTGTAAAATGTACACACTTTCTGGAGCATATTTTAACAACATGGATCAAACATCCGAACCTTTGCATCCCCTCTGACAGAAGAGCTCCTCTTCTAGAAGTTTATCCTGAGGAAATAAATATATTTGTACTCAGAGATTTGCCTGCCTTGGAACAGTGTTGATAGTAGGAGAGGGAAAAGACATGATTTAAATTTGCAACAAGAAGAAATTGGTTCAATAAATTATAGAGAAATACTATTCAGTCACTCAGAATCATGCGACAGAAAGTATTCGTTGACCAGAAATTCGTTCCTTGCCCTTCTCTCCATCCTAACTCCGATTCTTCTCTGAGATCTGGGTTCAACCCCCAAACGTCCAGAAAAAAAATCCAGAAAATCTGGGAAAGACTCTCCTCCCCGCAGTGTCACACACTTGCTGCATCCCGTAAGTCTTCTCTGAAGCACGTTTCATAATTCTCATTAAATAATTAATTCATTAGTTGGCTTTTGGTCTGTGGGTCCCACTGGAACGTAAGTTCCAGAAAGACAGGCAGAGAAGCTGGGTCTGGTTCATGCCCCTCAGGCAGCCCGGTGCCAGAACCGTGTAGGCAGGAGGAGATAAACTTTAACATGATTCATTCGGGGGAGAAAAAAATATCTTGCTATGTGTGTAGGAAGATAATACTTCAGAATATTAATATTTGGGCTGTCTTTCTTAAAGTTCTTTATACGCACATTTCTCCAAGTGTCATTTAGAGGTATTCAGATTGCCAAGAGGAAAGTTAGAATTTAAGATGGCTGTAGCAGAAATGGAAAGAGAAACAGCCAATGTGATTTCTTGATCTCTAAAATAGGTTCTGGAAGCTGCCATCAGAAGCAATGGTTTTGAAAGTCCACGCTTTTGATTTGCAAGTATTGGCTTTTGTTTGAGAAAAGATTCTTGAGACTCAGAAGGGAAGGCCCAGGAACACGAAGGCCTTGAGTTTGCCTCAATAAACTGGATGGAAAAAAGGAGGGCCCAGATAAGGGTCACCCGCAGAGGCATGAGGGCTGGGGGCAGCCAGCCTGTGTAGCCGCGTGGAGGAAAGGCCAGGCCACACTGGGAGGCGTCCGGAGCTTCCGGTCACCTGCACTGGGGCCCCTGTGGGTGATGAGCCCACACATCACCCACCTCACGCCACCTATGTCGAGGGACCCTGAGAACTGAAATTTCTTTGAGGTCTGCTAGGTGTGACTGTGTCAAGTCTTAGTTTTCTAATATATAAAATGTGGTAAAAATGCCTAACTTCTGAGGCCAATGTGAAGAGTCGATCTGTGATAGTATTTGACAAAATAGATGGTTGACACAATGAATGTTATGATAGCCTGTATCCGTTTGACATTTAGTTTTTATTAGTTTTGTATTCTACATGTAGCTTTCTGATTCAGTGGATTTGCTTTGCGATGATGTTTGAGCACAAGCTCCCTGAGAGCTAGAATCTTTTTCCTCTCAACAATCACTAGGTCTTAAGGGCCTTTAAACTGAATAAACCAAGGCAATTGACCTTTAGACGTTTCTCTTGTAGGAAAACACTAAAAGACGTCAAGTATGGTAGTTTCAAATCCTTATTCTTGTTATTTTTCTTATTGCATTGACTGGGACTTAGAAAAAGTGTTAGTAAACATTCTTGATTCTTCCTGATTTTAAAGGAATATTTATATCAGAGATTATAAAGGGAAACAGAAAATCAGTGGTTTGTTTTTTCAATAGTGGGAATAAAAACGCAAACGATCTGACTGCAAGTTTTACTTTGTCTACTTAGTACCTGTGGGATCTGATTTAGATTTTTAAAACTTTTCTGAGCCTTCATTTACTCAGCTGTAAAATGAGGGTAACACCAATACAGGATGTTGTGAGGAACACAGGAGAAAAACCCAGGAACAGCACCGGGCACCTGCATACTCATAACGGTTCCCCCTCCTGTGGCTTGTCCCACCTCTGCAATTCTCTAAGGGCTTAAGGCCATCCTTGAATGAGCTATGGAGTTAGGCGTCTCCATGTGCTTTCATTTGTGCCTAGATTTGTGTGTTAGAAATAGCACTCATGAGAGGAGAGCCTCGCCGACAGGGCTGTGCCCAAGGGGAAGTGCGGCTGAGAGATACGGGAGGGGTTCTGAGGTTCCCTTGTCCCTCTGCCCTAAAGCTCCTTCTGCCTTTCAAAGGAGCACAGGGCAAAGCTGCGGGTGGACCCTTCTTCTATTGCTTTTGCAAAATGAATTTGTCAGTAAAAGTCATTTTCTAGAATGTCCTGAGGCTCCCCAAGAGATTCAATTACAGGGAATAGAATCGGCGGGTGGATGTGAGAAAAGTGTAGCCGGGGGAAATAAATGATTTAATCCCCACTGCCTTGCAATGGTTTTCTTCTCTTTCAGTGAACTGGAGGAAATGCTGGGCTCTTATTTGACATAAGGCTTTGTTATAAGCCTACTGGTTTCATCAGAACCTTACTGTTTCCTCACGGAAGTTATTTCCTTCTGCTATTTGCTGGTGGGATGGATTTAAAGTGGGTCTAGGGAGCCTCCGGACACCACGATGGATTAACCCTCATGTTGGAGAAGTAATTTAGAAGCCAGAGGACCCAGATTTTATCCATTCTCCAAATTTATCTAGTGACAGCCCTGGCCCTGAGCTGAACTCATGGAGTTTTGTTGCTGTTGTTTAATATTTTTTTATTGTGATAAATATACATAATGTGAAATTTACCATTTTAACCATTTTTGAGTGTACGGTTTAGTGTCGATAAGCACAGTCACTTTTTTTTTTTTTTTTTTTCCTGCACCACACGGCACGTGGAATCTTAGTTCCCTGACCAGGGATCGAACCGGCACCCCCTGCATTGGGAGTACGGAGTCTTCACCACTGGACCGCAGGGAAGTCCCAGCACATTCACGTTGCTGCTGTGTAGCCATCCCCACCTTCCGTCTCCAGAACTTTCTCATTTTCCCTCCTGAAACTCTGTCCATTAAACACTCACTCCCCGCCTCCTCCCCAGCCCCTGGCCCCCACCATCTACTTTCTGTCTCTATGAACTGGACTTCTCTAAGTACCTAGTATAAGGAGAATCACAGAGTATTTGTCTTTTTGTGACTGACTTCAGTCACTGAGCACAGGTTCATCCGTGTTGTACCGTGTGACAGAATGTCCTTCCTTTTTAAGGCAAATAACATTTTGTTTATCCATTCACCTGTTGTGGGACAGTGGCTTTTGTGAATAGTGTTGCTATGAACGTGTCACCTGGGTTTTCAGTGAAGATAGGTAAGAATTTGAATAATATTTTTTAAAAATGTCATTTGAGTGATTAGTGTTTAACCAAATGGGACACGGAGTGACCGAGGTCACAGGGCCACTGGGAGGGGCTTACTCACCTTCCTGAGCCTCTGTTCTTGGTCACTGTAGTTGAATCATCACTGGCCTGGTCCCCATTCTCTCTTGGGAATCATCATGGGAGGGAATTGTCTGGGGGAGACTTCATCCAAGGTCTGCCCACCAGGCTCACATGTAGTTTTGTGCAACCCCAGCAAATACCAGAGTCCACTGGACACACGGTAGAGATGTGGTTACACTTGCCAGCCACGAGCTACTAAGAACTGCGGGCCAAACTTTCAACAGGTGACATTTTGATGCAAAATTCTCCATGTGTCTATGCTGTGATCCTGGGACACGTACCAGTCGGTTTGGATAGATAGTCTCTCTCTCTCTCTCTCAGGACAAAATCAGTACAGAGCTGTAGCTGCCCATGTAGTCGGGTGAAATAGGAACCAAAACAAAAAGGCAATATTAATACAAATAAGAGGCCAAAATGTCCCAGAAACAGATGGGTATGGGTTAAGGCTTAGGAGTGAGCGTGTTGGAAGGCTCTGTTACCCGAAGTCAAGGCTTACGTGGAGACAAAGGTCTGGGGTGGAGCGAGCCTCTGAGCTGATGTCTGCGGGCCCCTGCAGCCTGTGAGTCCTCACAGCCACTCTGCAGGGAGCTTTACTGTCCATGTCCGGCAGGTAAGGACGCTGGACCTCCTGGAGGTTAAGGGATTTCTCCAGGTTCACGCAGCTGGTAATTGGCAGTGCTGGGACTCTGTTTAATCCATTTCCTTTCCCATCCTTAATCCAGCTCCACGGGATGTATAGAAATTAGGAGAGATTCATAGTCCGTGTTACGTACAACAGTGGTTCTCAAAGTGTGGTCCAGCAGCGGACCAGCAGCTTCACATCAGTATCACCTGGAAATGTTAGAGATGTTGGTCCCCAGGCCCACCCTCGAGGTTTGACTCCAGGGCTCCGAGGGTGGGCTGGACAGTCTGTGCTTTATGAAGCATCCCACCCCCCCGGATTCCCCTGTTCCTCATGTGTGGGAGCGCTGAGTGATGAGACCCCGTCGGGGGAGTGGTGGAAGGTCGGTCCTTTCACGCCATCCAGGTAAGAGAGGCGGTGGGACGGGAAACGGCTAGGAATGGGGACGAGTAGTGAAATTCAAATGCAACCCAGACAGTACTGTGATCCCAACTTAAGATCGCGCTGTGAGGTTCACACATGGGACTGTGTTAACTCTGACCTACATTTTAATTTAGCCAATTACCCTCCTCCTCCTTCCACAGCTCAGCTGTCACTTCCTGCAATGACTGACCTCAGGTGTCCGGCATGTGTTGAATAGACAGTACCTCCTGTCTCTGAGGAATGTCGATTTCATCATCAACAAACACCTCCCCCAACCCCCAACCCCTGCCCGCCACCTTTTCCTGTGCTCACACACAGTAGAATTTTTGGACAAAGATTTTGGTTCTCTCGATGCATGGAGCTTGAGGCGGATTCCTAGCAAAGGACAGGACAGATGCTCAGGAATCTACCATCCAGTCATCGGATTTGCGCGGTTTCCTGAGGGTCTCTTGGGGACCGGGAACAATGAGAGGCAGGTTTCAAATGTTTGAACAAGATTCAAAGGCAATTTTCAGTCTTCAGTTGTCAACGGAAGTAAAACAGATGAATACAGGGACTTGACATTGCAAAGCCCTGAAGATCTGACGGTGGTCCTTACAGGACGGCACAGAGATGGAACAACCTCCCGCGTGAAATGACCCACTGTGACATCCTGACACCCCCCTCCCCGTCCCGTGGAAGGACTCAGTGAGTGAGTGGCAGGGGCGGGACGTGAACTGGAGAGATGGTAGGCAGAGAGTGTCAGGGTGGAAATTTGTAGGAGGGTGTTTTCTGGCCTCCCTCCCTTGGGTGGGGGGCTTCCGGGGGGTGAGATGAGAGGAAGCTGGCAGACAGTGACAGCCCTGATGAAATCCAGCTTCCAGGAATGCTTTGTTTCATTCCACATCACATGTTTGCCAATGTCATCGTAGCCTCGTAACCACACAGGAAAGGTGAAAATAGCCGTGCTGGAGTCACAGTGAATGGGGGTCTCCGAACCACATCAACAAGACTGACTCAGCAGGAGCTGCCTGTGCATTTAGGATATAGGAGCCCTGCACGGACCAGTTAAACCTGCAGAGCCGGGGAGGCTGGGGTGGGGGCTTGGGGGGGGAGGTTAGAACCTGGTGGCTGTCAGAACCTGCCTCTTCTGTTACTGACCAGACCTGGGGGGGCGTGGCTTCCCGCTCCCGAGGCTTGTATCTCCTCTGAAAGGCTGCTTTGTAAATACAGGTCAAGTGCCTGCAGCCCTGGCAGGTGCTTTAAAACTGTCAGCCTCAGCTGTTGTTATATAAGGATGCAGCCTGATTATCTGAGAACCAGGGTAAGTGTTAAGGCATCTCAGATACCCGCAAAATCTTTAGCGGCCATCTCAGCATGTGGATTTATTAGATCAATAACACTTCAGACGTTATAATATCCCAGCAAAAAGAAGGGAAATTAACATCTACTGAGCGCACAGCCCTGCAGGCTCGTGTGTGTCCCAAACTTTCACAGTCCTTACACACACACTGAACCTTACGACACAGTTTTATTGTCCTTGGTTATAAATAAAGAAACAGAGATGTTGAGAGGTAGGTCTGGGTTCACAGAGGCAAGAACTTGAGCCGGGATGCCTGCCCTCCCTGCCTCACGCTGGACTCCTCGAAGTTCTGTCCATTTCCTTCTCACGCTCACCTTGCCCCAGACCCTGCCCTGCCAGCCACCTGAGCTCAGAGCTGCTCTTTTCACCATGTGCCCAGAACCCAGCGCAGCCGTGCCCTCCGGAGCTCGGCTGGGAGCCTAGTTTCCTGTCTCAGACGGAGTTCTTGTCTGGGAGAAAAGGCACGGCTGTCATTTTGGATTAATTTGTGAACTGGCTCATTTCAAAAGTCATAAGAAATTAAATCACAAGCATGGAAGTAAAGGTAGAGAGACAATCACAGCTGGACTTGTGTGACAAAGCATCACTAGCAGTTGCACGTAAACGGAAAAGCCAACATCCGTGGGATACTTTTATAGTCAATGTTTCCACAGTGCATTTTGAAAAAAAAATAATGGACTTTCAAAATTTTTGAGTTTTTCCAACAGTATAACTACAGAATTCTCAAAAATGCAGAGAAAATGATCAGAAGCTCCTATCATTTGGGGATATTTGTCTTCTTAGGACTTAAGTACTTCTGTCAACAAACATGTCATGAGAAGAGGGAGGAGGGACTCTGCATTAGGGGCAGCGTGATCAAAAGTACAAGGTGTGGGGCTTCCCTGGTGGCGCAGTGGTTACGAATCCGCCTGCCAATGCAGGGGACACAGGTTCGAGCCCTGGTCCGGGAAGATCCCACATGCCGCAGAGCAGCTAAGCCCATGCGCCACAACTACGGAGCCTGCGCTCTAGAGCCCGCGTGCCACAACTACTGAGCCTGCGTGCCACAACTACTGAAGCCCGTGTGCCTAGAGCCCGTGCTCCACAACAAGAGAAGCCACCGCAATGAGAAGCCCGCGCGCCACAACGAAGAGTAGCCCCCGCTCGCCACAGCTAGAGAAAGCCCGCGTGCAGCAACGAAGACCCAACGCAGCCAAAAAGAAAATAAATAAATACATTAAAAAGAAAATAAACTTAAACAAAAAGGTATAAGGTGTGAGGCTGTGTAGAGGGGACACAGGGAGATGGGTGTTGATGAGCTGCAGAAGGTCTGATGGCAGAACCTGGGCCAGGAAGTTAGCTCGGGGCTCACGGCCAAGGGGCACCGTCCACTCTGCCAGCCCATTTAATGCATCAGGGTCACAGACCCCGTGCCCAAGGCCTGCAGACTTTACAGGGCCTTTGAGGACTGAGAGAAAATGATTAGCCCTACACTTAGGGGTAGACTCTGCAGTGGAAGTGGGTAACATAACACCCTGCTAACCAGGCAATGGGAACTCCACCCAAGCCTTCAGCAGGTAAATGTCAGAATTACGGTACCTGAAACGCAGTCTGATGTATCTTCATGCTGCAGACCCCTCCATCCCCGGCTACTCAACACGAGCACCTGGAGGCCTGGCAGCCCTCACAAACCCCCGCGTCCACCACGCTAGGCGGCAATGACATCCCCCTGGTTCCTGCAGCCAAAAGCCTTGGAATCATCCCTGGTTTTCTCTTCCACTCGCATGTCCCACCAGGAAATTCTGTAGCTCTAGCTCCAAATGACATTTGGAATCTGATCAACTCTCATCCTCTCATCTTTCCCCCATGCCTGGAAGTGTCCCTGTCGCCCCCTCATTCTATCCTCAGCCCAGGGGAGGAACTCTTCCTCCACAACCATCAGAGCTGCCCTTCTCTGCTCAGCCCTGCAATGCCGCTCCATCTCCCTCGGGTCGGAGCTACAATCCTCACAGGGGCTCCAACTCTCATATGCTCCCCTCCCCCCCGACCCGCTCCCCTCCCCCCCCTGCCGCTGAGAGCCTCCCACCTCGGAGCTCTGGCTGCACTCCTCCCTCTGCCTGACGTGCTGCTGCCCTACATACCCACTGGCTAACTCCCCTCCTTTCCTGCATATCCCTTCTGACTGGGTTCCTATGCTGAGTGCTCTGTTTAATTCTGCACCCCTTCCCCCTCACAACCACCCGCACTCAGCGCTCCAGTCTCTCCCCAGCACTAACCACCTTCTAACACACGGAGTGGTTTATTGACCTACGTTTACTGTGTGTCTCCCCGGCCAGAGCGCAAGCTCTGGGCGATCAGAGCCCTTTGTTGGGTTGACTGGAGCATCCTTGCTTCTGCAATTCTTCCTGGCCAGAGACTAGCCCTCAACAAATATTTGTTGAATAAACAGTGGATGAATTAACTTGGCAGAAGCGCGGAAGATTTCTTGGAGAAGGACAAGGCGTGTGCCGGTAGAAATATCCATCTGAAATTCAGAATTCTGCTGAAACGACAGATCCGGGCTGAAGATACAGTCTGACGATGTAGGCCTAGAAGGTGAAACAGCAAAATTAATGTGTATAAGTTGTGAATCTTCCTTTTCCCGTTTAAAGAAGCACGTCAGTCTTCGTGGCGCTGGCTGCAGCTTTCATAGTAGTACATTAAAGGATTGTACGATTCCAGTGGGTGGTTACGCAATAACCATGTCATATTTGGGGGCATCTCTATTCTAATTTTTGGCTGTTACGAATGGCTGCTATGAATATCTTTATGTTTATAGCCTTTGCTGCATTTTGAATCATTTCATTAGAAGAGATTGTCAAAGGCTAACAGAAAACCAATTTAACGGTTCTCCATAAGGGCTGCACCAGTTTCACCATCTCAACATTGTTGGAACGTACACGATTCACCCTGTTACTGGAGACACTGCCAATTAATATATGGAAATATTGGCTTGTTTTCAATATGTATTTCGTTTTCTGTATGCTTTTTATTTGCATCCTTTCCTTGATTATTTACTTGAAGCGCACTTTTGTTTTATCAATTTGTATTAATCATTTGCCAATCTGAGAGGTTAAAAGTGCTATTTTAATTGGCTTTTTCATATTAGGAGTAAAGTGGACATTCTCGTGTTCAGGAGCTATCATATTTCCTCTCCCATGAACTTCTTCTATCTTTTGTCTTTGGCCTCCATTTTTAATATTCAGTTAGTCATTCAATTTTTCATCCAGTAATTATTTAGGAAGGTATATGGTGGCCAAGGTTGTTGAGGGCTCAGAACAGATGAGGATAGGAGGCTCTGCTCCACAAGGCCACCCAGGGACCCAGGCTCCTTCCTTGTGTTCACCCTCCAGGCTGTTGTCCTCTCCACATGGCCACTCTGTTTGCCACCAGCAAGGCTGAGTTGTGGTCTGAGGGCAGGAGAGAGAATAAAGAGCTTGCAGTTCTCTTTGTAAAGGCACCTGGAAGGTGCACGATTCACCCACCTGCCAGGGAGATGGGAGCACAGCTGGGCATCAACTGAGCTGTTCTGCTATAGCTCAGAGGTTTTATTTAAGAGGCAGGGGAGAATGGACCTAGAGGAAAGAAAAGTGGCCTGGGTGTGTCCAAAGCGCTGACAAAGTTTAAAAGTCAAAAATAATGCATGTTTGAAGAGCTGCTTGGAGAAGAATTCTAATACCTCTGACGCTTCACCTTGAGAATCCGATGAGGATCTGCTGGGGAGAGAAGGAACCGCCAACTGGCTCTCATCATCCCTCTTGGGTTTCAGGTGATAAACATTTATAAATTTGGACTAAAAACACATTCGCCTCTTTAGTTAATGTACAAGCCTTAAAATAGCTGCTGGCCTAACGCCTGCCCCCCTCACCCTCACCCTGCACTCTGCACTGGCAGGTGGGGCAGCTGAAACCTCAGGGAATCCAGTTGCTCCGGCCGCTGCGATCGCCAGCGCTCCTGCAGAATCCCAACACCCCGGCAGTCAGGTTCAGACAGGCTGGTAAGCACTGCAATTTTTTTCTTTTTTTTTGGCCGTGCCTCGCAGCATGAGGGATCTTAGTTCCCTGACCAGGGCTCGAACCCGTGCTCCCTGCAGCGGAAGCGTGGAGTCTTCACCACTGGGCTGCCAGGGAAGTCCTCAAGACTGCAATTCTAACGTAACTTTGAGCAAAAACCGATCTGCACTTGGACTGTCTGGAACCGTATATGCTGTGAGGTTTACTGCGAACTGACGAAAGCCAGAACTTTCCTTGCCCGTTTTGACGTCACCTTCCGTGGGTGTTCCAGGGGGTGATATTCCACTTCATCCCCAAATTGACACTATCACCTCCTCTTGTCTGCTTGCATTTCAGGTTGTAAATGAACTCATCATACAGGTTTTTCCACGTAGATCCACGTTTCCCACACATATATCCAGCGCCTTATCTAATCGCATCACGCAGGTGCTATTTTATTAGCAGCAGCAGCTGACAGGTAACCAAGCTTCACCCAGGTGGCTCTCAATGCGGCTACTGCTGATGGGTGAGCAGGGGCTGGGCCACACAGAGATCTTGGCACATCAGCTGCTGCTTTCCGTAGCTGCTGAAGCGAGCACAGTCCTGAAACCTGGGCACACACCAATTAGCAAGCTCCGGAAACCGCCAGTCAGAGCAGCGAAGACTTGGCTGCAGCAGACCTGCTGTATGTCAACCCCGATTAGGGGCAAGAATTATTTTAACCTTAAAAAGTCACTTTGTATACAGTGAGGTATGGTAACAGTCTGCCAGGTAGGGACAAGGTCTGATTACAGAGCAGGAGAGGCCCTCTGGTGTGACGTGCCCTGCCGGTTCCAAGGGGCAGAGTCGGGCTTGCCATCTCCAGCTCGGGGGCGGGGGGTTCCCCGCTGAAAGGCTCTCAGTGTCTGTGGTGAGGGCAGAGGCTGTCCAGCACCATCCCTCTGTTCTGACTCGGATGGCTACAAAATGCTGGCATGATACGGACAGGGAAGCCTTTGTTTCCTTCCCATTCCTAAGGAGAGTGATGCCAGCCACACAGATGACCTACGGTGTGATGTGGGCTCGCTCAGGCTCCATCTGCACTTAGAAACTGGGCTTGCTGGGAGGGTGGGGACCGCAGATTCTGCATCGCACCCTGTGGTGGGCAGTCTCTGATGGACTTCTCTGATCTGTACTTCCTGGTGTTAAAGCCCTTGTGTAATTCCCTCCCCTTGAGTGGGCACTGGACCTAGTTTCTTGCTCCTAATAAAGAGATTATGGAAAAACCGATTGGATGTCAAGTTCAAGATTAGGTTACAAAAAGCCTGCAGCCTCTGACTTGGGCACCAGCTCACGTGAGGTCCTTCTCCTGTTCATGCTGAGGGGAGTCAGCTGCCGTGTTATAAGCTGACCGAGGAGAGGTCCATGTGGGAAGGAATGGAAGGAGGCCTCCAGCCAATAGCCAGTGAGGAACTTGGGCTCTCAACCCAACAGCCTGTGTGACTGAATCCCGCCGACAACCACGCGGGTCAACCTGGAAACTCGGACGCAGAGCCTCATCCCCAGAAGAGCCTTCAGATGTGACCACAGCCCTGGACAACAGCATGACAGTAACCTCACAGGAGACCTTGACTCAGACGTGCCCAGGAAACTGCGCCAGGTTCTGACCCACAGAAACTGTGAGATCACGTGTGCATATGGCTCTAAGTGTTACGTTTTGGGGTAATTTGTTACACAATAAGAGATAGCTGATACATAGCCTGGGACACAACACCCTGATCAGAGATCCAGAACATTTCAATTGTGTGATATGAGGTTTCCCCAGAATCTTTCATCCTACAGATATTTTCATAGGGCAGCATGAAAGACTAAACTAGTGTCCCAGTTAATAATTCTAACTCTTTACTCCATTAAAAGCTTTGTATTAGAGTTAACAAACTACCCCCAAATGACCTGCTTTCCTTTGTTGTTGTTATTCACAAATTATTGCATCCAGCCCTCAGCGGAAGTATAGATGATCAGAGAACTAGAGCACAAGCAGCTTGAGGGAAGAGAAACACGGACTTACAAAGTCAGCAGGTCTGATTTAGAGAGTGACTAACAAATGCAACTAGATCACATTGGAGAAGGCAAAGCTGGGACGGAACGGCAAGAATGTGTGTGTGTGTGTGTGTATCTTCTGGTTATATGTCCATTTGGGTCATATTTCAGTCTTCTGGTTCAATAATTTTGGAAAATTGGCAAGTTTAAGTTCAAATTAGAGGAACAGACTCTTCAGAAATAGAAAAACAAAAACAACTTAAAAATCAATTTGTCTAGGGATTTTCAAAATATCTTCCCCCCAGAAGTTTCTTACAAAAGTAAAATCTATAACATCGACTCATAAAAGAAATCCCTGAGAACTATAGTATGAAGACAGAGTTTAAGAATCAGGACTTATGGGTCTCAGATGCAGTCTTACGCCCCCTTCAGTGTAGCTGAACAGAGTTAAAACAATTATAATTCACAAAGACAGGTAGCTCCGAATTGTAAAAGTTTTAAAAACAGCTTTTTAGGAGCCTAGGATACACATCAAGTAAGCTAATTCAGAAGCTTGATAGAGAAAGTGTAAGGCAATTTTTATCTAACAATATCAAAGAAGCGCTGTTAGCTCTTAATCATTAGTCGTTAAATTTGGTGACGGTTGATCAAATACCTCAGCCCGTTGTAATTATCACGGGGAAGGAAATACTTTTTCCATGTAATCTTGAACAATATACAACTATATTAATTTTTAAAAAATCAGATATAGTACTGCAGAATCCTTTGTCAGATAGTAATTTGAAGTTTCTAAATGTCTGATCTACTTTGTTTTTCTTCCTGAGTCCAAACTTTAGTTCTCAGTTTCAATCCTGACACTGTAGCTGTAATTTAAGACATGCTGACGTAGCGGCCCAACGTTGCCAGGTGGAAAACCTAAATATACATTTCACCAAGGAAGACATACAGATGGCCAAGAGGCACATGAAAAGATGCTAAACATCACTAATTATTAGAGAAATGCAAACCAAAACTACAATGAGGTATCACCCACGCTGGTCAGAATGTCCGTTATCAAAAAATCTACAAACAATAAATGCTGGAGAGGGTGTGGAGAATAGGGAACCCTCTGGCACCGTTGGTGGGAATGTAAATTGATACAGCCACTATGGAGAACAGTACGGAGCTTCCTTAAAAAACTGAAAATAGAACTACCATACAACCCAGCAATCCTACTCCTGGGCATATACCCTGAGAAAACCGTAATTCAAAAAGAGTCATGTACCACAGTGTTCATTGCAGCTCTATTTACAATAGCCAGGACATGGAAGCAACCTAAGTGTCCATCGACAGATGAATGGATAAAGAAGATGTGGCACATATATACGATGGAATATTACTCAGCCATAAAAAGAAACGAAATTGAGTTATTTGTAGTGAGGTGGATGGACCTAGAGTCTGTCATACAGAGTGAAGTAAGTCAGAAAGAGGAAAACAAATACCGTATGCTAACACATATATATGGAATCTCAAAAAAAAAAAAAAAAGGTTCTGATGAACATAGTTGCAGGGCAGGAATAAAGAGGCAGACATAGAGAATGGACTTGAGGACATGGGGAGGAGAGGGCAAAGCTGGGGCAAAGTGAGAGTAGCATCAACATATATACACTACCGAATGTAAAACAGATAGCTAGTGAGAAGCAAACGCATAGCACAGGGAGATCAGCTCGGTGCTTTGTGACCACCTAGAGGGGTGGGATAGGGAGGGCGGGAGGGAGACACGAGAGGGAGGGGATATGGGGATATATGTATGCATATGGCTGATTCACTCCGGTGTACGACAGAAACTAACATGGCATTGTGAAGCAATTCTACTCCAATAAAGACCTATTAAAAAAAGAACGCCGCCGGAAGACACGAGATGCTTGGGTCAGAGACAAAGGGCTTAGTGTTCCCAGACAGCAAGTGGCATGAGCTTCGTGTCTGCCTTGGTTCCCCCAGCCTCCAGTCTCCAGGGGGTGACACAGAGTGGCCCAGTAGATGCTGCGCATGTGGTGGGTTTACATCAGTGCTGAAAAACCTAGAGCTCAGGGAACTTGAGCTTCTTATAATGGGCAGCAAGCAATCAAACTTGCTCAACTGGACAGTAAGGAAACCTGTCCTGGCCCATTGGAAGATACTACCTGCATTTCCCAAGGCTCTTTGCTCTGCAACATCTTGGAAAGGCTGGTCTGGAATAAATATTGTTCGTGCCTCTGTTTGCAGGATGAGAACAAACACGGAAGACCTATAATCACCTCCTCATACCCAATAGCACGTTCTTCCCCTTGCCCTGAAATGTTGCAATTTAATTCGAATGACTCCATTGGAGCCTTTCATTTTCAGCTTTTACTGTTGTCTGGAGCTCTGGAGAATCTTTAACATCCTTCAGGGGAATTCCA
Organism: Phocoena phocoena; assembly: GCF_963924675.1. Taxonomy (NCBI): domain Eukaryota; kingdom Metazoa; phylum Chordata; class Mammalia; order Artiodactyla; family Phocoenidae; genus Phocoena; species Phocoena phocoena. Next base: position 2,196,438 of record NC_089232.1, on the reverse strand, counting down.
CACTTTGAAGATCCCTTCTCCAGTTGAGACCCTTATTCCACCATATGGAAACCAAGACATGAAGAAGTTAAGTGGCTTATCTGGGTCACAGCTCTCTAAGTGCCCATCCAGGTAATGGAATTATAAATCCAAGCAGTACTAGACCACCGCCAAATACCCTTTTCTTTAATCTAGAAATAGGTCGTTCAAAAGGTATCAGGCCGAAGAACCTCCCAGGGCATCTTAATTTGGAGTTCCCCATAAGCAATCTCTGAGACTAGGGCTACAGCACAAGGTTATTTGGGAGGGGAGCCCAGGAAACGTCACCGGGGGGAGCAGGAGAAGGAAGGAGGGTGACATAAGGTTTTTTACGAAGCAAGTTACTCCTGCAGACACCTGGACGGTCATCGCACGGGGAACTCTGCTAGCCAGTGGGGCACACACCCCGGCGATCCCACCCGAGGGAGGAGGGAGCTGGCATGTTCGCCAAGCAGTTCCCAACAGTCACTGGCTGGGAGGACTCTGGGAGGTGTTCCTGCCCTCACACCTCTGCCCTGCGCTTGAGGGGAACAGACACTGAGCCAGAGAGAGCCTGCAGCACTGCGTCCCTGGTGGCGGAAGCTGGGCCCACGGGCAGGGAAAAGGTGGGTTCCAGGGACGTGGCTGGACACCAGCTGTGTCTGCTACACCAGGTGCAGCCGACCTTCAAGGATGGATATAAACCCGAGTGCACCTTCTCTAGTCTAATTCTCCAGCTCTGCACTTGGGCAAGCTCTTCAAACCTGATAGGGATACTCGTGGATGGTGATTCGAAGAAGGAATTGAAGAATACAGAAAGCACTGATCAAGGTGAGGAGGGAAGGCCTACCTGAAGAGAAGTAAAAATATAGGTAGCAGAAGAGAGCAAGAGACAGGAAGTAGAGGACGAGGATGGCTAGAGCAAAGGATCGTGGGCCTGGCAATGCAGGAGGAAACTACTCAGGGGATGAGGGGCTCTGGACAGGAAGCAGATTACAGACTCTGTCCTTAGACCCTGTCCACGGAGGTTCGGCTGAGTCAGAAATGTCTCTCCGTTACAGATTAGAACACTGACTCCAGAATTTTGAACAGGAGGGTCCCTTTTTTACATAAACACGTGTTCTTTCAAATACCTTCTTGTGTTAGTGGTAGTGGTTTAAATATCCTTCGATTAGACGGCCACAGGACTGAACGCTACAGTGAGTTCGGTAGTGTCACAAAACGAATTTGTGTTTTCTTCCTCACCGTGGCATCTGCATGGACTTGAAAAATAGCAGTTAATGCACGTAAGTGCACGAGGTGAGGTTTGCTCAGACCGCAGGTGGGGAGAGCACACTGGTCAGGGACCCACTGCAGTGACTCTCGGCTGAAGGTGGGCCTCGGTCTCAAAGGGGATCATGTCAGGAGGATCCTGAAAGGTCTCCCATGGAACTGCTTAGGACATGTGTTCCTGTGCCCAGAAAACACATCACATGACACCTTCCTGAGATGGAACTCCCCCGGGAAATCTGTCTCCTGAATCTCCTCTCACCCATCAGGGTAGCTGTGCGTCCAACCTGCCTTTGGAAAGTAACTGGTGCAGAAAAAGCAAAATCCTATGAATCCATCGGCTCATCTTTTTAAGGAGAACCACCCACCCCAACTTATATTCTCGGATTATGCAATCCAAGCCTGCCAGGAAACTGCTTGTGATGGTCAGTGTGTTCTCTGATGTCAAGAACCCCCGCTTTGTCAAACCAGGTGTGTGTGTGTGTGTGTGTGTGTGTGTGTGTGTGTGTCCTTTATAACAGCTTTATTCAAGTTGGTATATGGCTGTTTTAATTCGGGGTCACATCCTGAGGTAATGATTTGAGTGCAAGTGATTTATTTGGTAGGTGTTATAGACTAAATAATTAAGGTTAAATGAGGCTGTGAGAGTGGAGTCCTAATCCTACATGACTGGTGTCCTTAATAGAAGAGGAAGAGACACCAGGGGTGCACACACAGAGAAAAGACCAGGTGAGGATACAGCGAGAAGGTGGTTATCTGCAAGCCAAGGACAGAAGACTTGGATGTAAGACCTGAAACCATAAAACTCCTAGAAGAAAACACAGGCCATAAGCTCCTTGACATAGGTCTTGAAGATTTTTTTTTTTTTTTTTTTTTTTTTTTGCAGTACGCGGGGCTCTCACTGTGCGGCCTCTCCCGTTGCGGAGCACAGTCTCCGGACGCGCAGGCTCAGCGGCCATGGCTCACGGGCCCAGCCGCTCCGCGGCATGCGGGATCTTCCTGGACCGGAGCACGAACCCGCGTCCCCTGCATCGGCAGGCGGACTCTCAACCACCGCGCCACCAGGGAAGCCCAGTTTTGAAGCTTTTTAAGCCTCATCTCTAAAATGGGGATCACTGGGCTTCCCTCGGTGGGTTGTGAGGCTCAGACAAAGCACTTGGCAAGCGGTAAAAACACCGTGAATGAGTAACTATAGCATTAATAATAACTTACAATATAAATAGCCGAACATATATTGCATTTAAAAAACACTATTTCCAAAGAGTTTAATTTAATCCCGCAGCATCCCTTCAAAAAGCCATTATTAACTCCCAGCTTTGTATGAGGTACTCTGGAGAATTCAAAGAAATCATTCCTGCTTTCAGTCAGCTTGTGGCCTTTCAGTATCACTTAGACGTAAATGACTAAATCGAGGCCCCCCAGCAGAAGTGTGGGGAGTGAGAGGGATTCCAAGGAGAGAGAGGGTTTACTGACTAATGAGTGGAAGACACTGTTTGGAAGAGAGGGTGTCCCAGACCACCAGGTGTAAACCGCTCAGGATTATTCCTCACACACAGCCAGTTTCCAGTTTAAAATCTCCCACCAACTTCACTGACTAGAGAGAGCTGTTCCGAGAAGCACACCACAAACAGCGAAGTGAAAAAGGTATCAGATCACGGTGTTTCTAGAACATACTTTTGCATTAACTTGTGCTTTAGCGAAGCGTGTGATTAATGAAAGCAACGTTCTATCCACCAGTCCTCTACTTGAGAATTGCTTTATATTCTAGAAATCTTCTCTTTTAAAATATGCCTGTAAGACATTGAGTAACTAGACTTTTACATAACGGGAACCTTTACTAACTGTACGTCTCCCTGCTCAGTACTCCACTTTCAGGGAAAAAACAAGTAGTAAATTCAGAAAACCAAATGTGCTTTATTAACTTTTTATTTATTAAAAAAATTGTTTTTTGGCTGCGTTGGGTCTTCGCTGCTGCGCGCGGGCTTTCTCTAGTTGTGGCGAGCGGGGGCTACTCTTCGCTGTGGTGCACCGGCTTCTCATTGCGGTGGCTTCTCTTGTTGCGGAGCACAGGCTCTAGGCGCGCGGGCTTCAGTAGTTGTGGCACGCGGGCTCAGTAGTTGTGGCTCATGGGCTGTAGAGCGCAGGCTCGGTAGTTGTGGTACATGGGCTTAGCTGCTCTGCGGCATGTGGGATCTTCCCGGACCGGGGCTCGAATCCATTTCCCCGGCATTGGCAGGTGGATTCTCAACCACTGCGCCACCAGGGAAGTCCTATTAACTTTTTAAAAAGCAATTTTAGCGCATGGCCTTGACTTGGTGCACACTCCACCCAATCTTATCCACACTTAGCACCATAAAATGAGGATTTGTGTTCAGAATGGTGACTCTGAGGCATTATGGGTACCCCAACATCAAAAAGGTTCTTTTCACTTACTATACTACATTTTTTAAGGTGAGATAGCAATTTGCAATATATATTTTTAAGATTTCAACTTACGTTCCAGCTAAAGGGGCTTTCTGGTTAATCCTTACCCAAAATGAACATTTAATTTAGCAGAATTAGCCCATTCCTGAGGCAGCCTGATTAACTGAGGGTTTATTGTATCTCACGGAAATGTTTCATATGTGATGTTCACCTAAAGGCAGATTTCAAAATGGAAATGTGAGTAAAATCCTCTTAGCTTTTCTAAAGTTATGGAGCTCCTCTTAAGATTTTTCCTATCTAAAATTAACTCCAATTCCATCCTGCTGCTAATAATCAAAAACAGTTTAAAGTTTGATCATTTTTCTATTTCAGAGCAAGCAGGCTTCAAGTTTTAAAGTTCTGACATGTGTATCTATAACCACAGGAAGTATTCTTTGACAAAACACATACTAAAGATTGCATAGCATGTTAACTTTCCTCCAATTTTCCTTTTATGTTAGACTGCACTTGACTTTATGGTGTTACCTCATCTGTTTTTCTTTAAACAATTAGGTAACGCATAGCTGTTTCCTGAAATCCAGATCGCTATTCAGAGCTAGAAGCAGGAGAATTGTATTGATCAGACGTGGACAGTATCTTACTTTTTTTGGTTTGTATGAACTTTACTCTTTGTATGTGTGGTTTTAAAAAAAACAAAATCCTGTCAGTCCCTGAAAGATGGATGAAGAGGTAATGGGGAGGTACTTTGGAGTTTTGGTAAGAAATTATCCTGCCATCTTTCTGTCGCTTCTCCCTGTAGACAGAATGTGGATAAAATGAAACGCTGAAATCTGCAAGTCCACCAGCATTTGTTTTGAAATTCTTAGAGTGAGTTCATAAAGGCCTCTTTTAAGGCCTCCTTGCTAACAGTCCTCTGTTCTCTTTGGCAAACTCATAAAGGTTTGGCATTTCCGTCCATCATTAAAGATGTATTAAGTGTCTGCTGTGTCCCCGGGACACACGAAAAGGCACTGGAGTCACAGAGGAAAAACAGACATGGTCCTGCCCTCAGGCTGTTTACATCCGAGCTGAGAGGATGACACAAAGAGCAATAAAGCTCATTACGCCAGTGAAATACGTACAGCACTAATAACTAGTTTTCTAGCAAAAAGTCACTTGAGGGCAGGAACCGTGCTCATTTCTGGCTCCCTGTAGAGCACTCTCTGTGTAGTACGTCAGCAATAAAGATTCATTCAATGGAACTGAACGTACAAAAACAGAACTGTTTATCTCTCACCAACTAATTTACCCAACTTTTCTATTTCTGATATGGGCACCATCCTCTTTGCCGCTACCCATATCCAAACCTGTAGGCGACACTGGATGCCCGCTCTCCTCCACCCCCATATCCAGGAATGCCCATTCCTTTTGGGCTTTTCCTCTCAACTTGTCCTAGACTGGTTCACTCCACCCCAGTTTGAGTTATTACCTTTCTAAGTGTTGCAAACTTTTTTTTAAATTTTTATTTTATATTGGAGTATAGTTGATTTACAGTGTTGTGTTAGTTTCAGGTGTACAGCAAAGTGCTACAGTCATACAAATACCTATATCCATTCCTTTTCAGATTCTTTTCCCATATAGGTCATTACAGAATAGTGAGTAGAGTGTCCTGTGCTCTACAGTAGGTCCTTGTCGGTTATCTATTTTATATATAGTGGTGTGTATATGTTAATCCCAATCTCCCAGCTTATCCCTCCTCCGTCTAGTCACTCCACCCCAGTTTGAGTTATTACCTTTCTAAGTGTTGCAGACTTCTTTTTTTAAATTTATTTTTACATTTTTATCTTTTATTTTTGTAACTGTCGCAAACGTCTGACCACTCTCTTTTTCTTACCTTTCGGCGTTCTTTGGTACAGGCACCAAATGAGTCATCCCGCCACCATGATGATGTCCACACTTAATTCCTGTATCTCCTTGTCTTATCTCCTCAGGATCCTCTGCAGGCATCCTTTGCTCCCTTCTAAATGGAGTATTTTCTGTCCTCCTGGAGTCCTCCCACTTTCCCCCTATATGTCCTTAGGGTTCTAAGCTCCCTCCCCATCTGTTTCCAGCTTTCAAAATCCTAGCGTTTGCATCATTCGGGGGTTTTGGTTGCAAGAAGGGAGAGTACCTCTGGCTATCTTAAGCAGAACAGGGACTTACTGAAGGATATCAGGTAGTTTGCAGAGGGCGGGGCTGGAGGAGCTGGGAGAGGCGGGGAGACCAGGAGGGTTCATGGCCTCCGTAGGGAAGTTCTGGGATCCTTCCGGCAAAAGCAAACTCCATCTCTTCCTCCCTGGCCTTTGGTACCCTCTCCAGTTTCAGAGTCCTGAGTGGGAGGGGTTTATTGGCCCATCCCAGGCCATTTGTTCTCACGGGGCGTCTGGGAGTAGAAAGGCTGAGGAGGCCACTCTGCTTCCTGCCAAGGCCAAGGATGGAGAGAAGGAAGGAAGAAGTCGAATTGCAATGACTTTCTCCCAGGAGCTGAGATGCCTGGTGGCCTCTTGGCCAAGCCTGAGGTCACTGGAGGAGGAGCTCCCTCGGGAAGGAGATAAGTTTCCTTCTGAACCTGGTGATGTTGAAAAGCTGAGGAGCTGCCCAGAGGGGCTGCAGGTGAGCAGGAAGCTGTCCAGGCCTGCCGATCTGGGAGTTAATCACTGAACGTCAGGCTGGAAACGTACAAAACATGATCAACTCTCTTTAAAAAAAGGCACGTATCAGAAGAAAAACAAAGGGCCAAAGTGTGCTTTGGGAATATGACTTTTAGAGTTTGGGAGGACAGCATGCCTGACAAGGACAGACGTGGGCAGGTCAGAAAGGTAGCTGTGTTACATAATCGAACAGACAACCGCATTTCAGGAAATAGCACAAATGCCATGTGCTTCGGAAAACTGCATGGGACAAAGACCGAGAAAGAGACATTGGGTTTTAGATAATGTCCTTGGTGACTTTACAAAGAATCAGAGAAGGGGCTTCCCTGGTGGCGCAGTGGTTGAGAGTCCGCCTGCCGATGCAGGGGACGCGGGTTTGTGCCCCGGTCCGGGAAGATCCCACATGCCACAGAGCAGCTGGGCCCGTGAGCCGTGGCCGCTGAGCCTGCGCGTCCGGAGCCTGTGCTCCGCAATGGGAGAGGCCACAACAGTGAGAGGCCCGCGTACCACAAAAAAAAAAAAAAAGAAAAAAGAAAAGAATCAGAGAAGGATGAGGACTTCAACTCCTGATTCAGTGAAGGAAGGTTATAAAACAGACAAGCAGTAAAAAATTGGGTCAATGTTGTTATACCCATTTTGAGTAAACTAATTTAAAATTGGGCCAGACCATTTACTCTAATTCTGCTTTCCTTATTAGGAAGACAAAGTTTTCACAAAACAAGGGACTGAGGGAGCTTCTTTCTCAACACCATGGAGCAGGTAGCTGTCCAACTCCCTGACTTTGGACCCATCCTGGCTCAGTGCACTGTATCCCCTCCAGCCACTGACCACTGACTGCTTCCTACTGCCAGGAAGCATGCCGGGGACTTACAGGAGAGCGAGGTAAATATTACTCCCCATTTGATAGATTTTAGATAGGTTCAGAAACACTTGTTCCGGAGTTGAAGAAGCAGAGAGTCAACCACTCAACTGCGACTTCAAAGTTATATGGGCTCCAAGGACCCTCCTTGGGTACTTCTGTCGGGGAACAAGGAAGGGGATGAGCCATTCGTTCAGTGACAACGCCTTGTCACCTTGGGTAAACTATTATTGCTTTAATATAATGAGAAACCAGGAGCCTAAGAAAGAATCTCATTAACATGGATCCGGGCTATTCCACCAGGAAATCAGAATCATTTGAATACTAGGATTTCCTTTTGGGAAGCCATATGGGGAAGGGATTGATGACAGACATCTGGATACATGTGCCTGTTTAAGGAAACTTGCGTCTTTCCCTCTTCTCTGGGGTTACAGGTAAGCATGTGGCCAGGTGACCGGAGGGTCCCACTACCAGTGACAACTCCTTCTGGGGCCCACCTTCCCACAGCTCCTTCCAGGATTCTGCCCGGTGGGCGGGCTCGAGCTGGACACGAGGGAACTCAGGCACACACTTTGGGTTTCCTCCCCTGCTTTTAAGAAGTGCTTCCGACGATAATAGAGAGTCAAAAAGTGTCTGGTTGGGAAAGTAAATAGATACAAGGCAAATAAATAAAAATGCCCAGAAGCAGTTACAGAGAGGAAGTGACATTTTTCTGTAAGTCACTTTTCTGATGGACCGCAGGCCTGCCTCGCCGAGGGTGCCAGGCGAAGGCTTCCGGGAGGGGGGCGGTGGCCGAGCCCCAGGGCGTCCCGATAAGAAAATCAAACAAAAAGACGATGGAAAGACCACCCGCCGGTCCTTCGACACCGAAGTTGCTGCCTTGCTCGCCTCTCCCGTCCTCCTATTCGCTCCGCCAGCGCGCAGGGTCGGAGCGGGGCCTCCCCTCCCCTCCCCTCGGCGCCCCGCTCGACTCCGCGCAGGGTCCCCCGGGCCGGGCTGCTCCCCCGGCCGAGCCGCGAGCCGCGAGCCGCGAGCCGCGAGCCCCGCGCCGGTCCCAGCGCCGCCCGAGCCCGGCCGCCGTGCGCGCCCAGGTGGGTCCCGGGCGGCGGGCGCGCGGGCCTGGGCGGCCCCGCGGCGTCACGGGGCGGAGCGGAGGAGGCGGAGGAGGAAGGGCGCGCGGCGGGCGCTGCCGGGAGGGGCGGGGGCGCCGCGGCGGGAGCGGAGGCCGGAGCAGAGCGGGCCGGCGGGCGCGGGGCTCGGCGGCGGGGGTCGGCCGGGCCCGCGGGGTCCGCCCGGGCCTGAGCGTCCGCCGAGCGGCGGGAGGAGCGAGGGGCGCAGACAAAGAGCGGCGCCTGGGCGGGCGCAGCGCGGCCGCCGCCCGGGACCCGCGCCGCTGCCCCGGCCTCGGCGGGCGGCGCGCGAGGTAAGCGGGGCCGGGGCGGGGACCGGGGACCGGGGACCGGGGCCGGGGCCGGGGCGGGGGCCGTCAACTTGGGCCGCTCTCGGAGTTGCGGCGCCGCGGGGCTGGCGGGGCGGGGCGCGCCGGGGCCGGGGGCCGGGTGCCCTCGCGGCCTGGCCCCGCGGCCGCCGGCATCTCCGGCTCGTCCCCTCCCCGGGCCGGGCGGGCTGGGCGGGCCTGCGCGGCGGTCCCGGGACTGGGCCCGCGCGGGGCCGCGGAGCGGGGGCCGGGCGCGCCCCCGGAGAGGACCGCGCGGATCGCAGGCTCCGCTCAGGACGCGGGAGGCGAGCGCGGCCCACGGAACTTCTGTGGGTCGCGACTGTTTGCGAACCCTTGCGGAGCTGCTGTCACTTGGCGTACGGGAGGCTCTCCGGGCCGGGGCGCTTTGTGCCGGGGCCGGGCTCCGCATCCTGCCCGAGATCACCGGCCCCGGAAACAAAGTTTCTCACGATCGCGCTGCCCTGGGCTTATTCTGGGCGATCGAACCACCCAGCGGTTCTGGAAGAATTCGGTGTGTGACTTGAGGGCGTAGACGGTAACTCCCCTGGTGAGCGCAGTCGGCGTGGAGTGTGCGGGGGGTGTGATCGCAAAACGCTTTCGTTTGTGGACCGTGGAGATCGCCCTGGAAGGGCTGCGCGGGTGCCCGGGGGTTCCGGACTCACTGGCGTCTCTACAGCGCGGGGGACAAAGCAGGAGCGGGCGCGGGTCGGCCTCTGGCACCCAGGACAGGTCAGGTCGGCAGTGTCCCCCGTATTTGGCTTTGTTTATTTTGCCAATAGGTTTAAGGCTGAACGTGGCAAGTTCGCGTCTGCACAACGGGATGAGCAGGCCGCAGCGCTGGGCCCGCGCAGGCCCACCCCTTCCTTTGACCCCAAAGAAACTGCACCCTGAGAGGCCACCGGGTGTGGCTTGCGGGACCCACAGGTAGGGGGGTCCTTACCTGGTCCCGGCCCAGTGTGGCTTTCTCCTGGGCTTCGCCAAAGGGATTTTGGTAGGAATGAGAGTTATTCAGGGTGTGTTTCATCCCACTGCATTTGATATGGTAAGCAACAGGACTTAAAACGACTGAAAATGAAATTAATCTGGGCTGCTTTAACTTATCAAAGCAGACCTAAACTTTCCTCCTAACACTACCTTAATTCACTTACCCAGTGGCCCCAGATGAACGGGTAAATTAATGACAGGATTCAGGCATGGGTGGTGGGGTTGTATAAAGAGGGTAGCAGCCAGCGAACACGAGCAGATCGAGTGGGCCTAACCAGGAGACTGAGCTGTCGGTGTAGGCTTTTAGGTGTTTGGAACGGGGGTTTCCCCAGATGTGGGTGTTAACCGTGTTTCTGAATTAGTGACCAGGAGGGAAAATCCTACTTTGATGTCTCTCTCCTCCAGGTTGGTTAGATGTAGTTTTGAAGAAAGAGGCCGGATCTTAGTGGTCCTCTGGCTGCAGCCAGTTGAGGCTGAAATTGGGAACTTAAAGCAGCTGTAAGCTGGTAGTTACCTAGAGGCCTCACCTGGGCCCCGAGCTTCTCAGCTGCTACCTAAATACTCAGCGGGATTGATCCTGGGCCACGGGATGACATTGCCATCTGGAGGATAGGCTGACCCGTCCCCTTCGCTCCCCATTTAAGGTGGGGCCTGATTAAGGTGATTGCAAGTAGCTGTGCTCATTTGTCAGGCTTTGAGGTTTTCTTTATTACGTGCCCTATACTTCAGTTCTCTTCATCCCTCTTCTCTTTGAAGCTGCCATATTTCCCAGCGTCTGTTAAAATATTTGCATTGGGGGATTATTGAGGTTTTCCAACAAACAGATCATCTGTACACAGTATTTGAGACATGTGTTATCATCCACTGTAAACATACCTGAAATCTTTCTTGTGTGTATACAAACTGGATAACCTTTTAAAATACCCTAAAGTCTTCTCCATTGCCCAGAATGACCTGGAGCTTTTTCCTTGGTCACTTCATTAGCATTGGCTGGATGAGGCTGTGTTACACATGTTTCTCCGGGATACGCATGCTTCTAACTGCCCAGAATGGCCTCCGGTGAACCAGGGGAGAGGGCCGGGGACATGCTTCTCCTCTATGAAAAATCAAGCGGAAGATTGCTCGCTAGAACTGTAGGGTGGGTAGTGGACCATGTTTGGAAATCTAGTAAGCTAACTTTTTTCACAGATGAACTGGAAACTCCCCACAACTCCCCACAACTCCCCACAACTCAAATCCGAGGCTTGCGAGATGAGTTTTCCCATCCAGATGAGTTGCAAATGGCCCTTCCAAAATGTTTCTCTTTCCTAAAATGAGTGATGGAAACCCTTTGTGGCCTGTTTTCAAAGGCTAAAGATGACATCGTGCTGATACTGTTAAATGCTTGAGTTAAGACAGTTTAGAAGGAGGTCAAGAGAGCCATTTAACGGTTTCAAAGTATGGAGCTAAAGTAAAGATAGTTTCTTGTTTCTTTAGGCCATTTTAGTAACACAGTTTTAAAAATTAGACTTTTTTCTTTTCCTACATTTCACTTTGAATGGATCCCAAAGTGTGTCCATTTCTGAAGGTATAATTAACATTAACCAGTTATAACTCCCTCCCCCAACACACACACACGCATTTGTCACAGTTGGCCCCGTGGCTTGTGTTCATTCCTTGTACACACAGATGCCCAGAAAATACTGATTGAACACGTGAATATTGAGTTCTGAGCCTGTCAGTCGTTAAGGCTCTAGGTTCATAAGGTTTTGCTTCCAGCACGTCCAGGTCCAGACAATGGGAGGATTTGGTCTGGTGGCCTCTCTATTTGGTAAATTCTCTGTCAAACGAATCACTTATAGTCCTGAAGCTAAAATTAATTTAAAAAAAAAAAAAAAAAGCAAGAGGAAAAGCAAACCCAGCTACATAACCCCCTGGTGGGTTGCCTAAATGTTTTACTTTTCAATAGGTTGTCTGTCCAGGTTAACCTGAACTGGAAACTCTGGGCAGAGCATTTGTTATCCTGGCCTGGTAAGCTAGCCATTTAGTGTCCTCTTACCTCTTTTTATACCATTTTTTAATGTTTTTAAGAAAAGAAGCTTCAAGTGCGCTCAGAATCGAAATACTGCAATTTCCCCTTTTGAGAGTTTTGGAAAGTGGGATCGTTTTGCTGGTTGGCAGTTAAATGAAGATCTGAAACGCCCAAGTCAGATAAAAATAACAGGTACTAGTGTTCAGATGGAAGATTATGGCTTACCCAGTTAGCTTTCCCGTCCACCACCATACTTAGTATCGAAATAACATGGTGACGTGGGCTCCAGCCCTGATGTCTGTGTGAGGACCCCGGAGCCCAGAGACAGTGGCGGGGTGACAGAGCCCCCTGGCTGCTCAGCAGGAGATGACCCCCAGAGGTGCTGGGCGTGGTAGTCCCTGGGAGGCTGCGGGTCTGCCGCAGGTCCTGATGGGTGGAGTGTGTGGGCCCCTGCCCGGCTGCAGGTGGGAGCAGGGCGGGCAGGTGAGTTCACTCTGGAGGTGACCTCCTGTCCTGATTTCGGTGTCTGAGCCCGTTGGCCTGGACATTCTCTGCGAGTTGAAGGGCGCTTGTCCCCATTCAGTGTGTGCACGCCTGCTCAGGCTGCCCTCACAGATCCCACAGGCTGAGCGTGAAAAGGAAGCTTATTTCTCGCCCTTCTGGAGGCTGTAAAGTGAGGATCCAGGTGCTGGCAGACTCAGTTCTCGGTGAGCCTCTCTTCCTGCTGTGTCCTCACACGCCCTGCATGTGGGGCGTTCTGGTGTCTGTTCCTCTTCCTAGGAGGACACCAGTCCTGTTGGGTTAGGGCCCCACCCTTCTGACCTCATTGAACTTTAGTTGCTGCCAGGGCTCTTTCTGCAGATGCAGGCCCGTCGGGGGTGAGGGCTTCAACATGTGAATTCGGGGGGCAGTTCAGTTCATAACAGTGTGTCACTGTGTTCAAAACCAGGCTGACGATTTTAGGGCTTCCTGTGGCTTCTGTCACCCCGATCTGGGATCTGGTGCTTGAGGACATCTGTGGCGGGGAGGGGAGGGGCTGGCAGCTCAGTGCTCATCATGCAGCCTCCACACGCGGGGAAGGCGGCCGCTGGGATCCAGATGCTTCAGGCTTTGAGGAGAACCGTTAGGAGAGAGAACTAGCCCTGACCAATTCCGTTTGCGGACGCTTCTCCTCAGCCGGTGTTGGCTCAGCTGCAGCACGGTTTTTGGGTCAGGATCACGGTCAAATACAAGATGTACGGAAAGTGCTGGGTTTGGTATGGAAACGAGAGCGTTTCCTGGCCACGGGTGGAACCTGGGGCCAGGAGCATCGCTGGGGCTGCTGCTAAGACTGGATCTGCTGGGAGCCAGCGTCCCCTTGGCGGGTGCGGGAGGGTTCGGTGACGTCCACCCTGATCGCTGCCTGTGTTGCTGGCCTGGGCCAGTGGGAGCTGTTCCAGGCGATCACCTGTGCGACCGCAGCTCTCCAGCTGCAAACCTGTTCATTCCTGACTCAGTCGGTCATTCCAGTGAATCATCCGACTTCCCTCCGGTCATTTCCACTGAAAACTCTGAACATCACAGCTGTTGGCACCGCCTCCTGACCTGCCTGCCTTCTCGTTAATGTCCCCAGCATTGACTCACTGCGTCATCCTGGACTCTCCCTTGCCTCCCAAATCCCAATCTTATTAATTTTACCTCCAAAAGATCTCTTTACACCTGAGCCCTGCGGTACTTCCCCTCTCACTTGCACTGGCAGAACACCTCTTTCACCACGCCTACCGCCCTGCTCATTGCGCCCGGGTACCCGAGCCTGGCCGTGGTCCCATCGCTGGCTCTCCACTGCCCTCGGGTCAGCGTCCCCCGTCCTCAGTGTGGCTACTGTGGGGCTCCTCACTGCTTTCTCAGCCTCTAAATATGCTTCCCCACCCCCAGTACACACTGGATGGCAGCCTGCTAGTTGTGATAACGTTTATTGTCAGTTTATTTTTAAAGACTTCTGTACTTTGGGGCCGATTCCGTGTTACCCTTGTAATAACAGCATCACGGTGCAAGTGCCCCGGAACTATACCTGACCCTTAAGGAAGGCGGAGAGGCTGGTGCCGAAAACGCTGCCTGTGTCTGTTTTCATGTGGGGTGTTTCCTGAGAACGCCCCTTGAAGATTGTCAGGAGCTGTGCTGTCCCATTGAAATATAATGCGAGCCACAGAGGGGGTTTTAACTGTCTAGTAGCCACGTTAAAGATGTAAAAGGAAACAAGTGAAACTAATTTTCACAGTCTGTTCTTTTACCTGGTAGAGCCGAAGTATCTGTATTTCCACGTGTTCAACATAAACCGTTACTAATGGGGTGATTCACATTCTGTTTGTGTGAAGTCTTCGAAAGCCGGCACGTGTTCTCCGTTCATGGCGTACCTCTCGCCTCGCAACATTTGGGTGTTCAGCGGCCCCATGAGGCTGGTGGCTGCATGCTGGAGAGCACAGGTCTGGACACTTTAATGACGCAGGCTTCATTTAGTCTGTGTTTTCCTAAGTTGAGATGGCTGAAAAGACATAGAGGAAGCAACCTGGGATCATAATAATGGTGATTTTTATTCTGTAGTGGGAAGGGTGTAATCTGTAGTTCTGAGGAATACTGTGGTATTTCAGGTACTCAAGCAATTTTAGAGTACTCAAACCAGAGGTGGTTACCTATAATCAGGATACTTGTATGTTTTACAAATGTTTTAAAATGTGTGTAGAATTCTAGAGGTTACGTTACCAACGCAAAATAACTTCTTGGGAATGTTAGTGTTCAGTGTATTTCCGATATATTTAAGTACTTAATTTCTAAGTATAGAACCTAAAAGTCATATTTCTGTAGTGATCACGGGCTTCTTCCCTGACGCACACACACCACACGTTGTAGTGACTGTGCTGACCACGTTACACAAAATACTAGCTCATTGAATGCCTTCAAAAGTTGAGTGTGGGGCTTGCCTGGTGGCGCAGTGGTTGGGAGTCCGCCTGCCGGTGCGGGGGACGCGGGTTCGTGCCCCGGTCTGGGTGGATCCCACGTGCCGCAGAGCCACTAAGCCCGTGCGCCGCAACTACTGAGCCTGCGCTCTAGAGCCCGCGTGCCACAACTACTGAAGCCCACGCACCTAGAGCCCGTGTCCCGCAACAAGAGAAGCCACCGCAATGAGAAGCCTGCGCACAGCAACGAAGACCCAACACAGGCAAAAGTAATAAATAAATAAAAATAAATAAATTTATATAAAAAAAACCTGCGTGTGATTTCTTGCTGTGTTTCTCTTTATAGTCGAGGATATGGAGATATAGCAGGTCAGGCTGCCAAAGGTTCCAGAGCTGGTCAGTGGCAGATTTGGAATTCACACTCAGGCTGTCTGACTTCTGAGGCTCTGTTCTTATCCACTAAGCTAGGCCACCATCTCTTCATTAAGGTGTATCTGAAAATGCGTGAACAGAGCTGTAAACGTTTACGATGGTGTGAGATTGGAGGAACATAATGGAAAACCATTGATAGGGAGCAGAGCTTGGAGGTCGTTCATTCTGGGAACCTCTTACCAGTCAAGTTATGCTGGAGGCCCTGGACTTCGGAAGGACATTGTGAGTAAGCACCGGCCGCTCCAGTGGTCCTGGCGGGTGTGCCGCGGAGAGTCACAGAGGCGCACCCGTGAGCGTCCCCGGCCTTGCAGCTCGTGCCTGCCAGCCCTCCTTTCTGAGTACCACGGGCCAGGGGACCCCCAGACAGGCATACTCTCCAGCTCAGAGCCGGGCCTCAGCATCCCCTGGAGGGTTCCTTCAAACTCATGGCCGGACACACACCAGAGTGTGTCTGCAGGGGGGCCTGAGAATTTGCTTTTCTGATGAATTCTCAGGTGATTTGGAATTTTGGAAGACTGCTGATCTAACTTTGTGGGAACTTCGACAGCGGCTGCCGTCTTAAGCGAGGCTCCTAGTGCCGGACCATCCTAAACACGCCCTTCCGTTGTTGGAGGGCCCTGGAAGCACTGGGTAGCCTCCCCTCGGGGCAGATGGAACTGACATACAATCGAGAGTGTGGTGCTGTTGGGGTGACTTCTGTGTG
This sequence comes from Phocoena phocoena, assembly GCF_963924675.1. Classification (NCBI taxonomy): domain Eukaryota; kingdom Metazoa; phylum Chordata; class Mammalia; order Artiodactyla; family Phocoenidae; genus Phocoena; species Phocoena phocoena. The sequence goes on along the minus strand of NC_089232.1, from coordinate 2,180,698 downwards.
TTTCCAGGTCGGAAGGCGGTCTCCGATGGGCTATCACGCGGGCAGGCACTCTGAATTCACAGGCTTAGATTTGCAGTCCGGCTGCTTCTCTCCATGCAGCCTGTCCCAGGAGGAGCAGCAAAGATTTATTTACTTAAACAAGCTTAATAATTCTCCCAGCCGCGGTGAGGGCGGCCCGCTCGGGAGGAATCTTAGAAGAGGGAGAGATGGGCGTGAGACGCTTAGAGAAGGCGCCAGTGGCTGTCTCATTGGACGAAGCCCATCAGTGTCGGCATCGATCTTCCTTAAAGGATGTGCCTCAGTTTCGTATCCTATGAGTTCTGGCTGAGCGTTTAAGGATGTCTGCAAGTCAACAGATATTTTAATTATGTCACTTGCAAGCCTGGCTACAGAAGAGCGGTTCTGTCTCTCCCCCTTTCCAGCTGTGTTCGTTTTAAGGGCAGTCCCTTTAAAAGCTTGTGTCCCTGTTTTCAAGTCCGTGTGTGTTGGGGGCAGGGGTGGTGGGGAGATGTCGGGATTGGGGATAAACAGCTCTCTTCTTGCTCTGAGTGATGGGAACCAGCTTGGGGACATGGACGTAAAAACTGCAAGCTGCTGGAGTATTTTTAAGAGACCACGAAATAACGAGGGATTCAGAGAGTTACTTTAGAATCAGTTTCAGGACATTTGATATAGGTGAATAGTGAATTTTCACCAAACTGCTTTCTTTCTTTCTTTCTTTTTTTGCGGTACGCGGGCCTCTCACTGCTGTGGCCTCTCCCGTTGCGGAGCACAGGCTCCGGACGCGCAGGCGCAGCGGCCATGGCTCACGGGCCCAGCCGCTCCGCGGCATGTGGGATCTTCCCGGACCGGGACACGAACCCGCGTCCCCTGCATCGGCAGGCGGACTCTCAACCACTGCGCCACCAGGGAAGCCCTGCTTTCTTATTTAAGGAACATACTTAGGAGCAGAATCTGGCAAGACGGCTATAAAAGCAGAATTTTCCTTTCTTTTGGTTCTTCCCTTTGTATTTCACATTCATGTGTGATTCCCCGACCCTGGCCATGCAGCTTGAGTCATCTGCCTTCCTTACCTGCACTCAGGTGGTTTTCCTTTATGTGTTCACTTACTGCCTTCTTCGGACTGGCCTGGCTTATGTGTACAAGCTCCCCTCCCTTTATTAAGACGTCTGTGCTGCTTCATTTCCCTTCTTGGGGTCTCCATCGTAGGTCTCTTTCATATGGTTCAGGAGATAAGACCCGGTGGTGACTATAAAGAAACTGTCCTCTTAAAACTGGGGGAAGGACAACCGACCCTCTGCTGTTGTCATTTTCACTTTGAAGGGTGCCTGGGTGGAACTGAGGCTCCGTCGAGGGTCGTAGATGAGGGCTCCGGTGCTTGAACTTGACTGTGCCTTGCGCCAGGCGAGCTCAGCCCCGGGAGGGAAGGCTGCCCTGCTTTCTGGAAGAAGGAGATCCTCTTTTCCTTAATGTCTCAGCTCGGAGAGGGTTGTTACAGTCAAAGGCAGAAAATGTTTTCAACATACTGCATACCTGAAAATTCCCATTCGTTTTTGAATTTTCCTAGCTGGTAGATTTGGGTTAAGAAATAAAAGCAATTCACTTTGGCAAATACAAGAGGATACCTTTTCAGGTGTTAATATTAAAAAAAGAAACTTGATGGGACTTCCCTGGCGGTCCAGTGGTTAAGACTCTGCACTCCCAATGCAGGGGGCAATGCGTTCGATCCCTGGTTGGGGAACTAAGATCCCGCATGCCGCAGAGCGCGGCCAAAATAAGTAAGTAAACAAATAATTAAAAAAAAAAAGGAACTTGAGACGTGACCCTCTACTCTTGTATGTAAATTAGTGGTTCTCAACCAGGGGTGGTTCTGCCCCTCTGGACAATTGGTGGTGTCTGAGGACATTTTCCAGTTGTCAAGACTGGGGAGTGGTCCTGGTACCCAGTGGGCAAAGACAAGGGATGCTACCCAGCACCACGCAATGCAGCAGACTGTCCCCACAGCAGAGGGTTAACTGGCCTGAAAAGTCAGTGTTTCAGCAGCCTTGTTACGAGCGACTGCTCATATACTTTGCTTAAACCTTTCAATTAATGGCCCATGTGTTCTTTCACGCAGTTGCCTTCTTGGAGATCATTTTTTCCCTGCAGTTTGTTTTTTTTTTTAATAAATTATTTTATTTATTTATTTTTGGCTGTGTCGGGCCTTCGTTGCTGCACATGGGCTTTCTCTAGTAGCGGTGGCTTCTCTCATTGCGGAGCACGGGCTCTAGGCGTGGGGGCCCCAGCAGTTGTGGTGTGCGGACTCAGCAGCTGTGGCTCACAGGCTCAGTAGTTGTGGCACACGGGCCCAGCTGCTCCACGGCATGTGGGATCTTCCCGGACCAGGGCCCGAATCCGTGTCCCCGGCACTGGCAGACGGACTCCTAACCACTGCGCCACCAGGGAAGCCCTCCCTGCAGTTTTATAAACATGAAAAATAATACCTATTTAGAAAGCTAAACAGTATTTATACACCTCTACAGTTAAGTATATAAAGGAGAAAGTTTAATATAACTGAGTTAACCATGGTTTATCTGTAATATTGTTGGTGGTAAAGTATGGCATGCATTGTTTTTTAAATTTTCTACTTCTCCCTCTTTGGACCAGATAAATATGAAATGCTGATTTTGTAGGAAGCATTATGAAATCTGGCTGAACCGTGGTGACAACACATTCCCTTTAGAATGTCCACAAACAGGGAAGTAATGGGGTCCCTTATCAGTTGCTTTTAATAGGTAGTTGATTTTCAGAGTTTGGTTTAATCGAAGACCTCTGTTTACTTAGCTCAGAATCCTTACAATTGGTGATTGTTTATAGGAAAAAAACCCTGTTTTTGTTGTTACTAAAGTTTTTAAGATCCTAGGTTCAGCCTGCTAATCTTTGAGCTGGTCACATCTGTCAGCTTTTGAATGTTTTATTTCCTTTTTTTTATATAGTTCTAAAATAAACTCTTCAGGGGAGAGAGAACCAAAATATCACAAATTAGACCTTATCCAGGGAGGAGGAAAGGGAAAATGATAATTGGGTTGTTCGTCTCTCTCAGCGTCTGGCTCAGCGGCAGCGCTGCCTGTTAGGTGGCCTGGATCGCCGTGTTCTCTCTGCCCTTCTTTTTCTTTATAAGCAGGCTCTGACTTGATAAAGTCAGAGAAGCCTAGAAATTGAGAGGGCTGCCAATGAGAAGTTTCCTTGGCTTAATCTAGATCGGTTTTCTGTAAATCATTTCCTGTTGTATTGCTCTTCCCTTTTACTTGGTCACTTCTTGTATCTGCTCTCTTCCTGTTCTGTTGCTAGGATAAACACAGAATGAGCCTGCTGGAAATTTTTGAACTTTTCTCGGTGGAGATGGTTACAAGTGCAGTCAGTCTTTTTCTTTCCTTAACCTCCCGTCCTCGTGTGCACTGAGAAGGACCGAGGAAAGGTCAATAGTCACTCTCTGGACAGACTTGGAGGTTCTGCAGTTGTGTGCTGCCCGGTAACATTGTGTGTGTCTAATTGTTCTGTGTGTGTCACCGTATCATTTGATCCTGACTCATCGGTGGAGGAGCAAGTACTGTGACTTGGCCACAGTGGAGAGAAGGAACGTGAGGGTCACAGGGACGGGGGCTGGCCGCAGGGGTCCTGCTGTCAGGTCGTGCCCCGGATCTGGAGCTGCGGACGCAGGGCTTCCTTAGGGCTTTGTCTTTACGGTATTGAAATCCCCTCCTCCCTCAAAATAAAACGTTTGCCGGCATGCAGTAACTTCCTGACTTTTCATTATGATAGGGGCTGGCTTAAAACAGCCTCATCCTGAACTTCAGTAATAGCTGGCCTAAATGTGAACTCGGAGACGTCTGGTTTCCTGTGAGCAGTGAGGGTGCGCGTGTCCACCCGCTGCTAGTTTGGCCCAAGCTGCCCGGCTCGCTTCTAACACCTCTCCACCTCCGTCTCACCTTCTGCGAAGCAGGGGCTTAACGCTGATGTTTTCAAAGACCTTTTGTGGCTCTGCCTTCCCTGTTTAGAAATTGCAGCTGTGCAGTTCCTTATTCGAGAAGGGTCTTCAAAACAGAGTGGGCTGAACCGGCCTGCGCGTGGTAAACTGAGGCTGCTGGTCCCTTTTTGTGAATCTGGCTGGAGGACCGAAGGGCACGTGTGCGGGGACAAAGCGCAGGCTGCCTTCTCCATCCCGATCTGACCCACAGATCAGACTGCCGGACTAGGTTGCCGTCCCTGAATTGTCACCCAGTGAAAACTTTTGAGTGCCGACTACAGCAGAAGCACCGCGCTAGGAGCTATGGACACACAAAGGTAGACCACTCAGAGCCCTGCCCTCAGGGAGCTTGTGAACCAGCAGAGTGATTTTGCAGGTTCACGATCGACGCTTCTCTGTGGGGTCCTGTGGGTGGTGCAGGGGAGACCCATGGAAAGTCCTCAAGGCCAGGGAGAATTCATTTCAGATATTCTCGGGAGAGTCAGGTAGCCCTGAGACCGTGGAGTGTCCGCTGAGCAGGGATGGTCCCAGTTGCCGCTGGTAAAGCTCTGTGGCCGCATTGCAGCTGGGGCTGGCACCCTGTCCTCCCCCGACACCAGCCTCCCTTCCCGGGACGGTGCTGTCTTCCAGGGCCTGCGTGAGGCCATGCTGTCAGTTTGCTTAGGATGAACGTGTGGTTTTGGGGTCAACTACTCCGTAATTTTCAGATTATGTAAACTCTGCTTACACGTGATTTATTTGCCTACGACTTTTAGCTCTTAAAAAGAAAAAGAACAAAACTACTTATTGCTGCTTTTAATGGAATGCTGGTGTCAGGAAGCCCACTGATACTTCTAATTCCTTTTTTTTTTCCTAATTGATGACGGTGTAAGTGCATTAAATTGCCGTTACATTTTAATCTAGAAAAGATTTATTTAATCAGATTACCGCTTCGCCTGGATTGGTGATGAATATTGTAAATCCGTCCTGTTCAGGCATTTTGCAGGTTTGTTTTTTATCCTGATTGTCGAGTTCGAAGTGTTTCCTTTGAAATGTGAACTATTTGTTCGCTCCATTATAGATGTTATTTTTTTGTATTTTTTCAAATGCAGTGTTTCAGGTCGTTGACCTCGGCTTCATCTAGTTCCCAAATCATCGTGCCCTTTTAACAGCAAGTCGGTGGACCAGTTTCTGTGTTTCTGTTTAGCATCCGGAAATAATTTAATCCTGGCATTCAAAACAATTCAAATCATAATCAGTGATTTGTCCTCTGTTTCACACTGAACTCGTTTACGGTTCCTCCTTTAACTTTTGATGACGTGGGTTAGTGATACGCTGTAATGAATGCTTTGTGTTTAAGGGAAGCTTAATTTGAGAATAACGAGAATTTAATTTGAACTATGAGTTTTGTGTTGGCCGTTTTAAAGATTGATTGGAATACATTGATTCCTGGCTCTCAGGGACCTTAACAGGAGAAAATTTAATGCCTGCTAAATAAGTCTTTTTGGGTCTCATTCAAGGAAGCAAGGTCTTTGTTGTCGTTTACAGACTTGTGTAGAGTGTGATTTTATGTGAGTAAGTACAGGTCACGTGTTCTCTGAAGAACAGCAAAAATTGTACTGTTTCAACCAAGTAAATAACCTTATACTGTCGTGTTGAGCTAATCAATAAATGTGTTTATCTCCTTTTGCTGAGTAGACTTTTTACTAATTTTTCCAAAGTACACTTTGTAATTGTTGAAAGGCGTTCATGTTATGCTTTGCATATATGGATTTATGTGTAGTATGTATAGTACATATATATTTTAAAATAAACCTTTAATTTTAGAAACGTCTTAGACTTACAGAAAAATCCCAAAGAGAGTACAGAGAGTTGCCATACCCAGCATCCGGTTTCCACTGTTGTTAACATCTCCCGTTACTCTGGTACACTGGTCACAGCTCATGAAGCAAGACTGGTACTTTATTGTTAACTATAAAGTCCATACTTTTCTGGATCTTCTTACTTTTTCCCTAATGGTCTTTTCTGCCCCAGGATCCCATGCTGGAAACCTCATTCCATTTACTCATGGTGTCTCCTGAGGCTCCTCTTGGTTGTGACAGTTCCTAGACTTTCCTCCTTCTGACGATACTTTCAGTGTTGAGGAGGACCAGCCAGGTGTTTTGTGGAACGTTCCTCTGTTGGGATCTGTCTTGTGTTTTTCTCGTGATTAGGCTGGATTACACGTTTGGGGGAGAAGACCACAGAGGGTGAGCACCATTTTCATCACATCCTGTCAAGGGTGCATGATATCAACGTGGCTTGTCCCCACTAACCTTGACTTTCTGGCTAAGGTCGGCTCTGCCAGGATGTCCACTGTGGGCCCACTGGGGAGTGACCCAGGGCTCCTCTGTTTGCGCTGCAGTCTTGGAAGGAAGCCCAATGCCCTCAGAGGTCCGGTGGAGGGAAATGGAGTCACAGCCGTGAACCCTGCCCTGCAAAGGTCAGTCTGGGCCAAAGGAGGGTGGTCCTCAGTGCCCGGCTTGTCTGAAATGGTTCCGTCATGTGTGTGTGTGAGTGAGGGCAGGTGAGTGTGTGCACGTGTGACGATGGGGATGTCCGTGGACTTTGTCCAATTTGGGCAAATAAAAACCAGCAGCAGATCTTCCTGGTTTCAGCACAGGCCTGATGCTTCGCGCTCTGAGATGGCCATCCTGTGCTCAGGCAGACCCGGTGAAGGGGGGGCGGAGGCCTGAGATGGTCCCTGCACGAGAGGAGGTGCTCAGTGGTGACGGAGGTCCTGCTGCGGTCCCAGCCCAGGGAAGGTGCACTGCATCTGTGGACACAGCCGCTCTGGCGGCCCTTACCAGCTGCCCAGGTGCCCTGACGCGGCTCCAGGTGTGCGTGCTAGCAGATTGGGGCTGCGGGGCGTGGGCTCAGCAGCTGGCCTGGGGAGGGGATGGCGTGGGGCTTTCCTCCAGTGGCTGGTCAGGCGGAAGAGTGGTTGGCCTTCCTCTGGGGTGCAGAGAGGGTCAGGTTTAATAGGGCTGGTAGCCTCTTTCACTTTCCTGTTTGTACCTCCCCTGCCACTGACGGGATGCTTTGAGGGTGGAGGTGGAAGGCGCCCTGTGGGGATACTCCTTACCGTTCCGCCCTCCCCAGAGCTACGTACATTAGAGAGAATCAGTTATGTTCATTCGTGTTCATAGAACTTGTATTAGTGCATTTTGTTTATTAAAATTGACTGCTTATAAACATCTGCAGTGGCTTTTTTGAACATTATTTTCTTTAAATCCATGCCTCCGTGTTAAAGTATAATTTATGATTTCTATTTTGACCTGTGGTTTCTGATAATCGTTAAAAAATCTTTCACTGAATTTTTTTGTTTTGACTGGGGTTGTTTATGTGAGTTTTGGCGTCTATGTGTAGAAGAATCATGACATGAAAATGAGAACTCCCACTTTGCTGGGAAACGTTTAAGGACAGCATTTTTGGAATTGGCTGGGCTTGGGTTTTCTTTATAGCAAGTCTGCTGGAAGCAGCGTTCCATATGTAGAAGCAGGGCTGAACAAGGTGGTCTGTTCAGCTTCCTTCCAGCTTCAAGTTGGAAGAGGACTTGCTGGAGGAAACGGTAGTGAGTAGGTGGCAGAGCGTCAAACCAGGGGAGTGGGAAGGAGTGGGGGACTGGTCCAGCCTTGGGCTCCCGGGTCGGGCTCTGTCCTCACATCCGCACGCGTTCCTGTTACAACAGCACAGGAGCCTCTGCTCTGACGGGTCCTCCCTGGGGCCCCGCCCGAGTCTGGAATCTAGGGATTTGTTGAATCAGCCCTGGTTCATGGCATCATGGGAAGTTCTGAGTGGTTCCCCAAAGGCGGTTCTTATTCCGGGGGCCCTTTGGGGAGAGGATGGACTTCAGGGGGTCCGTGGCCTTGGGGTGAAAAACTTACATTTTTATCTTCACTAGCTATTAATTAGTGTTTCCTTCCATTGTGAAAGTAGGGAGCACAACCCGTGACGTTCGCGGCCATCAGAGAAACGAGCGGGGCTTTTGCATCACCACGTCGTGGTGGTTGCAGATGGTTGGGATTTGGGCTACTCTCGTCTTCCTTCGATTACGGGGGTTATTAGACCTGCCATACCCTCTTGGTTAGCGTATTCCTAAAGAAGCACATGTGCATCTCATATTCTTTTTTTAAATCATACTTTAGTAACTGTCTTCTCATACAATTGCATAAAATGAAAACCATTTAAAAGCATTCTGAGCGGGAGGCCCTGGGCCTCCCCTTCTGACGAGGGGGAGGGCGTGCATGGCACAGGGCGTGGGCCTGGCAGGTCCGGTGCTGTCTTGTCTGATGACGGAGCTGCTGGGACCCAGGCCTCGGGCCAGAGATGGTCCACATGGGCATCGTGGAAAGTAATTTAATTCTGTTGCCTCACAGAAGTCTCTCCAGTCACGCGGTGATGACAGAACATCCCCCAAGCGCATAACATAAAATCCTTTGTCTGTAAGAAAAACCTAAGAACAATTGTACTTAAATCAGATAGAAGGCCTAGTCATTGTTTTTGTAAATTTAATTATTTCAATCGTCATAGTGGGAAAATACATATCCGTTTATTATCTGAAAAAAATGAATGTAAATAGTGTTCTGGGATTTGGGATGAGTTAATAGCCTAGTGATTGGGTTGGGTTGTGCATTCGGGACTTAGGGGTTTAGAGTAACTTCCAGCGTCAGGAAACTGTCAGGGACTTTTAAAAATCTCTCGCATTAAAGAGTTTGACTTTTTGGTTCTCGGGTGTTAATGGCAGAAGGGTCCCTGGAGTCTTTGACCCCGTATTAAACAGAAATACGTTATAAAATAAGAAGTGGCTTGGAAGAAGAGTTGGTGCACGGAGCTGTGACTACCAGCTGCGGGGCTGTGGAGGACGCTTCCTCAAGAACGAACACGTCAGTAACGACCGCAGACCTTTACCAAACGTTCTGTCTGCCCTCCCCTAATATTGCTCTTGACTACACCCCTGCAGGCTGCCTCCGCCCCGTGTAAATAGGGAATTTATCCGAGTGCGGTCCTGGCGGCCTTTCTGGAGCGTTTTCACGTGGGTGTGTTGTATTTGCACACGTGTGCGGTGACCCTTGGTGGCGGCTGGCTGGGCGTCTTCACCAGGCAGGTGGGGGGGCGCAGCAGACACCCGCATCCCTAACGCACCGGCATCCCTAAGGCACCCGCATCCCTAAGGCACCCGCATCCCCGCTGTGCCTGCCTCTCTCCCAGCTGCCCTTCCCCAGGGGCAGAATGGTCCCCGTCACGTCACTTGCTCTGGTGGTACGTTTGCAGCACTGCCAGGTACGAATATGAACGTGCGGGCTGAACACACACCTTCCCATATGAGACCTGGCTTTTTGAGACATCTTTTCTGGCACTGCTCTTTTTGTCTTTTTTTGGTGGAGTTTCTTTTAGTGATAAAGGCAACCTACTAACTAACTCTTAAAGACCATATTTAAAAAGGAAAATGCTTCCTGTCACCGTAACATCCTAAAAGAGAGACATTTCACGTTTGTCATTAGTCCTTGAAATTATGTGTGACCATTTGTACAGTTTCATATTCTTCTTAATATGAGCATTTTCCCACCTTATTAGTAATTTGGTGATGTTTTCTTGTTGCCCAATATCCCGTAGAGGGACAGCGCCCTCAGTAGTGTAAGCTGCTTCCCGCTGACTTGGTCATTTAAATTTCTGCTCCAGTAGATGAGGTGCCTGTGTGCTCCTTTATATTTCTTTTCTTCTACTGAGCTGTTCCTTGACATAAGTTCCTCGGCGAGGGGTTGCAGAGTTAAGTGGTATGGATGTCTTTATGGTTCTTGATAGGTGTTTCCAAAACCCCCCCTTCTAAAGGGGCCGCACCAATTCTCGGTCAGGTACAAGCATCAGTGTCCCCCAGGGTGTGACAGGCACCCCCCTCTGGACAGGCACCTGGAGTCGACGGGTTCCAGAAGGCCTCACTTCAGAGTGACCGTGAAACAGGGCCAGAGCTCTCTGCTGTCAGAACTCCCTCTCGGTCATCCGAAGGCCAAGCTTGGAGCTTACTTCCTAGCTGGTGGCTGTTCTTTTTTTTTTGCGGTACGCGGGCCTCTCACCGTTGTGGCCTCTCCCGTCGCGGAGCACAGGCTCAGCGGCCATGGCTCATGGGCCCAGCCACTCCGTGGCATGTGGGATATTCCCGGACCGGGGCACGAACCCGTGTCCCCTGCATCGGCAGGCGGACTCTCAACCACTGCGCCACCAGGGAAGCCCTGGTGGCTGTTCTTGAAAGGACTCTGTGACAGCATCTGGAGTGTCCCCAGCATGTCTTGGTCCTTTGAGGGTGAATTTAGTTTTTGTTAGTAACGGATCATTCTTTGGAGCCTTGTTTGGGGCGTAAAGGGAGTGATGGAATAGGATTAGCTTGGTTTTGGTCACTGGCCAAGTGAGACAGAGGTAACGGGACCACTCTTGTTTAAACAGTAATCTGATCTCGAAGGACCATTTCAGAGAAAGCGTTGCAAGACGTTTCCTGTACGTTTGCACGCCTAGGAGAGGTACGTGGGAAGAGGGTCTCTAGCCGGCTGTGAGCTGTCTGCTGTCCGGTAACAGGTGAAGTGCCCAGGTGAGCCGTGCAAGCTCCAGAGATGACACAGCCACGTGGTTTGGAGCCGCCGTGTGTGGTTCCCAGTGGAAGGTGACTGATGGCATCCGGGCCTGACGGTCCTCACTGCCCCGCAGCCGGCTGTGCTCCCTACCAGGCAGGACTCCCTGAAACGACAGCCCTGCTTCTGTGTCGGGTTTCCGTGACCAACCCTAGTCGGCTCAAGGCAGAGTAGAGATCACTTTATCGTGTACCCTTTAAAAAGATTTTCAAAGAAAGTGAAGGAATGAAGGGGGGGAGGGGAGCACAAAGCGGGCAGGGATGGGCAGGGGCCCGGCCGTTCCAGCTGCGGGGTGCTGGGGGCCACAGGGAGGGGGCAGACTCCACGGGTTTCTGTCTCCCTCGCCTCCTAGTTTCGATGCTCTTTTGCGCTTGCGCTGCGTCCCCTGGGGGTTTATCCACCAGGCCCCCCTTCAGGGTGATCCGTGCAGAGAAGCCAGGAGTCAGGGTCCCCAGGTGCACAGCCTGGCTGCCTCGCTCGGTCCCCACACCTCCTTTCCTCGGCCTTCCCTCCACCTGGAGGGCGGGTGGGATTTTTCCCCCAAACCATTTCCATCTGTAGTGAGTCTTAGATTCATGAGCCAATATTTTTAAAAGTGTTCAGATTAGTTTGATAATTGACTGGAGCCTTCCTGCTGCATTTTCCTGCTGTGCTGAGACTGTCGGTCAGAGTCAGGAGTGGAGAGAAGGCTGGCGTGGGTACCTCGTCCAAGAGGACCTGGCACCTCGAGTACGGCAGCACTCACCCCCCCCAGGTGCATAGCATCTGTGCAGGAAGCCCCCCAGGTCAGGACACACGTGGGCCCTGCTGTTCCCCTCCCTCTGCAGAGGCAGGACCTACGCTGACCAGGAGGCCTCCTTATTCCTCCATCTGTTCCCTGGGTGAACGTTTTAATTTCATTTTTGTCACGTGTGTCATCCACGTTGAAGCGAGTCATTTGCTGTGAACTTACTACCTCTAGGGACGATACCTAAATGGCCTGCTGTGATGTCCAGTAAAAGTAACAGTAAGTGACCTTGCAGGCTTTCACTTCCCCGGGTCAGCCTTGTTTCAACAATACCCTATTTTGTGAAAGGTATCCTTTATAAATGTATTTTGGCGTACCGATGTTAGATAGAATCACGTATTTAGGAATGTCTATTTCTGTTCATGGTGTTGTTAAAAAATAAAATCCAACTGAGTAAGTGTTAGAGATCTTACTGGCTTTATTTAGCATTCATGAATCGGCCAGTGTCCCATCTGCAGCTAGAGAGGAGCCTCGAGGAGCTGGACGGATGAAGGACTTTCATCCTCAGAAGGGAGCAGGGACAAGGAAGTGATGCTGGACAGAGCGGGTGGGTTATTACAGGGTCACTTTCCTGTAGGGGACAAGTGGCAGGAGTCTACCAGGCAGCTGACCAGTGCTGGTCAGGCGGTTCCTGACCCACTGGGTTAAGATTCCGTTTCTGGGAGAGCGGAAACTGTAATGAGGTCTCTATTTGGTGACATAGGGTTACAACAGGTGACTCCACTTGGGGGCCATGGTCTTGCTTTTAGCAGCATAGAGCAGGGGTTGGCATACTCTGGCCTGGGGGCCAGACCCGCTCCCAGCCTGGTCTTGTGAGTAGTCCTATTAGAACGTGGCCTGTGTTTGTCTTCCCGGTACGGGGGCAGAGCTGAGTCATTGCAGCAGAAACTGGCTCGCAAAGCCTGAGATATTTATCTGGCCCTTTTCCAGGAGAAGTCCGCCCACCCTGGTGTGCAGGGTCGCACGGGGGTGAAGTCAGAGGTCCTCGCTCTGTCACTTTGCTGGCGGGAGCTCGGCGCCTTTCTGTGCTAAGAGGCTGGGATGCTCGTCACTAAGGGGGCGTTAGGGTGAATCCAGCCCACGGACCCTGCACACCGTACACCCTGAGTGCGTATCAGCTCTTTCTTCCCGTTGTTGTCACGCACACCCTCCCATCCTGGTAGCCGCTTGCTTTCTACACGTAAAAATCTGAGGTGCAGAGAGGGTTTCAGTCCCTGAATTTTCAGAAATGAAGGCATTTAAAACAGCGCTGCTCACTAGAGCTGTAATATAAGCCCCAAATGTGAGCTAAATAGGGAGCTTTAAATTTCCTCGTAATCTCATTAAGAAAGCAGGAAGAGAGATGAAATTAATTTCAGTAATGTGTGTATACAGCCCAATATCATTCCAACTTAGAAAAAAATGACCAGTGGGATATGTGATTTTTATTTATTTTTTTAGTCCATTTTTAATTTATTTAATTATTTATTTTTGGCTGCGTTGGGTCTTCGTTGCCGTGGACGGACTTTCTCTAGTTGCGGCGAGCGGGGGCTACTCTTTCATTGCGGTGCACGGGCTTCTCATTGAAGTGGCTTCTCTTGCTGCGGAGCACGGGCTCTAGATGCGCGGGCTTCAGTAGTTGTGGCACGTGGGCTCAGTAGTTGTGGCTCGCGGGCTCTAGAGCAGAGACTCAGTAGTTGTGGCGCACGGGCTTAGTTGCTCTGTGGCATGTGGGATCTTCCCGGACCAGGGCTCGAACCCGTGTCCCCTGCACTGGCAGGTGGATTCTTAGCCACTGCGCCACCAGGGAAGTCCGGGATATGTGATTTTTAAACGTTTGTGCTTTTTCCTTCCGTGCCCGTCTCTAGACCCGGTGTGTCCTTAGAGCAGGACACAGCCAGACCGGCTGCATCTTGGGCGCTCAGTAGCCGCGGGACCAGAGGCTTGTGAATGCAGGTCTTGGATCCTCTGGCACCAGCTGTGTCTCCCGTACTTCCGTTGCATTCTGACCCCAGCTACTGAGAGTTGGTGCAGAACCCATAGGTGAAGAGCTCAGTCCCACAAGACCACGCCTTCAGATGCCAGGCATAAGTCCTGAGGCTCCTGTGCTTCTGACCCACTGGCCATGAACTGAGGGTTCCCGTGACTGCCCCCCGCCCCCTTTGGGTTTGATGATTTGCTGTAATGACTCAGAATCGGGAAAGCACTTTACCATCAATGGCTTATTACAAAGGATACAGCTCGGGGACAGCCCGAGGGAGGAGAGGCATAGGGCCGGGGGACGGGGGGTGCAGAGTCTGAGTACCCTCTCCTTCCAGCACATTGGGATGTTTAGCAGCCCGCAGGCTCCCTGCATCTTGTTCCTCCAGTCCCCTCCTCGCCCTGGTGGGGTTGACAGCTCTCACTCTCTGATCTTAAGGCTGGTCCTTCCTGGCCCCATCCCGAAGCCATGAGGGGAGGCCAGCTCTGGGCCACTTCATTAGCCTCAGCTTGGGCGTGGGGTAAGGGGCTAGTTACCAATAACCAGGGACGTTCCTGTCGCTCCGGACATTCCTGGGCCTTAGGAGCTCTGTACCGGGAACTGGAGAGCAGGACCACGCATATTTGAGCCGCATCGGGACGCCTGGCTGCACCCCCACCCTTCCTCCTCCCCAGCGGGCCGTGCCCCCTTGGAGAACATTCCTCCTCTGTGAAACAGCTGATGCGGTCTTGTTTCACATTCTTCTCTACCCTCCGGACTAATCACGGCTCTCACTGTGCTGCTAACTCCCCCAGTTCCCGGTTCTCAGGAAAAATATAGTAACATTTCTAGGGAAGCTCAGAGATACAGACTGCATAAGTGTGGCACAAAAACTGCGACTCTGCTTCTAATAACTTCAAGAAGAATAATGAAACTGTGGAAGATAGGCATCTGTGGCTGCAGGTTTTCTGAGAAATGGGCTGTGTGGAGAAGCCGTCCTGCCGCCTGCTGCAGGTGGAACCGCAGGGTCGATTAGATCTGGGTCCTGGCAGCTTCTGCTGCTGGGAGCTGGCTGTCAGGCTTCTCCCCGGCATGGACCGTGTGCACTGAGGATAGCCAGTAAGACTGGTTTAGGAGGAAAGCCAGGGAAATACTGGGATTTTTATTCCTCACGTAGGCTTTGGTCTCCCTTCCTTGTGTGATGTTTCTGCATTCTTTTTTTTTTTTAATTTTAGTTATTTTCTTTATTTTTGGCTGCGTTGGGTCTTCGTTGCTGCGCGCGGGCTTTTTCTAGTTGCCCCGAGCAGGGGCTGCTCTTTGTTGCCGTGTGCGGGCTTTTCATTGCAGTGGCTTCTCTTGTTGCGGAGCATGGGCTCTAGGCACACGGGCTTCGTTAGTTGTGGCATGTGGGCTCAGTAGTTGTGGATTGTGGGCTCTACAGCAAAGGCTCAGTAGTTGTGGCACATGGTCTCAGTAGTTGTGGCACGCGGGCTCTAGAGCTCAGGCTCATTAGTTGTGGCGCACGGGCTTAGTTGCTCCGCGGCATGTGGGATCGTCTCGGACCAGGGTTCGAACCCGTGTCCCCTGCATTGACAGGCAGATTCCCAACCACTGCGCCACCAGGGAAGCCCATCTGCATTCTTAGTGTTGACTTCTTAGCTTTTCTTTGCAGTTTGAAATCCAGGATTCTGGAAACAGTTCAGATCTTGGCCAACCAGGAGGACTCTGTCTCAGGCCTGTTGTCTCGCCTCTTGAGGCCTCAGTGGCCTTCACTGGAAAATGGGTTGTCGTGAAGACAAAAAGGAGGAAAAATGAGTGAAAGCAGAGAGTCCGGGAGCTGTGTGCGTGGGGCATGGCTGCTAAAGAAATTTCTAAGAATCACAATTTTAAAAAATGCAAAAATGTAATCAGAATTTTAGGCATGGCCTACGTGAAATTCTTCAAAGCTTAAGGGCGTGATTAAAATTTCTGTTACTGTGACTTGAGTTAGAAGTAGACTTAGTGCTAAGCTCTGTCTAATGTTGAAGATCTTTAAAGGGTGGTGTTTGTACCTGGCTTTTATTTTTCTAAGAGTTATAGCTACATCAGTGATAAAATGCAGTGTTTTTCTACAGCTAAGAAGTGCTGAAACTTACTGTAAAATGCATGTGTGTGATCAAAATGATCCCATTTAAAATAATCTTATTATTTTAAAATGATAAATAATACATTTATTTTAAAATTAGAAAATTAATAATAATTTTATTATTTTAAACCTATCATTTCTGAAGGGTGTGCTCCAGAAACATGGGCCTCTGATCTGTAAAATAAGGGCGTCCCACTTTAGAGTCTGAATCATGTGTTAAGTCTCACTGGGCTGCCTGCCTGTATGGCCGCCGAAACTCAGTGGTCTGAGTTAATTTTTGTTGTTTGACATTCAGACACCTTGATTGTAACAGGTCAAGAAAAGTATGCTTGAAAAAGTATCTTTAGCCTTTTTATTCCTTCAGATATTCAAGGAAGTCATTTTAGGGAAGTAAGCTCTAGTGCATTAGACAGATTTTTCGATTGTTTATCATTTGTTTTCCATGTCGACAGTCCGGCTGTTAACGTCACTGTTTCTGTCCTCTTTCATAGTTTTCATTCTGACTGTATAGTGAGAGGCATGAAACTAAGTTACGGTTTGGACAGTTATTTTAAGAGTATTTTCTTTCTCATCACATGGCTTAGGTGATTTATTTTAAATGTTATTTTCTTGTGACTAAAGGATAATTTTTTAAAAGCTAGTGTTTCTTAAGTAGAGGCTGTCTTAGCTCGAGCCGCTGTAACAAAATACCACGGACCGGGGGGCTTAAACAGCAGACCTTTATTTCTCACTGTTCTGGAGGCTAGAAGCCTAAGGTCAAGGGAACAGCTGATTCAGTTTCTGCCGGGACCTACTTCCTGGCTTGTAGACGCTGCCTCCTTGCTGAGCCCTCACGGGGTGGAGAGAGGGCTCTGGCCTTTTCCTCTAAGAACATTTATCCCGTCGGAGCCTCACGCTCTTGACCTCATCTGGACCTGTAATCACCTCCAAATGCCATCACCCTGGGGAGTCGGTCTTCAGTGTATGAATCTGGGGGAGACACAAACGTTCAGTCATAACAGAAGCCACTGAGACGCGCTGTGACTTCTTAAACCTTTCTAGAAAAAGCACGTGCCTTGGTTTAACACAGCTTGCCGTCGCTCCTACCTGACTTTCTCCCGTCTGAAGTGGAAAACCCTTGTGGTGTCCAGGGCTCCCTTCCGTTGACAAGCCGGCCCACCGTTTAGCTCTGTGCTTCTGCAGCTGCTCCCAGGGCTTCTGGCTGACTTGCTCCCTCCCAGGGCGGTTGGAGGGCCTGATTTTCCATTTCCTCCCTGTCACCGTCTAGAAATTTGCTGCTGCGGAAGCGTCCAGGACTTCAGCTTGAAGCCTCGGGGAGCTGGAGCAGGCACGTTGTCCCCTGTCTGCGGCTGTGCCCCTGAGCCCTTCCCAACCACCTCTCGGAGCCTCTCGGGGATGCTTGACCTTTCTGGCCCCAAGCTGGGGAACCACGAGTTAGACTGTTGATTTTAACTTTCTCAAGGCCCAGCTCATACACTCCGCTTGCTTTCTTAGTCCCCAGAGAGAACCTTCCAGATAGAACCGTGTCCCACCCACCTGCCCATGGCTAGTGAGGGTGATGCCTGGAGAAAGGAGAGCGTGTCCTGGTCCCTCCTGTGAGTGTGGGGCGCATCCTGTTCTCACTTGTATCCATCGTGCGGACGGCCCGTCCCATCTCAGACTCTCTGGAAGGGACTGATCTCCGGGCCTGGACCCCCTGCCCCCGTGCAGGGCAGCCTCGCGTTTGGACGCCTGGCCGCACCGAGCCTGGATGTGTCACTGCGGGCTCAGCTCGAGACCCTCCCTGCAGAGGACGCGGCAGGAAACGGCACACCTTTGGGGGCTCTGAGTTTCGTTTCCTGAGCCCCTTCTGGAATTGGCTTCTCGGCCAGGGAGGGCATCTCGGAGGGCAGCCACGTCTCCCGTGCCCTGCTTGTGACCCTCCGCGATGTGTGTATGTAGCCTGCAGAGCAGGGGACTCTAGGCTCAGTGGAAAGGCTCCTGTGTCGTCTGCGCCCCTCCCACCTACCCCCCCCCCCCTTCCCCCAGTCCTGTGAGAGCGCGCGCACTATAGTGACTGGCTCGGTTCGTGCAGGCGGATGTCATGAAGTGCCGCAGACTGGGTGCTTATAAACACGGACGTTTATTTCTCCCAGTCCCGGGGACTGCACGTGCGAGACCCAGGGCGGCGGTCAGTGAGGGCCTCGCCCTGTGTCCTTACTTGGTGGCAGGGGCCGACAGCTCTGTGAGGTCCCATTCAGGGGGCTTCGCCCTCACGACCTGATCCCCTCCCAAAGGCCCCACCTCCAGGCCCATCACTTCGGGGGTTAGGATTTCAGCGTGTGGACTTGGGGGGGATACAGACACTCAGGCCATAGCAGCGACCCCTTGGCACATCATAGTAGCTTCTCGGTCTGTGGTCATCTTTTCCTTGAAAGGTTTCAAGCTTCAGTCTCCTGTTCAACAAGTATTTGAGTGTCTGCTCTGAATGCTGTGGGAGGCCCTGGCGCCCCTACAGGGGAGGGGGCGGCCCTGCTCCCGCAGCCTGCGACCCCGGCGGCTTCTCAGAGAGCGTGCGGTGGTGTGGACTCCTTTGGGTAGTTTGAGGATCATTTGTTTACCTGATTTAGTTTGTTTTTTTTAAAAAACAAACCCTATTTGTATCATAGGAAAATGCCAGAGCCCCCAGGTGAACCACACGTCTAGGAATCCTAGCAGGTGTCTCCGTGAAGGAGGTTTTAGGTACGGGGTGCTCGGCACAGCAGCCCTTCCTCTGCCCTGTGTGATGATGGTCTGATCGACGCTCAGTGTTTGCTATATGAGCAAAAATAAAGCTGACGTATTGGTCGGAATCTGGTGGCCTGTGTGGGGAGGGTAGAGGGGTGCTTTTGGTGCCGAGTCCCCGGAGTGGTGTATCCGGGCCCCAGAGCCCCTTCAATTGTCTGTTAGGGCAGTGGTCCACGGCCGGTCTGGCCAGCTGTGGCCAGAGGACTCACAGACCCCACCATGGGGGACACTGGCAGGGGTGGGTGGGTCTCAAGTCGTGTAGGGCCCCATCACAGAAATCTGTGTCCACGAGCAGATCCAGCTTTAACTCACGTTTATTTAGCAACTTGTATGCGGTATCTGTGGGACTCCCGTTGAGTAATACCTAGTATATCATCGATAAAGCAACTTTTTCTTTGAGTTACGTGTTCATCTAATGAAATACAGGTACAAACTTTTACAATTGAAAAAAGACTTTCTAAAATGGGTACCAGATTGGATCGTTTAGGAATTCAGTGATGTCCCATCGTCTGAATACCCTGTGATCTGATTTTGACTGAACTGTATTTCGTGAAAAACAGTAATCAGTGATGATCACGGGCGAGGGCGGCGTTTACGTGCCCGTTCTGCGCTAAGTAATTTGCACTGTGTGTGGTGCAGGGGTACCTAGCTGATGAGAATTTGCTTGTTTTGATGTGGATTTTAAATTCTTGACAGTTTTGAAATACAGGGAGTGGTAACCCCAGCAAGCATGTCACACGGCCCCAGCGGTCAGCAGCTGGGGACCACTCTTGTCCCATCTTCGCCCCTCCCTCCACCCCCTGCCGTGCTCCCACTGCTTTATTGTAAAGCAGATTCCAGGTATAGATCATTTCTCGATATTATTTTTAACCAAGAATGTAATTTTTAACTTTCACTTCAAATTGGTTTGTTCGAAATTTATTGTGTTTCCTCCCATTTGTTTATTTTTCTCACATGTCATGATAGCCCCTTGATACGCCCTTTATTGTCTCCTTTGGGCTTTAAACGTTATTGATGAGTCTGCGGCTTAATTCGAATAGCTTCTGCTGTAGACAGAGGAGCTGTCTCAGGCTGCCTTTCAAGTGAAGAGTTGTCAGCTGATGATGTCCTGTTGACAATTAGGTTTTTTCCCTTTTGACCGCCGTGCCTGGTGGCAGAAGTGAGCGCCCCACTTCCCCGTGTATAAGCGTCCCAAGAGCCGCACTGATTCACTGGGATTCTTCTGATGCGAACTTTTTTCCTGTGTGCACTAGTCATGTTCCTGATCTCCTCGTCTGTGAACAAGGTGGACCAGCTGGTTGTTAAGGTTCCCTTTTGGTTTTGTGGTTGTAAAAACAAAAAAACAAACAAACCCAGTATGAGGCATGATTGCTGACCCCCCGTTGCTTAGGGAGCTCATGACTCCCGCCCAGGACGTGGCTTGAAGAAAAGGATGCGTGGCGCTTTGCTGCAACACAGCACGCGGATGTCCCTAACTGCAGGCCGCCTCGGGGAGAGGTGGGCGCGAAGGAGGCCACGTGGGGCCCTCGGCCGTCCCCAGGAGTCCTGGCTGGGTCTGCGCTGCTGTCCTGTGTCACCGGCAGCTCTCGCTTCCCTTTCCTGTCCTGGGTGGGGTGGGAGGCCCCCAACTTTTGTCCCACTTATAGTGGTCACATCCTGGATTTCCTGTACCACACTCGGTTCCTATCGTTTTCCCTTATTTTCATAAAGCATTCCAAATGTCTTGAAATTTCAACGTCATCTGGAAGCAGCCAAAGAAAGTTTGGGGGCGGGGGCGGGACCCTCTGTCACCAGGCGTGTGACAGGTAGGCCATCTGTGTGGCTGGTGCAGGGCCACCCAGCTGTGGATGCCAGCTGCTCCCTGTGCCTCCCCTCCCCGCCCGAGGAGGGCTGTGTGTGGGCATGCTGGTTGTCCCCTGGCCCAGAGAAGGATCTTTGATGTTTGGAACATGACTAGGGAAAGGAACTTGAGAATTTTCTCCTAGGTTTGGTTGTTGAGTGGCTGTTGAGGGCTGGCTGCCTCCATCCCTCCTGCGGCGCCCCCCCTACGGCCTCCCTCCTGTGACCTCCCTCCTACGGCCTCCCACTGTGGCCTCCCCCTGTGGCCTCCCCCTGCGGCCTCCCCCTCTGGCCTCCCTCCTACGGCCTCCTGCGGCCTCCCCCTCTGGCCTCCCTCCTACGGCCCCCTGTGGCCTCCCCCTGCGGCCTCCCCCTGCGGCCTCCCCCTCTGGCCTCCCTCCTACGGCCTCCTGCGGCCTCCCCCTCTGGCCTCCCTCCTACGGCCTCCTGCGGCCTCCCCCTGTGGCCTCCCCCTGCGGCCTCCCTGCCCAGCAGGTTCTAGTGCTGCTGTCCTGCAGGCCGATGTGGGCTCTGCCCCAGCTCCAGGGATCGTTAGCCATCAGACCGCAGGTGACAGGTGAGGAGTGACACAGCCCTCTCTGGTCTCCTTCTGTTTCGACTCAACTTGGAGTCACCACTGCCGACCTCCTTTTCCAGGTGACTTCTGCTTTACCTGGGCCGCGGGTTCTTCCTTGCGGCCTCTCTCTTAGGAAATGGGAAGCTGTCAGGAATTTCGGCCAGGCCGGATCGGACAGGGGGTGCGTATGAAGTGTGAGAAGGGCCGCAGCAGCAGCCACGGGAGAAGGTGAGTCGCCCAAAGACGGGAACTAAGAAGCTGCCGCTGTCCTCGGTCTGGGGAGCATATACAGGACCCCTGCACTGCGCCCCGAGCAGGAAGTGGAGCTGTGGGCTCACACAGGCCCCCAGTCCCGGGAAGCAGCTGGAGCCTCCCGGCGAGGACCGCAAGTCTCTGCCCTTCCGCCTACCTCTTAATGTCGCACCAGGACCGCCGTCCGGCTGGCTCGGGCCTGGGAAACAGAGCTTCCAGTTTTCCTCCCCGGCGGCGTGAGAGCGGTGCTGATGCCCATACCAGCAGGCCGCAGGTGGTGCGGGGGCCCTCGAGATGTGGGCGGAGCGAGTGACCCAGTGCGCTGGCCTGTGGTGGGCAATGGTGGTGGCTGCTGTGCGTCTTCCCTGAGGGGTCAGAGGTGGACCAGCAACGGTGGGTGGGGGGGGGAGGGTCCACTCGTCCCGCAGACCTGCTCACCCCGCTGGTTTTGACACGCGAACCAGAGCAGGGTTGGCACGGCCGGCCTGGGCTAACAGAGGTGACCGGCGCTGCTGGACTTGGATAACAGGTCCTGGGCGCCTGCGTGTGCGTTTCTCATCCGGGTGCTGAGTGTGAGGCCTCGGGGGCCTGCGGTTCCCCTGGCATGTCACGTGGTGGGTGGAGGGACAGGCCTCTCTTTGAAGCCCTGGTGCAGACGGTTCACCAGCGACAAGCAGGAAACAGCCCCGGGCGTCTAGGGGGTGCTGCGCCCTTCTGGCTCTCACCGAAGAGAAGCTTGTTGGGGTGATGGCTCAGGAGGGTCGGGCCGGGGCAGAGGGCTTTCTGTGTCCATCCGCCTAGCTTCCCTCCGACCGTGGGAGGCTGTCTCGTTTCAGGCTAGACTTTGCGTGGCTCCCAGCTTCTGTCACCACATGTGCCTCTGTCTTCTCCAGTGGGCCTGGGGAGGTGACACACGCCCTCTCCAGCTCCCTGAGCAAGAGAGGAAGTTGTCACTAGGGCAGGTGTCTTGTCAAGGGATGTTGGCGGCGCTGGGTGGGGCATGTAGGGGGCCTGGGAAGCCCCTCCCTCTGTCCCCCTTCCAGCGCGCATGGTGGGAAGTGGCCTCCGCCGGCCGCGAGGGGAGGGTTGTGTGTCTGTCACTGGCTCTACTCTGAAGCCCACCTCCCGGGTGGGGTGCTCGGCCAGTCAGGGGACCATCCCCCGCGGGGTAGAGGGTGTGTCCTGCAGGACAGCCGCCCTCATAATAACCACGCGCTGGGCGTAGGGAAAAGGGCCCCAGGGCAGGGGGCAGCGTGGGCTCAGGCAGCCTCCCGTGGGGTTTGCACGCCCAGCTGGCCTCCCTGTGCGCTGTGCCTGGACGGGAGGAAAGGATGCCCTTGTCACCGTGCTGGTTGTGCACGTAAATTGGGATAAAGATTATTTTAGAAAGAGCTTTACGAACATGCTCTAACAATATATAGTTTTCTAAATGCAGAAATCTGGTTTTAAAAGACTTAAATTGAGAAATTACTGAGAGCGATTTCATGAACAATGGTTAGTGTCTGTCAGAACCACCGAAAAGGCCAGCGCTCAGGGCTCTTCACCTCTTCGCGGTAACTTAATTAAGCGGCTGCTTTAGGTCAATTGTCATCTAATCGTTGTAGTGTCTTTTGCGTATCAGAGTGTGGCAGTGTCCCCCTCTACCCCCGGCCAGGGCGAGGGTGCAGCATCACAGCTCACCTTGGTTTCCGGGGCCCGACTTTGGCCCCCGAGTCCGGACGCCGTGGAGGACCAGCTGGTGCGCCGTGCGCTGTGACTCGGCTTGCGGTGCAGGAGGGAGGGGGGAGCCTCCCCCGACTCTGGGGTGGGGGGAAGGGGTGCACAGGAGAAGGAAGGGGGACGGAACTCTGATTTTATTCCACGAATCAGCTTTGGCGTTGGACTTCTTGGTGAGTCCATGGTGTATAGCCCGCCCCTGTGTACACACACACACATCCCGGGCAGAACGTTTATTTTGGGGAGCTCCTAAATCTGTACGATGGGCTTAATTTTCTTAGCTGTAGAGAAGGAGGAACTGACGTGAGAAGAGCAGTTTGGGGGACCAGCGCCCACGGGAAGCGGGTGTGATCAGACTCCCTTCTCCTTCCTGCTTACGTAACATCGCATACACTTCACCACTGAGAGTTCTCTGGCGTTTATGTGTTTGCTGTCCCTCGATTGTTTAATTCAGCTCTCCTCTGATTTTCATAAGCCACTCCTGCTTCTGTTTGTTTACTTCCCATGATATGGCGGTTTTTTGTTTGTTTGTTTTTGCGGTACGCGGGCCTCTCACTGCTGTGGCCTCTCCCGTTGTGGAGCACAGGCTCCGGACGCGCAGGCTCAGTGGCCATGGCTCACGGGCCCAGCCGCTCCGCGGCATGTGGGATCTTCCCGGACCGGGGCACGAACCCGCGTCCCCTGCATCGGCAGGCGGACTCCCAACCGCTGCGCCACCAGGGAAGCCCGATATGATGTTATTTTAACCAAGTATATTTTGGATGCGTGAGAAACTAGGCATATGTTTTTTAATTGAAAAAAATGTTCTAATTGCGTGATTAATCAAGAGTAATGAGTTTTATTGTAGAATATTTGAAAGGATTTAAACGTGATATTTTCAGTATTAAAACCTCTGCTTCTCAGCATCTGGGATAAGTTGGGGCCTGATAGTCATAAACACGCAGATGTCCATCACCAAGTTTTCATACTTTGGCTTCATATGTGTGAATTTATCTAAAGGACACGCTCACACGCACGTATTTTTATTTGGTCTCTGGGTTAAAATTCTTATGTCCACCGCGCATTCTGCTTCTCCCTCGTGCCCTACTACCTGTCCAGATGGAATGGAGCAAGGTGATCGTATTTTTGTCTACACCAGGACCCCTTTGCGAGTGGACAGTGGTGCTGAGCCGGCAGCCACAGGGCTAGGGTAGCGTGTGGTCACCGGAGCCTTGAGAACCCGGCCCCTCCCTTCTCATTGCCCACGCGGGACTTTTGTCTCTCGCTGGCTGTGTGTTCTGCTCCAGATTTTTCTCCCTCTCATCAGCCTCTTTATTGCATTCGACTTTGTAATACATACGCCTCACTGTTTCACTTCTCTCCTACGAGCCTCTGGGTCCCCACGTCCTGCTAAGGATCCTGCCCGTGGAAACCATTTGGCCGGAGCTGTCCGTGAAGCCGCAGCTGCGGGGGGTTCGGGTGGCAGTTATGCTTCTTTCCAGCACTGGCGGCACCGAGCGCGTGTCCCCAGAACTGACCTCAGATCACATGGGCTGACGCAGCGTCCCTGACGTTCCTGATCGTGAGGCTGGCTGGTTTTGGTGGGTGAAGGGGCAGTGACCGCTGCCCGCTGCGACGTGCCCGTGGGTGAGATGCGTGCTGCCCCTTTATTTCAGGTTGTTACTAGCACCGCTTGCAGCTGATCTGTCGGTGGGGGCAGCTGTCCCGCCAGCATACAGGCAGTGAGCTGCTCTGGGGCCAGGCCCTTTCCTGGGCACCTCGGACTGATGGACGGGAAGCTGCCTTGCGGGAGCTTGTCGGCCAGTGAGGGTTAGGGGAGGGCAGAGCTCTGAGAGTCGGTTGTCTCCCCTCCTGGGATCTGCTCTGCTTTCCCCTGCCGCGGGCCAGGAAGGAGAGAGCCTGGCTCTGGGCTGCCGCTGGACTTGCACCAAAGCGGCGGCAGCGAGCCTTCACGTTGGGCTCTCTTTGAACTACGTAAGGATCTAGAAGGGACACGCAGTGGCAGTGAGAGTGTGCTGAGTGCTGTTTAGAAGTGTCCAGGGCCCTCTGTAAGCCGCCTGAGCCTGGTTGGCCCCCAGCCCCACTCCCCGGGGAGCCTGCACTTTATCACTCACTGGAGGCAGCTTCCCTGACTCCCTTCTTGCGGGCGGGTTTGTTCGGAACGGCCGAGGCTGTGCCGAGTCCAGGAGGACGGACGGCATCCCCACAGCACCTGCGGCTCCTCGTGAGCCCCTGCCCCAGGTACGCTGTGCTCAGCGACGCCGATGGTCATGTCAGGGGTCAACCGCCCGGGCACGGTGATAGGTCTTTTGAAACTGAGAGCCTGGGTTTGTGCTTTACGGGAACATCTTATTACAATTTGGTGAGCAGGCACGTGTGGGTACTTTTCTATCTACCGAGGATGGTGGAGGGCAGCTGGTAAAATAAGACACGCATCGTCCTGGGACATCCCCCTCCCCATGGGGGGTCTCTTCTGCCTCAGGTGGGTGGAGGTTGCTCGGGTGGGAAGGGGCAGGACACAGGGTCCCGTGTGATGCTGTTGGCCGATGACAGTTCAGGACCGATGGTGGGCACGGAGTTGGCCTCAAGCCCTGATCGCTTCTGAAGAGCGCTTGGCAACTTGTGAACTGTTCCGCGCGTTACGTGCCTCATGTCTGCTGTGTGTATGAGATGATGTAGGTTAGTAGTTGCAGGTGCTGATAACGTTGCTGATTTGTCAGTGTTGATACTTGATTTTCGATACGTGTCCCCTGGAGGTGACTTCCTTGGCCCTCCCCTATTAAAGCTTTTATTTTGTGTAAATGATTAAGTCACTTCTTTTGGCATTTCTTCAGAGCATTATAAATTTCAAAGAGCCTTGTTTTGTGGTCAGTGAGGTGAGTGATTATCGCAGTGTATTTCTTTCCCTGGAGATGTGAGAGCACGTGTCTGATCCCAGGTGTTTTTAATTTCTTTGATCCAGCTCTAAAAGAGAATCCTTTGTGTTTCATGTGTGGCTTTACAGCCATTTTTTAAAGCCCCCGATTATTAAAGCCGAAGAGGAAGTCATTTACTTCTTTATCGGGTCTGGCTCCTTGGTGCCATTTGGCTTTCACTGAACTGTAGGGCGTTGGCTGTCGAGGCTGGAGCCTTTTGGAAGAACAGCCACCGTCTGGCCTTGGAGGCCTCCCCGAGTTCCCAGAAACTCACTGTATCGGTTTCCTAGGGCTGTGGCAACAAACTGGGTGTCTTAAGACAACAGAAATCTGTTGTCTCACAGTTCTGGAAGCTGAAAGTCGGAGGTCAGGGCGCTGACACTCCCTCTGTAACCTGCAAGGGAGTCGGTCCCTCCTGGCCCCTTCCAGCTTCAGGTTCCCAGGTCGTGGGCGCCCATCCTTGCCTCCCGAATCCCTCACGTGGCAGCCCCTGTGTGTCTGCGTCTTCTTGCCAGGACACGAGTTGCATAGGGCCAGGCGCCCTTTGCTGTGCTCCGGCTGTGATGGGTGCAGTTGGGAGGGGAAAAAAGAACGTCCGTCCAACCTTCCTCCATGGCCATCTCGGCCCGACCCCGGCTCAGCTGTTGGGTGCTGGCCTGTCCCTCGAATGGGCTTGTACAGTTGCCGTGTCACAGGTAAATTCAGAGACGTCACTGCTCTGAGCACGGCAGGTGGAAGACCAGCCTCGTATCTGTTAGAAGAGGACACGCTTAGCAATTCGCAACCCTAGCGCCAAGTTGCTGTAGATAAATCCCTTTTCTGTAAATAAAAATACTGCAGCACGGAACAGCTGACATGGGTCCTGGAGCGGTGGGAAGCAGGCCCTGCCACTCCCTCCCTCGGCCTCTGTGACCCCCGCAGGTCCCCGTCGGGCACTGGGGGGCCGCGGAGGGACGCATGCATGTTCGCAGGTGCTCCTGGCACAGGTCGGCCCACAGGGCAGGCGCCTGGCCTCTCGCGGCTCCTCCGAGGCTCAGCCCTGGCAGTGGGCAGCGTATGCGGGGTCCTGGGTTTGCCTGGGCTCAGCCAGTCCGGCCCCTCCCTGGGAGGCATCAGGGCACCCCTTCAGCTCTTGAGGCGGAAATGCACGGGGTGTGGCTGCCATCTCAGCTGGACCCTCCCATCGCGGTGGATGCAGCCTCCCCGGCCTCGCTGTGCTCTGTGTTTCCTTCTCCTCCCCCTTTCCCCTGACGGCCCCGCCGGCAGCGAGCCCTGAAATGCTGGCTGCTCTTCTTGTTCTTGGAGGTATGGGCTCGGCTGCTGTGAGATATTTGTCGACAAGGTTGACACCAGGGATGAGGGAAGAGGGCAGATCACCCAAAGATATTTTGAAAGAAGAACCCAATAAGCTAACGAGGAAGTAAATAGGTGGGCTGAAGGAGGAGAAAAAAAGTCTTAAACGACTTAGAGCCTAGCCCAGAAGGTGGGAAGGATGGAGGCCCGGTTAGCGGTCTCTGCATTAATTTGTTCCTGATTAGATGTTACTGAGATGTGAACTGGTCTACAGCTGGATAGGTGCCTCCGATAGAATTTTCGGTCAAAGGCAGAGCTAGTGAGTGATTCAGGGCGCCCATGTGCTGGGACTCTGCATGGAGCTCACGTATAACATGCTTTCTCTTTAGGATAAAATAGCTTGATGCAGACGTGACTCCGAGCTGGCCCTTCTTGCCGGCCGTCAGCTTTGCACCTGAATTGGCGTGTGCTGACCTGTGGCAGTTCCCGCAGTGGGCGGGTTCCTAGGGAGGCAACCCTTACTTAGAAGAAGGGTGTAGTTTTTCCACTTTGCTGCCTTGGGGATTGTAAACCAGGTTGGCATGAGGAAACCCAATGAACATTCCAAGTAATAGTCCTGTATAAATATGTCCAGGTTACATTTGTCTCTGGTAAGAGATTAAAAATGGAAAACTTCAGCTCTTGGAGAGTGAAAACAGCAAGGCAGCCCGTTCCCTGAGTGTGTGGTGGGGATTCATGCAGAGGCCCCGGGGACGGGTGACAAGGACTTTCCTTCCGCAAAGTACGAGTCATTTCTGTTCTTTCTTTATGTTATTGCCTGGGACAGTCAGAAATCTGAATGAATTGGGGATTTGCAGGACAAAATGAAATGCCCTTTCCCTGCGGATGCATTTTAGGGTCACCGTGTAATTATCTGGACCCGCTTCCGCTAAGGGGCAGGTCCCTTCTGTCGGACGCTGCCTCCACGCCACAGCCCAGTGTATGGCATTTGGCAGTGATGTAATCCATTTTTATTCAGGAAAGTGTTTACTACGTTATTTTGAACAGAAATTTGCCATCTTTCTTCCCACTCCAGTGGTGTGCCCAGGGAGAAGCATTGCCACCTGCCGCTTGAGCTGGGGGGTAGGGGAAGGGAGAGGAGGGATTAGGGGTGAATTCTCTCCCGTAGCAAGGTGTTTAAAACAGCCTGTTCAGGCCCGTAAGTGTTGGTGCT
This sequence comes from Phocoena phocoena, assembly GCF_963924675.1. Taxonomy (NCBI): domain Eukaryota; kingdom Metazoa; phylum Chordata; class Mammalia; order Artiodactyla; family Phocoenidae; genus Phocoena; species Phocoena phocoena. Next base: position 2,152,629 of record NC_089232.1, on the reverse strand, counting down.
GCTTTTACTGAGGCCAAGGGACACGTTAAACCCAAGGAACACTTGGTGTTTCTACGGTGAACCAGACACTGCACTGAGTGCAAAGGAATACATGTCGTTCTCCCCGCGTCCCAGTGGGGAAGGGTCCAGGGCTGTGCAGTGTGAAGAGGTTTGTGGGTTTTTACAACATAGGTGAGCATAAATGCACTGACTCATTCCTATAATAATAATAATAATCACTCACATTTAAATTGATCACATCTGTGGGTCAGGCTGTAATAAACACTTGCTTTTTTTAAATTTATTTTTTATTGAAGTAGAGTAGATCTACAGTGCTGTGTTCATTTCTGCTGTACAGCAAAGTGATTCACTTATACGGGTGTATTCTTTTTTCCTATCGTTTTCCATTATGATTTATCCCAGGAAATTGAATAGAGTTCCCTGTGCTCTACAGGAGGACCTTGTTGTTTATCCATCCTGTATGTAATAGTTTGCACCTCCTAACCACAACCTCCCACTCCATCCCTCCACACCCCTCCTCCCCCTTGGCAGCCACAAGTCTGTTCTCTATGTCTGTGAGTCTGTTTCTGTAACTTTCCGTTGAAAGGTTCTCGCTTCACCTCATGGAAACCGTAGTAGCGCCATCACAATTGGGAACAAAGGCATGAAAGGCTTGGCCTGGGGAGGGCACGTCTGCTCCCTGCTCTGGGCCTGAGGTCCAGCCACCGGCCCGTGCCCCGAGTAGCCAGCAGGGGAGTGACCTCAGGCCACTAGCCTTTCTGACATTTCCCATTTCAGCGCTCCTAGGATACACACAAGTCGTTCGTCCTGTGATGCTGGTTGCGTGGAGATGTGGGTGAAGTTAGGAAACCGTGGGTGCACTTGGGCAGCTGGAGTCCGAGGTGGCTGTAGTGTTTATAGACAGATGGGAAAAGAACTGGGACTGTCCTTTCCCCCCTCCACCAAGGGGCCTGGTGGGAAGGTTCCTTCCCTTGAGATGTCCTAGGAGAGAGTAGTCGAGGTATGGTCGTGGGGGTGTAATTCCTATTATCCAAAAAGATAAAAGGGACTCAATCAAAAGACAGCCGGTGGAAAGCCGGACTCTGGTTATTCTCACACTCTGCATGGACCCAGTGGGTTTTTCTGCCCTGGGCATACGGGAAATGTCAGATTTACAACAGCTCCGGGGGCTTGGAAGCCGCCTGAGCTCCTCTGACTGGCTGGTGTCATTCCAGCGTCCCCAGCCTGGAACCCTCCCCTCCCCTGCCCCGAGGTGCCCTTTGCCTTGGGGCTTGGCAGGAGGTCGGGGCAGGGGGCTTACTTCCCGGGACCTGCTGTGTCTGTCTGTTCTCGCTGGTGTGCTCCAGCGAGCCCCTGCTCGTAGCTGCTGGTGGTAAGATAGGTCCATTCCCGAAAGATACCCGAGGGAGAGGCAAACGATTCAACCCAGACCGCCTTCCCCGGCACTGAGCATCTTTCACCTCTTTTGTCTTCGCGTCTTTTCATCTACGTACGTGTGGCTGTCGCATTTCTCCTTTACCTCCTGCCTCACCAGCCTTCTTCTCATGTCCCTTCCGCCGTCCGTTTCTCTACCAGTTAATTCATCCACTCATCCGGCCTTTGATGGATCCAGTCTTCTGTGGAGGGCAGCGTGACTAGGGTGCTGGATGGACCCGCAAATTGCAGGCATTTCGGCACCCGACGTGCGGGGGGAGGAAGCGTGTAGACAGATGCCTGTGATACCGAACACGTAGGACAGAGCGCTTATCCTGAGTCCGTAACAACACAGTCACCGCCACCTGAGCGCGAGCTGGGTGCAGGGCCTGGTGCCCGGCACCCCCCACGTCCCGGCCGCCCCGGCGCCCCTGGGCTGGCCCCGGAAGGCCTGTGACTGGGGGCCTGGCCTCCCCACCTTGGTGTTGGCCTTCGCCTCCCCTCGGCGCTGTGCCCGCCCCTCTCTGGGCACGAGATGCCTGGGGGTTCCCTCCACTCAGGGCGGTGAAAGTTAACCCCGTAAAGGACCTGGCACCTGCCGGCCCCCGGCAGCCCCGTGAGTGCAGTCTGTCTCCCCAGATTGACTATTCTTCTTAACAGGGAGAGTCGTTCTGCAACTACTGTTGCTTTTGTCCTCATCTCTTGTCAGATATTGGGCTGGCCAAAATGTTCGTTCAGTTAGCGAATACATGGTTCGATGACATTCTTGGTGAAAATGAAAAATGTGTCTTTTGGTCACTCCAAACCGAACAAACTTTTTGGCCAACCCAATCATAGGAATACTGTATCTTTAAACATTTACGTATGTATATGTAGCTGTACCACCTATCACAGTTTGTATAGGGCATGTAAGACTCTTCTGTTTATGATTGCAGAACTGACTGACCTTCCCCCAGTGTCCCTTCTCCTAGCGCTTTGTGGTGTTTGTTTTCTTCCAGTGTTCTATATCCATAAGATGCATACTTCCCCCCCTTGTTTTCTTCTTTCCTTTTCTTCATTCTAGAAGAGCTTAAGTCAGTTATAAACCATTGCCATTCAGTTCCCTGTGCCTTAAGACAAAAGCCGTCTGTACTAATTCTGTGTGTTTTGACACAGGAGGACTAGAGAGGACCACAGAGCTCTCATTTACTGGTTTCAGTTCTTAAAAATGTATCGGAGTTGCATTTCATCTTTCCAGAATTCTAAATGGCTACAGACAAATTCCTATTGAAAATGTATGATGACCGTGATCTGTTTAATGCACATTCTCCGCCAGTCTCCCCTCCCCCAGGCCTCCAGTCTCCAGTGCTTGGGCCAGTCCAGGGCCTGAACTTGTCCTCCTTCCTCAGCTGATTGACCGGGACCCTCCCGTGGGGTGATGACCAGGCCGAGGGTGAACTTGAACCCGGTGTTTAGTAACTTCTTTCAATGAGAAAAAAATTAACCGACTTCTTTTGATCCAAATAAGAGAGTTCTTTCCCAGTGAAGAAGTTTCTCTGAGTCTTTCTGATGAAGTTGATTCTCTTGCCAGGTACCATCCTAATAATATTGCCAATATAAAGGTCTGAAAAACACCCGGTAAAGCATTATTGCCCATCACGGCCTCTTCTGAGGATCCGGCCCTGTGTTTCCTGGTTCTCAAACTTGAACTTGTTCCAGATTAACCAGATGGCTTTTTAAGACACAGAATGCTACCCCCACCCCACCCGTGCCCAGTTCCTGCCTCAGGAGTCTGGAGTGGGCCCCAGTAATTTGCATTTCTAAGAAGCTCCCAGGTGATACTGCCGCTGGCCCACTGGTCCCGGCGCGCAGGTGGAGCCACCAGATAAGGAAGAACAGCCCGGGCGTTGGTAGCATTAGCTGACCTTGTACACATGGATGTCGGCTCTGCCTTCTCCCTGCTTTGATGGGGGGTGTCTGCCTTGGAGTCTAACATCCTGGTGTCCTCAGGCATCCACTGAACGCAAAAGAACAGAAGTGGCCCATCTTCAAACACCTCAGTGTTCATTGCTTTTGCCGTGTGAAATGTTATCCCCTGTTTGTATGATGGGAGGGATTAAGAGTTGATTTGTGAGCTAAATATGCGGTACCCCATTTCTCCTTCCTCGGAGCCCCCAGGAGGGCCTGCACGCGTCTTACATGTAAAAGTAGCCATTAGGAAACGGCGCTTTTGATGCGATTATGATTGCAGACTCTCGTCTCCTCCCTTCCTGCAGCCTGTGTAATCGCTTATCTCCTATTTTTAGTGGCTCTCGCACAGTTGACTCAAGGTGGTAATCAATGCTGGGCTCTGCCTCTCAGGCCCCTTGGCTGGCAGGGGGTGAGGCTCTGGGCCTGGCGCGGGTGACGTGGCCCGCTGGAAAGTGGATCCCTGGGCAGGGGGCCTGGGAGCCCCCGTGAACCTCCACCGGCCCCTCCTCGAGAGCCACCCCCCCCATCCCAGGGGAGCCCGGTAGAGACTCCGGTTCCAGGCGAGGCTGCATGGAGTGTCTCACCACTCATGGGAGGGTCTTGCTGCCCCCAGCCTGTCCTCACTTTCAGGCGAACAGCTGGGCGCCGGGTGGGCTGAAGGTGCCCCTGTTCTCTGAGCACCTGGGGGAGGGAGTCCCCTGTTCAGGTGGGCCTCTCACCGCCAGCTGGTGTGCACGGTCAGGACGTGGGTGGAGTGTTCGCCTCTTCAGCTTTGGCCTCTGAGCTGTGGCCCAGGAGGGGTCTGGCTGGCTAGTCCACTCCCGTGTGGCCGGCGAGGAGAGCTGTCGCCCCCAGGGGTTCATAAAGAATCAGCCAGAACCCGACGACCCCCCTTTGACATCAGCACACAAACCCCGAGGACAGTTGTCTTGTCATTGGAACTTGACAGGAGTTGGAGGACACTGCGGGGGTGCTGCCCTTCCAGCTCAGGACGCTTTGGGGCTCTGGAAATACCCCAGGCCAGCGTAACCGAAGGCGCCTGATACTGTGAGCTGCCCGGAAACCCTGTGGCCTGGGGCTTACCCGTCCTGCACCTGCCTTTTCTCCTTTGTTAAATGAAGTGCTTAGAGCAGAAGAGCTTTAATCCTTCCCTTTAGGGTTTAATTTCTAGTAATTTGTAAGAGAATGTGGATTTTACCTGGAGGAGCCTGGGTAGGGATGTCAATTACAGCCACACTGTAAGGACTTGGTCATGTTTGCTCTGCCCCCCTTTAACCTCCCGCGCTCTCATCTCTGCCTCTTCACCCCAGAAGACTAGTGAGCTATGCGGATTTCAGGATGACTGTCCTTTGGGGCCGGCAGGGGCCAAGGGTGTATGGGGTGTGGGTTCAGGGAATGCACGTTCTCCCTCTCACCGTCCTCACCAGCCAGCGCTTCCAGCAGTGATTCGATCCACCGTCCCTGGGATGTCCTTACTCTTGTATGTTTATGTGTGTAGTTTATGTTTATACAGCACTCCGATGTGTTCCTTTGTTTTATGTGGTCACCTTTTCTAGAGGCAGGAGCATTTCTGATTGGCTCACTTTATACTAGAACTGGTCACCGTGACCTCTGTAAGGAAGGACGTGATGCAGGTTTTCATTTCTATTATTTTATAATTCAGACGTATTAGGGCCTCACACTCTTCCTGTCGCCCGTGAGCCGGGAGGAGTGTGCAGTCTGATCGGTGTGAAAAAGACACAGCTGCTGTTAGTCATCGTGTTTTCGTAGGACACTACGTTGTTTTTTTTTTTGGCTGCATTGGGTCTTCGTTGCTGCACGCAGGCTTTCTCTAGTTGCGGCCAGCGGAGGCTACTCTTGGTTGGCGTGCGCGGGCTTCTCATTGCGGTGGCTTCTCTTATTGCGGAACACGGGCTCTAGATGCGTGGGCTTCAGTAGTTGTGGCATGCGGGCTCAGTAGTTGTGTCACGCAGGCTTCGTTGCTCCGCGGCCTGTGGGATCTTCCTGGACCAGGGCTCGAACCCGTGTCCCCAGCATTGGCAGGTGGATCCGTAACCACTGCGCCACCAGGGAAGCCCAACACTAAATGTTTTAATATCTGTTGTATACGCAGCCTTTGCATAGGTGAGACTATCGAATGAACGGATTTCATTTTGGGCGGGTAGCAGGGGGGAGTTCAACCTGCTAAAAACCTTTTTAAATTTTTTTTGGAAGTATGTTCAGAAGCAACAGGAACGGCCTTAGTGTCTTAGCAGTTGATTGTAAACCGCAGGCTTGTGCAGTGTGCACGAGGCTCTGTAGCGATTCCTCTGTGGCCTCCCCCACCTCCTCTACCCGGTCAGGCCTTGATAACTGGAGAGACAGGAGGTGCCCGTCGTGGCCTCGCGGGTAACAGCTCTCTGCCCTGGAGCTGCTTCGCTGGCCTTCGTGTGTAGAAAGCAGTCTGGAGCCTAGAGTTTTCTAAAGGCCCTTCAAGCTCTCATATCTTCTGATGCTGTCCTGTTGTAAGATGGGACTTCTTAGTTAACAGCGTAATCAATTCAGTGTAGTTTTCATAAGGTGGAATCAAAGTATGAATCATGCATATGTCAGCTTCAGGACTTACCAGTTAATGGCCAGTCTTGTTTATCTAAACTGCCACCCTCTCCAACAATTTATTTTTAAAGCAAATCCCAGATATCCTTTCATCTGAAAATATCATAGGAAATATTCCAGTAACAAAAATTCCTTATTAATTTTTGTTAATTAATAAACTGAACCGAATAGGCAGCCAGTGTTCAAATTTCCCAGCTCTCTCAAACATTTTATTGAAAAATTGCTTGTTCAAAGCAAGATCCAAATAAGGTCCATACACTGCATTGAAATCATGTTTTCCCCACTGTGGACTGACGGGTTGCAGGAACTGGGTCTTTTGTCCCCAGTTTGGGTTTCCCACTGCTGCGGTTTGCTAACTAGACCCCCGTTAAGCATTCGTCTGTGTCCTCGTGTGTCCTGTAAACCGCTGGCCAGATGGAAAGCTGATTCTGGTCTGGTTTTCTGGCAAGATGACTCCAGGGTGCCATGCATGCTTCCGTCAGGGTGAAGCCGAATCCGGCCTCTGGATCCTGACACCGAATTAAATCTCGGAGACAGTTTTGGGTGAAGTAGAAAAGAAGAGCTTTATTGCTTTGCCAGGCAAAGGGGGCCACAGCGGGCTAATGCCCTCAAGACTGTGTGTCTCAGCCTGGAGGGGGTAATGAGGAGTTTCATAGTAACGGTTCAAAGAGGGCGTGGTCAGCTCGTGGACACTCTTCTGATTGGCTGGTGGTGAGGTCATCGGGAGTCGGCATCATCAACCTTCTGGTTCCAACCGGTCTGGGGTCTCCGTGCTTGTGAGCAGCAGACAGTAAACTTCTCCCACCTGGAGGGGGTTTCAGTGTCTGCAAAACAGCTCAAAGATATTGTCGTGTGCCTCCCTTGAGGGGAACCAGGACCCTGCTCCAAGGCTGCGCTATTGTTTCTCTCGACTGTTTGTTTCTCCCTGGTCTCTGCATCCCCTCCCTTCCCTATTTACCAACTGCTTGAATCTGCCCATTGGAACTCAGGGAAGGTTCTGGAGGCTGAATGAAGCCTATTTCCTGTAATCAAGAAGTGGGGAAGGCAGAAAGGTTTCTGTGCCCAGGAGCCCCACAGGGTCCTGCTTGGTATCAGGGGGACACGGGAGGCGTGGAGGTTGTGGCCATGGTCGGTGATTCATCATTCCAGAGGGATGCTGGCCCTCGGCCCCGGCTGCCCTTCCACACGTACCAGCCCAGCGAGGAGAGCACGCAGCTGTGTCCAAGGCCCAGTTATGCTGGGAGATCAGTGCTTTACTTGGCAGTTTTCAGAAGCAATAGTGCTGCTTCCCCAGCATCTTCATAAGCCACTAGTGAGGTTTTTGTCTGGTTTCAGAGAAATCAGGAGCTCGTGATTTCCGGTGTTTCTCAAGTGTTTCCATCGCTTGCAGCTGACATCCTTGCTGCTGTGGGGAGGCCCAGCTGCGGCCAGTGCCGGCTCCCTGGGGGTGGTTGGTGGGGCTTCAGGCTCCTTAGGCCAGTGTCTGCCCCCGGCCGGGCTCCCTACAGTAGGAGATGGAATTTGGGGACCACAGTTTGGGAGTCAGGGATGCTCAGTGCTCCCTGGTTGGCCATTGTGTTTGGGGCTTTTCATTGGACAAAGGTGGTATTGTTTTGATCTTTTTTCTTTTTAACATAATCTATTGTAAATTTACACGATTTTTAATTCAAAATTACAAGGTATTTTACTTCTTTGATTTTATATTTGTATCTCTTTTCTCTTAGGCCGAAAATTTTTGTCCCTAAGAACATGAATGTAATCACTTATTCGCTTGATTATCCTACTTTATTTATACACAAACCATAGAAAGGTTCAGGATATCTCCACCGATACTTTTGCCAACACCGTGAGTACTGAAAACAGCTGAAGGTGTTTTGTCCTCACCATTTATCCCACTAGGAAAATGTAGTCAAATGACTGAGCTTCAAAGTCTTTCAGAGTATTTTCCCTCTGTGTTAATGCCACCACCTCAATATATAATTTGGTTAATTTGTTTCCATTCTGCTTTTGATTTCTAGGACTTAAAAAATTAATATTGGTTTATAATTATGTAAACCGTTTACATGGTCCAGAGCCAAAAGAATGTCCTCAGAGAGGTTCGCTTTGTGTTTCTCTCTTCTCTCCTTCCATCGCTATTTTTAAACGGATGATTTTTCTTTTCCCCCTTGTATTTATTGCTTTCTAATGCAAGCACATACATGTCTTCATAAGTTAGATTTTTTTTTTTTTTTTACGGTACGCGGGCCTCTCACTGTCGTGGCTTCTCCCGTTGCGGAGCACAGGCTCCGGACGCGCAGGCTCAGCGGCCATGGCTCACGGGCCCAGCCGCTCCGCGGCATGTGGGATCTTCCCGGACCGGGGCATGAACCTGCGTCCCCTGCATCGGCAGGCGGACTCTCAACCACTCTGCTACCAGGGAAGCCCTAGATATTTGTTTTTAATACTTGATGTTTTCTTAAATAAACAATAGCATAGGCTATACACTTACCCCGAACTAGAGTTCGAAGGGTTGCCTTCTAACGATGGGGCAAGTTGTAGCTTAATCATGACATTGAGTTAAACCGTGTGTGCCTACTTATTCGGTTATGTTGGAAGGGATAATTAAGGCGACTGCCGCCTAAATATTCTAATCCTATTCCAAAATAGTTAGAAAATGCGTGAATATTTCTGTCTTATTTTTGCTGTTTTAAAAAAAACCCAAACCTGGCCTGTTTAATTTACATGTATTCTAGTTCAGCGGTTCTCAGCCCGGTGATTTCATCCCCAGGGGACGGGTGGCATCGCCTCAGATGTCTGGGGATGTTTTCGATCATCACAGCTCGAGGGAGGGTTGGGGAGCCGCTCAGCTTCTGCAGTGCATGGGGCAGCCCTCCAGCCAAGAAGCATCAGGCCCCGTGTCCGTGTCCGTGCGTCTGGTCAGAAACCCTGCCTGGTTCCAAGGGGCCTTGAGAGCTTGGGTCGCCTCCTTCCCTCCCTCCTTCCCTCCCTCCCTCTCTTCTTTTCCCTCCCTTTTCTCTCTTCTTTTCCCTCCCTTTTCTCCCTTCTTTTCCAGTAAAACTAGATTTTTACCTCTAAGGCTTTAGGAAAACGTAAACCATTTACAATGAAAAGACAGGAGAACATCAACGACTTGTGCTTTGCCGGCTTGTGTGGAGGGAGAACCCAGCACCAGAAAGCGCCATTTCCTTTACTCTGGCGTAAAAATCCTGTGTGTGACCGAGTATTTTGGAGGAAGCAGATTCCGCTTTATGACGGGTCTCGGGAAGATGGGATTTCTTGTTCGGTGCAGGCACGCGGAACACCCACCAGCAGGGCGGTTTAAAGTGCTTGAAGTTGAAATTGTGATTCTGGCGACACTGCAACGTCACAGCGGGTCCTGACGTGCTACCCGCTTATGAAAGACGTTCATGCAAAGGCACATGTGAGTGTAAGTGGGCAGCGGGCAGTGGGCAGCTCTGCTGCTCTTAGGAAGTTCTCTTGTCATTGATGACATTCCCCCTTCCTCTGGGGGAACTTTTCCCATCTCTGTACTTTCCGTGCCGCCCTTCAGCGTCTTATGAGATACTCAGTTTCAACTGAGAGGGGTGAGTGATTCCATCTCGTTGTGGTTTAAGGTGACGTGGATGTGGAGCTCGCTCCTTTTCTCACGTCGGGACACCTGAGGGGTGTCGGCGAGGGCCCTGGTTGCCCTCGAGCATCAGCAGAGGGGGGCCCGGGGTGTGATCGCGGGGCGTCGGAAGCAGGTGTTGGAGGTGGTCGTGTCTGGTGCTGTGATGGGCTTGCTGGCCTTGGATCTCAGCATCCCTCCTGCCTGTGGTGATGCAGGAGACAGGTGATGTGGTGTCCTTCCAAGGTCCTGCGTCACCGCTCTTCCCCTCCCCGGCACCGCCCAGCCCCCACCAGGTCAGTTCAGCCAGCTGAACACACACTGATCACGTCTCTGTGACGCAAGTGAGCGCAGTACGGGTTGATCCCGTGGAAAGGAAGTGGTGTCATGGGAAAGTCAGACACTAAGGTGACGGCTCACAGGTCGTCAGCCCTGGGGAGCTGGGTTAATAAGATCATTTTGTTCAACGTTTTCCTGTGAACTTTGACTCTTGGGGCTGCTTGGATGGCGCTCATGGGGGTGAAAGTGTCCTGTGCTGGTTACAAGGGTGGTCCTGCAGAAATAGATCAAGTCACCAAAATCCCTTTTGATTTTAGATTCCCGGCCCCAAGACATAACATTTATTATCCTTTTTAGGCCTTTGACTGGCATCTTATGCCACCAACCTTTTCTGTTCAGTGTTTCCCCTGCCTCCCCCCATCCCCTCTCAGGAAGAGTTGACATTGACTTACAGGCCTCTTCCCTTGGACACTGAGAACCTTTGGAAGGACTCACCCCTATTTCAGCGTTTATACTAGCTTTGGGGGCAGCCCCTAAATGTTGACAGGGGTCTGAAGCCTTGGTTGATTTTTTAATTTATTCAGCACAGAAATAAACAGTGTGTGTTGTTTTTGGGTGGTGGGTGATGAACGCAGGGTCTAGGGCAGGGAGTAGTGCCCTGTGAGGGCAAAGTGGTTTCCACGTCTTTCCAAGGAGAAGAAGAGGGCACCCCTAGCGGCAGGTGGCCTTCTGATGGGGGCAGGTGGGATGAAGTTCTTAAGCACTCCTGCGCAGGTATGGGGGGACCACGTTCCAGACAGCCCCTCGGGCTTCAGGATCGATGGGGGTCACGGTCCTGGCCTTGTGGGATCCCTGCCCAGCGGTGGGCAAAGCTCCTCATAACAGTAAAGGAAGACGTCATGGATTCATTGCGAGTCTCCTGTGGTCGGGCTTAGGGGTGGGTACCAAGCCTTTGGTAACCGTAATCAGTTAAAACAAAGCAAAAGGCCTTAAACTGGGAAATCCTATTGGTGTCTGCCTTCCCACAGAAACTGGATGTTTCTAGAAATCTGACACTGAAGAACTCTGTCAGTGATGTAGCGTGGACTCATCGGTTTATGGTTTCATAACTTGTTAAAGGTTCTGACACTGACTGCGGATTTCCAAGCAGTTTCATCCGCTTGGGTAAGGTCTGACTGCAGGATGACTAGCTGTATTAATCCAATTCAAGTCATTTCCTAGGAGAACAAACTTACAGCCTCATTTTCATTAATTTACCGTTGTGATCCGTCTATTTCAGAGCCAGGATTAAATTATCTGCTACTTCCCGAAGATGCGTGTTCGAACGTAACTATCTGTGGGATTTTGATATTCTGTGAAAGGCGTAGGAGTTAAAGTTAGCTTGTTGTTAAGTTTTGTTTTCTTCTACTGTTATCATTTTGTCGAAAAAAATTTTTTTTAAATTTTAATGCATTTTTTTTTTTTTTTTAAAAGGCAGCTGAAGCCTAACATCAAGGGAAGCCTCCCTTCTGTCTCAGGCATCCAGATGGTGCCTCAGCAGGGCCAAGGCCACGGTTTCTTGTGTGTACATCCAGAATGTTCTGGAAATAGCTAAGTACTAGGTTACTCAAGCCATTTGTTTTCTTCTGGCTTTCTGCCTCTTTCTTCTTATAATATGAAGACACCTCTCCTTTACTTATTTTTAAAAATAAGTAAAACCACTGAATCGTACACTTTAGTTGGTGAATTTTTATGGTCTGTGAATTCATTTCGATTTAATAAAAAGTAGCCTTAGAGTTTGGGGACTGATCTGGAGAGAAGAAATGGATGACGCGTGGAACGCTTTCATCTTCATGTTGTCACAAGGGACTAGTGAGGTTCCCCAGAGATCTGCGTAGCTTGGGTTAAAAACATGTTTTTATGTATTATTTAGATGGAGAAGCCTGTGGTGAACCCACCAAGGTTCCTGGTACGTAGTGAAGTTCACCGGCGGGTCTGTAATTACAGTCAGCTTAACGGGGCAGCAAAGTGGTGGTTAAGATTCTTCGTGGGTAAATACATTTGCGGAGAAGAACCCAAAATGTCCTTACCTTACTTTTCTGAGTTAAGTATGCATGTTGGAAGTCTTGCCTATTTAGAACTTAGAGACATTCATCCTGTTTTGCAGGTGGATGGCACTTCACTATGGTGCTACTTATTAAACTGTTTGCCTACTGATGGCATTCCGGCCGTGTCCTTTCGGTCCATTTTGATACGTCCTACCCGCATTCCCCGTGGAGCCGTGTGGCTCTGTACTTTCCTCACCAGCCTGTGAGCACCTGCGCCCACTGCCACCCGTTGCAGTATGCTACTTCATCACGCTTAAAATTGATTTTTTTTACTTCTACTTTTGAAATACATTTTGGCTTACAAAATGTTGCAAAAAATAGTACAAAGAATTCCTGTATACCCTTCATCCAGCTCCCTCACATCTTAACCAAATTGCACAAAGTAGGAAGTTGACCCAGATGCCTTGCTACTATTATCCTATTGGATGGGCCAAAAAGTGCCTCTGGTTTTTTTAGGTAAAAATAAAAGACACATTTTTCATTTTCACCAAGAACTTTATTGAACAATGCATTCCCCCTTTTGTCGTTCCACTGCCTTCTGCCATATTTCAGGCAACATCGTAATTCCATCTTCCCCAAACTTTTTATCTTTTTGAGCAAAGAACTGTTCCAGGTGCCTTTTACAGTCTTCCAGGGAATTGAATTTTTTTCCATTAAGAGAATTTTGTTAAGACTTAAATCAATGGAAATCCGAAGGTGCAATGTCTGGTGAATACGGTGGATGAATCAGAACTTCCCAGCCAAGCTGTAGTGGTTTTGGCCGGTCATCAAAGAAACGTGCGGTCTTGCGTGATCCCGATGGAAGATGATGCGTCTTCTGTTGACTAATTCTGGACGCTTTTCGTCGAGTGCTGCTTTCAGTTGGTCTAACTGGGAGCAGTCCTTGTTGGAATTCATCTTTCGTTCTCCAAAAGGAGCTCATAATAGAGGACTCCCTTCCAACGCCACCACAGACACAACACCACCTTCTTTGGAGGAAGACCGGCTTTTGCTGTGGTTGGTGGTTCATTTCGCTTGCCCCACGATCTCTTCCATTCCACATTATTGTACAGTATCCAATTTTCATCGCCTGTCACAATTTGTTCTAAAAACAGAACGTTTAAGTAGAGAATCGCATGCGGAAATACGATCAAGAAGGATTTTTTCCGTTTTTCCGCTTAGCTTACGTGGAACCCAAACATTAAAGTGACTCACGACCAAACCTGGTGCAAACGATTTTCAGCACTTCATCAGGATATGTTGAGTATGTCGGCTGTCTCCCGCGTGGTATAACATCGATTGTTCTCAATTAATGTCTCGATTTGATTGCTGTCAACCTCAGTTGGTCGACCCGACCATGGAGCATCATCCAGCAAGGAATCTCCAGCACGAAACTTTGCAAACCACTTTTGACACGTTCGATCAGTTACAGCACCTTCTCCATACACTGCACAAATCTTTCTATGCATTTCAGCTGTGTTTTTACTTTCTTGAAATAATAAAGCATAATAGGCTGAAAATGTTGCTTTTTTCCTTCCACCTTCAATAGTAAAATGGCTACACAAAAATTCACCAATTATGATTAAGTCTTTTTTTTAAATGCACGCTGACATGACAGTTGTCACATACAATCTAACAAAAATTGTTTCGAATGAAGTTAAAGACAACTAAGTGCTACTAGAGCCATCGTACGGAAAAAAACCAGATGAGCCTTTTGGCCCACCCAGTACTTTCTGATCTCACAACCTGATGGGTGAGAGGTGAGATCTTGGTGTGATTTTAGTTTACGTTTATTATATTATGAGTGAAGTGCAGTACCTTTTCTTATGTTTGGGAGCCAGGTGTTTTCTTTCCTGGTTTTCCTGTGTCCATTGTTCTTTTGATTTGTTTCTCTTCTTTCAAATTAACCAATTTTTCTTTTCCTCGAATCATTTTTTTTAACATCTTTATTGGAGTATAATTGCTTTACAATGGTGTGTCCGTTTCTGCTTTATAACAAAGTGAATCAGTTATACATGTACATATATCCCCATATCTCCTCCCTCTTGCATCTCCCTCCCTCCCCCCCTCCCACCCTCCTCTAATCAATTTTAAGGAGCGCTCACTGTGTCAGGACAAGTAGCCCTTTGTGTCATGAATTGCAAATATTATTTCCCCTAACTTTTTGTGTTTTGAGTTTGCCTGGAATATATTTTGACATGTACAGAAGTTTTTATATTTATATATATTGAATTCATCTTTTGTGGTTTCTGGAGTTTTCATCTTAGATTTAAAAGAAGTTCTCCCTTCAAGGTTATAAAGTATTTCTTCCATATGTCCTCCTGTGCTTCTGTTTTTCACTGTAAATCTTCAGCGCATTTGGAGTTCGTCCTGTCGTAGGATGTGAAGGTTCCGGACGGTTACCAAGGCATCTTGTGGCCTTGTTTGGAGAAATCTTACCTTTTCCCCAGGGCTTGAGCTGGCACCCTTTATCATGCACCAAATTCCCAGACGCTGTGGGTCTGTGTTCCTATTTCCTCATGTGTCATTAGTCTGTCCCTTATAGCCCACACCAAACATGAACAGGTGAGTTCTTTGAAATCTTCCCATTACTTTAAATAAACAAAACAAAATGGCATTATATCAAAGTCTAAGAAAAGCTCATTCCTGTGCTTACAGGTAGGTGAGTGAGACAGCACAGGCCTGAAGGTCCCTGAGTGTTTGGCACGGGGTAGAAGGCGGACGGCCCCCTCCATCGCGCACCCAAAAGTGGGTAAAAAAAATGAATATCCATTCAAGGAGTCATTACGGTGGCCTCGCCTGCACTCCCCTCCACATCCTGCCAGCCGTGTTCTTGGGTGCAGGAGGGTAAGGATGCCTGGTGGGAAATTTGAATGAAAATAGTGACAACATTTTTTTTTTTTTTTTAAGATCTCCCCGACCAGGGAGTGAACCCGCACCCCCTGCATTGGAAGGCAAAGTCTTAAGCACTGGACCGCCAGGGAAGTCCCAGTGACAACATTTTTTTAATGGGGGCGGGGCGAGGAACATTTTGGAAAGTACGTAAGAGTTTCCTGAAGAACTTTCTTTAGTAAGTTTAGCTTCTGGTCTCTAGGAAATCTGTATCATTTAGAAATCTTGTCTGTGTCCACATGACACAGTGAAACCTCAGTGGTTGACAGAGATCGTTACTGGTTTCCCCCTAAGCACTTGCTCCTCTGGAAGAAAGGGTCAGTGCAGCGTCTGGCTCGGTCACCCTGCACGGTCTGGCTCTCCTTGGTCTCCGCACGAGGGGCAGGACGCACAGGGTCAAGGCTAGGGACTCCCAGGTCAGCGGGCTTGCAGTTCTCACTGCACCTGTGCACCGGGCACACCTGTGTGCATGGCACACCTGTGTGCATCCCCTGACTTCTCTGGTGTGATTGGGGACAGTGAAGTGGCATCCTGGTGTTAGAACGGAAGGTGCCGATGCAGGAGGAGTCTTAGCCTTGTCTGTATCCCCAGTAAGCGCTGAGTAAGTGACAGCCAGTTCCTTGGTCTGTTTCCTTTCCTCGGTGTGTGTAGCTCCACGGCACAGAATTCTTGGACTCGTGGGCTGAAGGTGAAGGTAGGCAGGGCAGGGCTTAGGGTAGATAAGAGAGGGGCAGGTGCGTGTGAGGAGAATGCAGAAAGCTGGTCCCGGTGAGGGAGGTTCGCCCACGCGTTCCAGGGTCTGATTTTGGTCTCTCTGAAAGGACGGCGGGGCGTCTGGGCTCGGCGCTCGTGAAGATGCCACCGGGTACAGGATCCCGCGGGATCAAGTGTCACGTGTGTCTGGGTGCTTTGGTTGCTGTCTTTTGTCCACAAGAATGATCTCCAAGGCAGAGCGTATTGAGCACACGCCATTGAGAAGGACTTGCACCGAGACGGGAAGCAGCCAGTGGGAGAGCACGTCGCTGCTGCGCGCGCAGAGCTCGAGCTGGGATGGTTATGTGCGTTCATGGCTGGCGGGCGTAAGTCCTGCCGGGATTCTCCGGTGGCCTTGAAGGAGAGGAGGGCTGGAAGATTGGAGCTGGCAGGTGTTCTGATTTTCTAAATGGAGGGAAGAGCAGGGTCAGGAGAGAGACTGCTGCACAGATTACAGAGTGGGCGTGAAGCCGGGAGGCCTGTGGGCGTCTCTGCCAGCCCCCGACGCCCTGTGGCTTGATTCCGCAGGCGGCTGGGTCAGCTCGGACCCCCTTGTGAATGCAGCCCTCAGGTCTAGATGTCACCTTACCTTCTCGCCTTGGACGCTCCCTGCTGCCCTGGGCCGCCGGCTCCCTGGGGACGGCCGGTGGTCATCCGCCCTCACCGTGCTCTGTGGGGCCCCGGCCCCATCCGCTGACCAGCTCCCTTGCCTCCCTGCATGGTCTTGTGACACAGCGCATGGTTGAGGGACAGTTGTGTTTTTACTTTCATAGTTTGGTTACACACACAAAGGGTGTAGGACGTTCACAGAAAGAAAAGGAGAAGGTCTGAGGGACAGAGTGGTGAGAGGCCCTAGTCCAGGGCTGGCTCCAGGGCACAAAGGAAGCATGGCGAGTGCCTCTCCTCCCCCCACGTCCTCTCACCCCCCACAGTGGCTTCTCTCTTTCTTTGTCTTTTTTCCTTCTTATTTTTTTAAACCCTTGTGTTGCACACTTTTAAAAACACTTTTTAAGTTTTTATTTTCTTTCTGGCTGCGCCACGTGGCTCGTGGAGCTTCCCCGACCAGGGATCGAACCTGAGCCCCCGGCATTGGAAGTGTGGAATTCTAGCTACTGGACCGCCAGGGAAGTCCCCCCAGCAGCTTCTTATCTCCCCAGCGATGGCAGCTGCCGGGGTTGTTCAGGTCGTCTCCGGAGGCCCAGTTCAGAGGTGGGGTTTTTGGGGCAGGGTGGTCCTCTGTTCACTCCCCCCGCCCCCCCATGCCAGCCCTTTATATTAAGATGCTAGTACAGGAGACAAAGTAGCGTTTTCTTTGAGCACCTACTGGGGACCTGGAACTTTGCCAGGTGCTTTGTATAGTATTTACAGCAGGTATGCAAGGTAATGCTTTTCTCCTTATCCTACATCTTATAGGTGAGAAAACTGAGCTTTAGAGACAGGCATTTTGTCGAAAGGCCAGTCGGGGATGGAGCTGGCATCTCACGCGCCCAGGTGACACGCCCGTCTCCCTGCGCGGGAGGACTGTCGCGTGGAGTGGTAGCTGATAGGATGGCCGTCCCCAGACTGCGGTCTGCTAGTTTGCTCCTTCCCAGGGAAGGTCTCAGGTATGTCCTGCCCTTGACCTTGATCTGAGCAGCAATGTGGGCAGAGCCCTGGAAACCGACGTGTGGGGTCTGCAGGTGAGGAATTGATGGAGGGATGGGGTCATCCAGGGCTGAAGCAGAAAGAAAACTCTCGAGAAGCTGGAGCGCTGGACTGAAAGTGGAGTGGAGAAGTGGACCAGGAGGGTCAGGGAAATGCACGTGTGCCCTGCTTCCTCTCAGAAAACACCTGCCAGGTGCAGCGTGAGAGGCCGTGCAGCTGTGATGCTGCCTACGCGATGCGTCTCAGGCAGCACTGACGTGCATTTCGCGTCGTCAGCGTCTCCACTCTCTGCAGGGATGTCCCCACCGAGGCCACGTGTCACATACAGAGGTGATGGAGGGTGACCCACAGGGGCCTGAGCTCCCCCGTTTGGGCTCTTACCTTCCACTCGTCTGTGTGTCTGCTTTGTGGAGGCAAAGCCTATGTCTGTGTTGCCTGTTGTGTGTCCGGCACCCAGCACAGTGCTCGGAGGGCTTCAGAAATACTTATGGGGTGACTTATCTTGAAGTCCATCCAGAAGAGAGAACATTTAGGAAACCTGTCATTTTTCAACTTAGGAAGGTTTTGCTTGCAGAAGAGGCCCGAAGGGACACTGCAGTTCCTCTCACTGTTGGAAGGTTAGTCTCGGGAAGGAGAGATCAGACCTGCTTTCTGGTCCATCATAAGTTACTTTTTATGTAAAACTATTATGTTCATATATCCACTGTTTGCTTTTTTAATTCTAAGGCAGGTATTTTGGATAGCACACATCTGCTTTAGAAGTTATCTAGAAAAGTTTAACTGAATTTTTTTATAGGTGGGTTTTCTCGCAGCAGATACAATAAGGAAGCACCACTGTGTCATCCCACGTTTGACTTTAGCCCCTCGCTGGACCGAGTCCCTTAAGAAGGACGGCATCTGTGCTGTGCCTTATTTACATACAGTGTTTGCACGGAGCAGATGTGCATCACATTTCCACTGAATAAGTGTGACTTTATTTTTATCAACGAGGGGACTGATACTGTCTCCAAGGAAACCCAGCGTCCAAGGCCAAGTGGCAGCCTCCACTGCACGCAGCTGGTGAGATGCAGACCGGGCTATGCAGCCACTGGAAGAGGTTCCTTGTGTCCTTTGTCGCATGCGGAGGCGTGGCTGGCCTCATCATCTGGGTGACTCTTCTTTCAGACAAGCCTGGTGTTCGATATGGAGGGTTCGGAGATAAATGTTTTTGACTGGACCCTTCTCACTTGCTCTCCTTTTCTCTGCAACAGTGGTTCTTACCTGGGGCTGGTGTCATAACCAACTCCAGATGGTCCGATACAGCAGGTCTCAGTGGGATCTGCGTGCAATGAACAGGCAGGGGGGACCCTTTCGGTCTCTGGAATGTGTGGTTAGGACACGCCGGTTTCAGCTCTCGCACGTCACCTGAAGATACCTGTGTTCTGCTGAATCGTAAATCTGAGTAATGGATCACAAGGGACAGGGGAGATTTATCTTATCCCCTTACTGTCCTGTACTTTGCACATTTTCACAGAACAAGTTACATGCGCGGGACGGTGGTGAATTTCAGGCTTTACTGATTTCAGGGTGTCCTGCATAAGGGGTTGGTCAGGGAAATGAATTCAGAGAAGGCTTGAAATCTCGTCTTGATTCGGTTTCCTCTGTGCACAGAATGGCACGGTGGAGCCCAAGTTTGTCATTTCACTGCGCGCGTAAATGAACGGATCGCAGCTTTCCTTTGACACGTGCAGGGGATGAGGATTATCTGAGGAGACCTGGCTGCACCAGGACGCGGGCTTTCTTTCTGCCAAATGATCGTTGAAATGTTTCCTTTGTGCCCAGTTGAAAAGCTGGGCGTGGAGATTTTCATGCTCTTGCTGGGTTTCGGCTCTGGAAGTGCTTACACAGCTAAGCCGCCGTTCGCAATTATTTCCACTTCAAACTCAGCAGGGGGCTCTTTGGGGATATTCAGACAGAAATGACTTAATTGGATTTCAGCCCAGACACAGTATTTAAATGGCTTTTATGGATGACATCAATTGGGCAGCTGCCATGGGAAGTCATCTATACATTTTTGAGCTTTAGAGTTTAGAAGTCCTCTTTGATTCATTCAGTCTCTCTCATTGGCTTCTTGCTAATTTACATAGTAAATGAAATACTCAAGAAAAATACATTTATAGCAATAAAATGAAGACACATGGCTCGTAAGCAGGACCATCATTTGGTTTTGGCAGAGATGTGCTGCTTTCTGTGTTGAAGGCTCTGTGTCGATACTGAAGGGCTGGTTCAGGTAGTTGTGTAAGGGATTTGGGGTCTCTTGGTTTGAAGTTTGGGAGAAGAGGCTTCTGGACTCTGGGGCGCTGAGTGGGCCAGGCATTGCAACAGTAGTTGCATCAGATCTTACAGATATCACTGAGGAAGTGGACGTTTATTGGATGATGAATGTCTGATAAGAGTCACGTTGCCGAGAGCCATATGGACACCAGCCTGTGGACATCCCTCCCTAGAGGCACTTCTGTCTGCACAGCCTTTAAAAGGGGAGTTTGGTTATAAAAGAGCGATGGCTGCAGGAATGGAGGACATTCCTCTAGAACGTTCCAGAAGATGGGGCGGTTGAGTTCATTCCTGGGCGACGCGTTGGATTTGGCTGGACAGTGGTTTTGGGAGACTGGAGGTGGGAAGCTGTTCCCCAGGTGGCGGAAGAAATAGCAGACATAAAGGTACAGGATCATGAGAGCAGCTGGCATTTGGGGAAAATGTGGGCGAATACACTTTGACCGTTTTCAGAATATTCAGAAGCCCCTAATTATACTTTAAAAACACAGTGACATTAAAATTTCTATTCAGTTGGAATAATCGTAAATTTGTTCTCTGAAAGTTACATTTTTATAACTATTAGCCTTTTTTTTTATGGGAAAATTTAGTTTATTCAACTCCCTTTTCATTCTATACTTTGTGGAATGTTTATGGAATCCATTTATGGGATACTGTAATCTACACGCGCATCAACCGTACACAGAAGTGGGGGAAACGCATCACGTTGACTCACGACCCATCAGAAGTGATGTAGGGCAACGTGAAGGGAGATGTTTTCTCACAGTTTCTTAGAAGCAAATCCATCCTGCAGGAGGCTTCTCAGTTACCAGTAATTTATGAAAATTAACAAAAAAGCCACAACCTTCCCACGAAACCTTTCCCGACCTTTTGGTGCAGAACTTAATAGTTCTGCCCTCCCAGGGGCAGAGGTCATGCATGGGCTATTCCCGGTCTCTCTTTCCCATCACCTTCATCTAATTGCTTTCAAAACCCTATCCTCCACACTCACGGTGAGAGGCCTGTTCTGTCTCTTAAAAGGCCGGCGATGTGATGTGATCTAGGACACAGGTGGGTGTGTGACGCGCCAGATCCCTGGAGCCCTATAACCCGTTTTGTGCACGCTCAGCGACGGGAGGGCGGAGGGGCAGGCTCCCCGTGTCCGGCCGGGCTTCTGGCAGAGGGTGGAGCGGAGGAGGGAAGGGAAGGGAGGACAGAGTTGATCTCACAGCTTCCATCTTAATTACCCGAGTGTGATATAGTGTGAACGTGTTACAGCAAAGAATCCAGTTAAAGGTAAAGTAATACCTCCCCCCGATTCCGCCCCACAAGTTTATTAGTTGTAACCCCTCTTAACACAACCTGGTCTGGGCTTCTTGCCTGCTTTCCAAGATTCTATTTTTAAAAAGTGTGTGTGTGTGGCCTTTCTTGCAGTTTCCCTCATTCTTTCAGTCCTTCATCCCCAAAAGGTTAAGGGACGTGAACTTCAGCAAAATAATCAAAATAGTGCTTCCACAGACTCACAGTTAGGCGGGCCCTTTGGATCACCTGGTGTCTGAGTTATCTCGGATAAGAATTCAGTGTCTGTGTGTGTGTCTTTCTTCCCTTCTGTCTGTCATTTTCAACCAAAGGGGTTTTATTCTAGTGTGTTTTTGTGTTGAAGGTTTATTTGGTCAGCATGCTTTTTATTAGTGGTGTAATTACCTGGACAACAATGAAATCCTGCAGACACTTCATAAAGAACGCGGGTGACCCTTTTAAAATGTTTTATGTAATTAGACTGTCTAGTTACGGCGTTGAGATGTATACACACACACACACACACACACACATATGTATATATGCTGATTCTGAAAACTACGGTTTGGGTTAGTGTAAAGAACTTAAGACAGACACCTATCAGGACTTTTGGAGGATGGAGGACTATTGTATTTAAGAGGCTAACATCAACTATAGACACAAAAGCTTCCAAACCATCAGAATTGGTGTTACTGATGTAATTCCTATCTGCTAGAATTCTGAGGCAGCGACTATAAAATTTAAGTCCACATTAAGGTTTGCATTATGACTTCCTTGTCATGGTATTTTAGATAAGCTTTAAGACATTTTTGGTCATCCATCATCAAGGATAATTCTCACGTCCACTCCCATGTGCTGATCTCACAGCTACAGGTTGGAGCAGAGGGACCCTCGTCACGGAAGATGACACAGAGGCACAGGACCACCGGGACGTGTGGTGGCTGAGCCGGGCCTGGGACCCATGGCCTTGGGCCACTTTGGTCCCGGTGTGTGTGGTTGGCCCACTGCTGGCAGATTTGTTCTCAGTCCTGGAAGACTTGTCTCCCTCAGGCTGTTCACAGAGTTAGAAACTCGTACTTCTTCTGCCCCGTTTTCATTAATCACCTTCTGATCCACAGACACAATCAACTGATAACCAGCGTTATCGTTTAAAATCGACTCCAGCCCATTGTGGGAAAATGTGATGGCTTCCTTTTCAGGACAGCTTTATCTTGAGTAAGAGTCCTGATTTCGGCGGGACCTGCTAACGTGTGGAGCCCCGCATCTGGCGTCAGCACTGAGGCCTGGCGGGGCCGCTGCGCGAGGGGTGATGAGAGGTGGGTGGGTCCTCTCCCTGGAAGCCCGGGTGTCAGATCCAGAAGCGTTTTCTCAGCGGCCCAGTGTCCGTCCACACGAGGCAGGAACCAGGGTTCATCTTCAGCCAGGTCATTCAAGGAGACTTTTGTGTACCTCTGTTCCGTGTCTGAAACCAGCATTCTCCCACTCAAGTTTTCCACCAAGTCATTGAGTAGATGTAAAATACGGCTAGTTCTGTGGGAGGTCAGCGAGGCCACGCTGGCCCAGGTGGGCCTGGTCAGGGGGCGATCCTGGTGTTCATTCTGAGCTGGGCGACCACCTGGGCCACCGAGGGGTCTGGTCTGGAGAGTGGTGTCCCATTGGGATGGGGAAGAGGCCGAAGAAAGGGCCTATAATAATCATGGCTTGTTTTTTCTTTTTTTCTTTTTTTTAAACTGCAGGTCTCGGTGACTTGTTCTTATTAATTAATTTATTTGTTTTTGCTGTGTTGGGTCTTCGTTTCTGTGCGAGGGCTTTCTCTAGTTGTGGCAAGCGGGGGCCACTCTTCATCGCGGTGCGCGGGCCTCTCACTGTCGCGGTCTCTCTTGTTGCGGAGCACAGGCTCCAGACGCGCAGGCTCAGTAGTTGTGGCTCACGGGCCGAGTTGCTCCGCGGCATGTGGGATCCTCCCAGACCAGGGCTCGAACCCGTGTCCCCTGCATTGGCAGGCAGATTCTCAACCACTGCGCCACCAGGGAAGCCCTGTTTTTCCTTTGTTAATAAAAGAAAAAAGACATTTGCCTTTAGCTCTGTCTGCAGATCAGGGGTCTGGGTGGTTCCCTGGGTGTGTTTTGCATAAAGTATGAGGTTCAGTCATGAAGCTCACCTGCTGTAACCTGGGAGTCTTCAGCTTGTGTGCAGTGTTCAATAGTCAGATAACGTTGCTCAGTAGTTTTTTTTTCTGCATTGACATCTAAGAGAAACAGTACCTTTGTTTTGTTTTTTATTTTTTTGCGGTACGCGGGCCTCTCACTGCTGTGGCCTCTCCCGTTGCAGAGCACAGGCTCCGGACGCGCAGGCTCAGCGGCCATGGCGCACGGGCCCAGCCGCTCCGCGGCACGTGGGATCTTCCCGGACCGGGGCACAAACCCGCGTCCCCTGCATCGGCAGGCGGACTCTCAACCACTGCGCCACCAGGGAAGCCCCAGTACCTTTGTTTTTATTTATTTGTATAATTTATTAAAAAAACTTTTTGTTGAGGTATAGTTGATTTACAATGTTGTGCTAATTTCTGCTGTACAGCAAAGTGACTCAGTTATACACACAGACATTCTTTTTTTATATTCTTTTCCATCATGGTTTACCCCAGGACACTGAGTAGAGCTCCCGGCGCCCTGCAGTAGCACCTTCTTGTTCATCCATCCCGTATAGAATAGTTTGCATCTAGTAACCCCAACCTCCCAACCATCCCTCCCCCACGCCCCTCCCCCTTTCTCAAATTAAGGTGGTGTGTGTGGTCGTGGGCTTGAGTCCTGGAAGCCGTGTGATGCTGTCCCTCCCTGGTGTGAGGGGCTGAAGCAGGGCCCCCCAGCGTGGCAGACACTCCAGACAGATGGTGGCGACAGATGACCTTTGCCCGCGCCTCGAGGTTCTGGTCCTTTAGTGGTGATCTTTGTGGGGAGGAAGAGGGCTCTGCAGGCAGACAGGCCTGGGCCCGAATCCTGGCTGCGGTCTGAGGGTCTGGTGGTTTCGTTCCTGAGCTGATGGTCAGGTGTGTGTCCCAGGGTTGCCGTGAAGGTGGATGACGCCTTGGCGAAGGTGGAGCCGCCGGGGCTGTGTCTCCTGGGGCCTGTCCGAGCGCTTCTCCCCAGCCTGCTCCTCTGTTTCTGCGGGTCAGGAGCGGGGAGGCTGGTCTCTGCAGGGAGCCTTTTGGGGATTCTAGTCCTCCGGGCAGTTTGGCCAGTTGGCAAATAGGCAGGGCAGCGTGTCCAGTGACCTTGGGCCTCAGCAGAAGGGCACGGGCCTCTCATGAACCCTGAAGACTCCACTGCAGGGAAGCCCGTTAGTGATGGACGCCGACACTGGACGGCCACACGCACGGAGGTTTGGGGGAAACTGCCCAGACTCCCCAGGAGGCCAGCTGGGGCAGGCACCCCGGGCACCCTCGGTGGTGTGGGCGCTCAGCCAAACGCCCCCCGAGGCTGTGGAGAGCCCCAGGTCGGGCCTGGGCTTTCCAAACATAGTTGGGAAAAAGAAAACCTCGTTGTTGCAGGGAATTCAGATATCGCGTGGATTTTGCATTGGTAAAGTGATTCGGATCCAGATCACTGTGGAGAAAGAGGTGCGTTTGGTATTCGTGTTCATTCCTTTCCACTCCTTCCTCCTCCTCTCTATTTCTGTGGGGAGATGCAGGTGAGGCTAGTGGAGAAATAGCTTTAAAGACGAGCGTGCATCGTCCCACGTGTCCCCTCCCGCCTGAGCGGGCTGTGCGGAGTCCTTGGGTGAGGGCCTCCACGGTCCCAGTGACCTTGAACCTGGCAGTGTTTGCAGTCGGAGGTGGTTTTCTGCACAGAAGTGTATGCTTTCCTGATGGATCTGATCGCAGGTTGTAATGAAGACCTGATCTGAAATGCTCATCCTTAACAGAGGTTTTGAATAAGCCCATAACCCACGTTAAGCATGGTAGTGGGCAGACTGCACGTAGACCCTGCAAGAGAGCGGTTTTGGTCTCTGTGTTCATTTCTGTCTAAGGTGTGTGCTTCGTTCATTGGCACTTTGTCAGTGAAATGCTTTTCTCAAGGAAAACGCTGCCCCTCCATCTCTCACAGTCAGTCCCCAGGTGGCCAGGGCATCTTTACGTGAACTTGACGCGGAGCCTCTGGTTGGGGCTTCTCTGTTAGCTCAGATCCCACACCTTTGTCTGGCTTTTCCGCCACACCGAGTGTCAGAGGACGGGGCTTCCAGAGCCAGGCCATCGTGCTTTTGCACTGGGCAGGTAAATTCTCCAGCACTAAGTTTGCTACTGGCGCGGTGGGTTTAGAGCTTTGGAGGCCTGCATTCCTCACTCTAGAGCCTACTAAGGAGAGCCTTTCACCTCTCTGAGATCGATAAGCCCCGTGTCATAAAAGTGGGTGTTAATATCTAACCCAGGTGGTTATTGGGAGGGTAAAATAACACCCCCTGTGAGAGCATTGTACACACGGAGGGCAACCCAGACAGCCCTCCAGAGGCCCACAGGCATTGGTTTGGGGAGATCTGACTCAGGCATGTTCACTTTTCAATGAAAAATTTAAAACTACAACTTAAGTCCAGAAGGACCCATGAAAATACTAATACAGCGCTGGTGCTTGCGGGCACAGCTGTGTTTAGCTGGTGGCTTTCTTCAGTAAACGGCACGTCACGGTAAGTCCCACAGTGAGAAGCCAGAATCCTTGGTCAGGATCCCCAAGTCCAGACACCAGAACGTCTATTTCTGCAGAACCTGTCGTGTTACTGTAAACACTTGGCAGAGAGAAGGGCGCCGTCTTCCTGTCGTATGTCTAACATCTTGTCCCAATCTCGTATCCCCGCTGTGTTTGCCCAGTGCCTTGTCCTGTGTTAAATCATACGTTTAAAAAGAATCATGCAAGCCCTTAAAATAATACCAGAGAATGCATAAAGAGGAATTCATTTTTTAATCAAAATTTATGAACTTGCCTTATAACATTTTTATGAAAGCCCTACTTGAATTATCTTTTTCTATTTGACTAAAATAGAATTCGACTTTTCTGTGGGATATTTAACGTTCTGGGTCATCTTCATGCTGGGGATGAATTAATAGATCTTGTCTGAGTGAACTGTCAGGATGGATCCCTTCTGGGTCTGAAGCATAATTAAAGATGACAGTGAACCCCCTCGGAGGTCCACAGAGCCTCAGGGTCCCCTGAAATGATAGGTTGGAACTGAAAATGGTTACCCAGGTGTGGTGGCCGTGAGGTGACAGCAAGCTCCACGGCCAGGAGGGAGGGGACTGCGGGTCCCCTCTGTCAGCTCCTCGGTTTGACTTCCTTGTAGTTTCGGGATGCTGTCCTCAGATTCCTACAGGGATTGGTTTCGTTTTGTTTTTTTTTTTCATTTTTATTGGAGTAGAGTTGATTTACAATGTTGTGTTAGTTTCAGGTGTACGGCAAAATGAATCAGTTATACATACATATATCTCTTCTTTTTCAGATTCTTTCCCCATAGAGGTCATAACAGAGTGTTGAACAGAGTTCCCTGTTCTGTACAGTAGGTCCTTGTTAGGTATCTGTTTTATACAGAGTGGTGTGTGTATGCTCACCCCAGTAAGCACAGAGCTGTGGGTTGGGGGGAAGGGGTGCACCTCTCTCAGTGCACGGCCAGTGCTGGAGATGGAGTCTCTAAATGATAGCCACGCTCTGTAATTCTTCTCCCTAATTAGGCTCCCAGGCAGGCTTTTTGAATTTCCGCTTGGCAACCGCTCGGCAACCGCTCTTTTCTTTTCTGCAGTCTTTGAGGCCATGGGCATTGGGGCATTGGGGCATTGGGGCGAGGGGACTGGGAGACACCTGGGAGCTTAGGTCCCTCGGCTATGGCCAGGGGTCTGCCTCCGAGCCGGCCCGGGGCCTGGAAGGTGGAGCAGGGTGAGGGCGTTTCAGTTGGGGTTGAGGTCAGTAAAATATAAAGCACCTTTTTTCTGGGGTCTATTAAAAATAATGGTTTCAGGCAAATAAATAATGTTATTTCTCAAGCAGTGACTTAAAACCAAACCAGCAAGCGGTCCTAATAGACGGGTCTTTCTGTTCCTTTTCAGATTTCCCATGTTCCTTTTCTACAAGTGATTTCCCGGATCCATAATCCTCCGCTGAAGTTTGAGTTGGATTTGAGAATTTGGAGAATTCCTGCAGCTTGGTGACCTCGGGGGTGCTGTCAGTTGGAGAATTCACTTGCTGAGGAGCTCCGTGTGTGCGTCCTCTCTCGTAACTGAGTGCCGAAGGTGAGTGCGGCTTCCTGCCTAAAGCAGACGGGAGCGCTTGCCGCTTTTGCCTCAGATGCTCGCTCTGCATCAGTAGAAGGGCAATAAATGCAGCTCTGATTCGTTGAGCCTCGTAAAATGTAAGTTTCCAACGGATCTGGTTCAAAAATTAGACTCACCGTGCCTGCTTTGGCACGTGGTGGCATCAGGTAGCTAGGAAGCAGGGCAGTGGGCACATCCAACCTGTGAGCCACCCTAGTGCCTCTCTGCTCCTGGGCCGGACAGGTGGTCTTGGGTCTGGAGGAGCTGAGCCTCCTGCGTGCCGCCTGGGCCGGCGGGGGGTGGTCCAGGATATATAGGAGCTGACTTCAGGGTGAGCTCCATCTAGTGAAGGCGTCATTCCAATTTGGATGCTGGGAAGATAAGTCTCCATCAAAACATGCAAGGATTCTGAGGAAGGGTTTGCGTGAGAAATCTGCTCGTGCGTTCAAATCGTGCCTGTGATACAGCATGTGGATTGAGGTCGTGACAGACCCTGGACAAAAGCATGTGTTGTAACAGACATTTCTTAGCCCTAACGAATGGTTTGGGACATTTGATTTAGATCATAAGAGATGCTGTCTAATGGTTCGGTTCATCTAGGGTCCCAGCTCTGGCTGGGCAGTAGAAGTGCTTTCTGAGAAGGTCCAATTTCACCTTCAGAGTGTTGCCCCGAAGTGTAGGGGTAACACCCAGTTTATGACCTTTCCCTCAAAACCTTATTTTGCTTCTAGTATTCATAAATTGCTTTGAACTATTCTATTTCTTTTTTTAAATTTTTATTTTACCTTGGAGTGTAATTGATGTACAGTGTTCTGTTGGTCTCATGTGTACAGCAAAGTGATCCAGTCATATATATATATGACTGAATATATATACACACATACCCACCTTTCCCCTTTGGTAACCATAAGTTTGGCTTTAAGCTATTCTTGAACGTATAACTTTGGACTATAAACTCTCTTGGTTTTATTGCTCTAGATTTATTAGTTTAATATAAGTTAGAATTTTCCTTCATTTGGTCTAAAGCTACTACTAAAAGTTTTGTAAGTCAGGTTTTTCTCCTCAACCACTTTTTTTTTTTTTTGGAATCACCTTGATTTCAGTTACATTCCCCGTTGGTGTGTGGTGAGCAGAAGGGCATGGAATCGATGTGTAGTGTTTCATAGGGTAAGATGATGAATTCTCCTTTATGATTTCTTTGGAGCAAACGACAGTCTCCCACCTGTTTAAAGGGGCGAGGCGTCCATTATGATTTCCAGTTCTGGGTCCTGGTTTGGAATTGAGAGACTAGAGCTCATCTCAGCAGCTGATCCAAGCCCTCCCCCTTACTGTGCCCCTGTAAGTGACCCTGAGGTCCCCCTCCCCCCAGGACATTGCTGGTTTTCACTGGCTTTACATCCCCCCAGGCACTGGTCGGACCCTCCAAGGTTTCTCTTCCAGACCTTATATGGGTGGAACGCCTTTGGGTGTTTCATGTCTAATCCTGGGAGGTTTCCATTACATAAAAAAGTCTTGGCTATGACCATTCAATTTTTTTCAATAGTCATTGAAGTGGAACCTTTTAAAACTTGGTCGTTTATAAATGCATTCACGTATCAATCAGTTTGTCAGATTTCATGGGAATATAAGCTAGGAATTAGCGCAAATCCTGGAATCTGGTCGTCAGAATTCTCTAGTGATTCATCAGTCACAGAGTCTGGCAGGACTTCTTTAGAAGGTCTTGGTCATGGGTGACATTAATAGACTCTCAGTGACTGTCAGGGTCCTCTTCCAGAAAGTGGTGAGTCGGGGAAGTCACATGCTTAATTGGGGCAGTATGTTCTGCACAGGTGCCCAGGAGAAGTCTGTTACCATCACACAAACAAGAGTTGACGCCTGGGTACCACTAGAGGGACAGTCATACACAGATTATCACACGGATATACTTACAAAAATATTTATATGCATGTAATATAAAATAATTACTCCTATACGTTTATGAGAGCCACACCAAAGCCCTGATTTACTTATTAAAATTTACTTTCATGGTTTTGAAAACTGTCCAGTGGGAAAACCACTAGGGCTGTCCATTCGTGTAATAAATATTGACTGTGAGCACAGCTGGATTCTGGGCTGTTTCTCCTTCAGTGACTGTTTTAGCAGCTACAAAAATAGATGAAATACAGTTCCGGACTCTCTTTCTCGTGGCCTTGTGGGATGGGGCGTGACCCTGGCAGCTCTGGGGCTCTGGTGACAGCTGCAGTCAGGCTCTTAAAGCAAGTTTCAGGTGCCCGAGGCAGGGTAAACTGAGTGAATTTTAAAGAAGGGGGGAGTGGGGCTGAGGCGTCATGGGTCCCGTGGCACAGGGCAGGCTGGGTGGCTTAGCGGGTAATGGGTCTCCACGTCGTTTAAGCAGTAACGGGTGGGAACCCGCACGTGCTGCTGGGTCAGGGGTCTTTGATGTGCCCGCAGGAAAAGTGACGGCTTGGCCATCCTGTCACTTGCCCTGTCCTGGAAAGAAAGGAAAGCAGTGCTGACCTGGTAAAGTGCTACGTGAGGGGTCAGCCTCGGAAGCGTTTCCCCGCTGCCGGGCAGCCCAAGCTGGTGCCGTCTCAGCCCGCCTACCCCTGGGGCTGGGCCGAGGGGAGAGGTCTTGGGGAGGGATGTCTGAGCTGCATCTCACGGTGACATGAGGGGGTCCCTGAGCCCGCTGTGTCCAGGGGCTGCATTTCCCTGCCCTGTATTCTTGTACACACACACACACACAGACACACACACACACACATTGAAATTATGGACTTCAGAACTCCCTACTTGACTTTGCCTGATACAGGGGGAGTGGAGCTCATGGGAGGAGTATGGCCGCAAGCCCCTTCCTTTCCCACTGGAATGAACTTGACAGTGTATAGTCTGCGCTTAATTCTTCCCTGGATAACTGAACACTGACTGTGATTCACTGTTGTGGGAAGCTGGCTGGTGTTTCCTGGGGATGGAGGATGTGAACAGCGTCATATGCTGTACGGAAGTTTGTTTATCTTTTGAAAATCTTCTTGGAGACTTTTTCAGGAGAGAAGCCTGGTGAGTGGAAGGACGTGGGCGTTAAGCGGGGGAAGATGGTGCTTGGGGGACATGACTTATGGGTAGAGGAAAGTAATCGAGACCTGGATTTCAGACTGTGTCAGTTGCTGATGTGAATATACCCAAAATGTAAATGTGAGCCTAGGCATGATTTTCTTTTTTTTTTTTTGAACTGTATTGAGGGATAATTGACAAATAAAACTGTAAGATATTTAAAGCATACATGGTGCTGATTTGATATGCATTGTGAAAGGATCCCCCCATCTAGGTAATTAACGCACCCATCACTTCACATATTTATCCTTTTTTAAAAATGAGAACAGTTAGGTTCTCCTCTCTTAGCAAATTGGAACTATATAATAGTGTTGTCAACTGTAGTCACCATGTTTTACATTAGATCCTCAGACCTTATTCATCTTAGAGCTGAAATCTTTTTACCAGCCTCTCCCTGTTTCCTCCACCCCCCAGCCCGTAGCAGCCACTTTTTTACTCCTTGTTTCCATGACTTGGACTTTTAAAAAAAATTCCAGAGGTAAATGCTACCATGCATTGTCTGTCTTTCTCTGTCTGGCTTATTTCACTTAGCCTAATGTCCTCAAGGTCTGTCCACGTTGTCACAAATGGCAGAATTTCCTTCCTTTTTGTGGTTGAACAGCATTCCTGTGCGTATGTATGTGTGTTTACACGCATATACATACCCGTGTATCACATCTCCTTTATCCATCCGTCCATTGATGGACACTTAGGTTGTTTCCGTATCTTGGCTTTCATGGCTAATGCTGTAGTGAACATGGGGGTACAGATATCTCTTCCAGATCCTGTTTTCATTTCCTTTTTATAGATACCCAGAAGTAGGATTATTGGATCACATGATGGTTGTGTTTTTAATTTTTTTGAGGAACCTCCATACTGTTCTCCATAGTGGCTGCACCAATTTACATTCCCACCAACAGTGCACGAGGGTTCCCTTTTCTCCACACCCTCATCAGACACTTGTTATCTCCTGTCCCTTTGATGATAGCCACTCTGACAGGTGTCAGGTGATATATGATTGTGGTTTTGATTTGCATTTCCCTGATGATTAGTGATGTTGAGCACCTTTTCATGTGCCTGTTGGCCATCTGCACATCTCTGCAAAAATGTCCTCTGCATATTTTTTAATCTGATTGTCTTTTTGCTGTTGAGTTGTATGAGTTCTTTATATAATTTGGATATTAACCTCTTATCAAGTATATGATCTACAAATATTTTCTCCCAATTCACTGGTTGCCTTTTCACTCTGTTGATGGAGATGCTTGTTACTTATTTTTGGTTTTGTTGCCAAATCCAAAAAATCGTCACGAGAGAGATGTCAGGGAGCTTACCACCTTATGTGTTCTTTTTAGGAGTTTTATGCTTTCAGGTCTTATGTTCAAGTCTTTAATCCATTTTGAGTTGATTTTTGTGTATGGTGTAAGATAGTGGTCCAGTTTCATTCTTTTGCATGTGGCTGTCCAGTTTTTCCAACACCATTTATTGAACGGACTGACCTTCCCTATTGTATGTTCTTGGCACCTATGTGGTAAACTTAGTGCCCATACAAGGCCAATTAAGTGACCTTATTTCTGTGTTCTCTATTCTATTCTATTGATCTCAAGGTCTGTTTTTATGTCAATACCATACTGTTTTGATTACTGTAGTTTTGACTGTACAGTTGACCCTTGAACAACCTGGGTTTGAACGGTGGGGGTCCACTTTTACTCGGATTTTTTTTTAATAATAAATACGACAGTGCTGCACTTTCCATGGTTGGTTGAATCCATGGATGTGGAACCACAGATACAGCAGAACTGTGGATCCAGAGGGCCAACTATAAGCTCTAAGTGGATTTTTGATTGCCTCTGACCCCTGCATTGTTCAAGGGTCAACAGCAGTTTGAAATCAGGGAGCGTGATGTCTCCAGCTTTGTTCTTCTTTCTCAAGATTGCTTTGACTATTCAGGGTCTTTTGTGGTTCCATACAAATTTTGAGATAGTTTTTTCTATTTCTGAGACAAATGCCATTGGAATTTTGACAGGAATTGCATTGAGTATGTAGATTTCTTTGGCTAGAATGGACATTTTTTTTTTTTTTTTTTTTAGAATGGACATTTTAACGATGTTAATTCTTCCAATCCACGAGCATGAAAAATCTTTCCATTTATTTGTGTTTTCTTCAGCTTCTTTTTATCAGTGTCTTATCGTTTTCAGTATACAAGTCTTTCACCCTCTTGGTTAAATTTATTTCTAGGTATTTTATTCTTCTTGATACAGTTGTAAATGGGATTGTTTTCTTAGTTTCTCTTTCTGATAGTTCATTGCTAGTGTATAGACACAACTGATTTTTGTATCATTCAACTTTACTTAATTCATTTGTTCTCACAGGTTTTTGGTGGAGTCTTTAGGGTTTCCTTTAGGGTTTTTGATATTATGATACATAATATCATGTCATCTGCAAATATAGACTGTTTTAATTCTTCCTTTTTGATTTGGGTCCCTGTTATTTCTTTTTCTTGTCTGATTGCTGTGGCTAGAGCTTCCAACACTGTGTTCAATAAGTGACAAGAGTGGGGATCCTTGTCTTGTTCCTGCTCTTAGAAGAAATGCTTTCAGCTTTTCACTGTTGAATAAGTTGTTCGCTGTGGGCTTATCATATATGACCTTTATTATGGTGAGGTATGTTCCCTCTATACCCACTTTTTTGAGTTTTTATCATAAGTGAATATTTTGTCAAATGCTTTTTATGCATCTACTGAGATAATCATATGATTTTTCTCCTTCATTGTGTTAATGTGCTGTATCATGTAGATTGATCTGCAGGTATTGAACTATCCTTGCATCCCTGGGGTAAATCCCACTTGATCATGGTATATGATCTTTTAATGTGCTGTTGAATTCAGATTCCTAGTATTTTATTCAGAACTTTTTGCATCTTTGTTCATCAGGGGTATTGGGCTGTAGTTTTCTTTTCTTGTAGTGTTCTTGGTTTTGGTATCAGGGTGATGCTGACCTCTTTTTTTAAAAAAAATTATTTATTTATGGCTGCGCTGGGTCTTCGTTGCTGTGCATGGGCTTTCTCTAGTTGTGGCGAGTGAGGGCTGCTCTTCATTGCAGTGTGTGGGCTTCTCATTTCGGTGGCTTCTCTTTGTGGTGGAGCATGGGCTCTAGGCATGTGGCTTCAGTAGTTGTGGCACGCGGGCTCAGTAGTTGTGGCTCGCGGGCTGTAGAACACAGGCTCAGTAGTTGTGGCACATGGGCATGGTTGCTCTGCGGCATGTGGGATCTTCCTGGACCAGGGCTCGAACCCATGTCCCCTGCATTGGCAGGCGGATTCTTAACCACTGTACCACCAGGGAAGCTGACGCTGGCCTCTTAAAATGAGTTTGGAAGTGTTCTCTCCTCATTTTTTGGGAATAGTTTGAGAAGTATTGGTATTAATTCTTCAATTGTTTGATAGAATTCACCGGTGAAGCCGTCTGGTCCTGGACTTTTGTTTGTTGGGAGGATTTTGATTATTGAGTCAACCTCCTAATAACTGGTATGTTCAGATTTTTTATTTCTTCATTATTCAATATTGATAGGTTTGATGTTTCTAGGAATTTATCCACTTCTGGGATGTCCAATTTGTTGGCATATAACTGTACATAGTAATCTCTCACGATCCTTTTTACGTCTGTGATATCAGACGTAATGTCTCCTCTTTTTTTTTTTTCTGATTTTGTTCGTTTGAGTCCTCTCTTTTTTCCTAGGTGAGTCTAGCTAAAGATTTGTCTATTTTCTTTGTCTTTTGAAAAAAAAACAGCTCATAGTTTTTTTTTCGTTTGTTTGTTTTTTGCGGTATGTGGGCCTCTCACTGTTGTGGCCTCTCCCGTTGCGGAGCACAGGCCCCGGACGCGCAGGCTCAGCGGCCATGGCTCACGGGCCCAGCCGCTCCGCGGCACGTGGGATCCTCCCGGACCGGGGCACGAACCCATGTCCCCTGCATCGGCAGGCGGACTCTCAACCACTGCACCACCAGGGAAGCCCAACAGCTCATAGTTTTACCGATCTTTTCTATGATCTTTTTAGACTCTATTTCATTTATTTCTGCTCTGATTTCTATACTTCCTTCTACTAACTTTGGGCTTCATTTGTTTTTTCTAGTTCCTTGAGGTGTAAAGTTGGTTGTTTATTTGGGATCTTTGTTTTTTCTTAATGTGGGTTTTTATCACTCTGAACTTCTCTCTTAGAACTGCTTTTAATGCATCCCATGAGGTTTGGTCTATTGTATTTCCATTTTCACTTGTCTCCGGGTTCTTTTTTTTAATTGAAGTATAGTTGATTTACAATACTATATTAGTTTCAGGTATACAACATAGTGATTCAATATTTTTATACATTATACTCCATTTAAATTTATTACAAAATAATGGCTATGTTTTCCTGTACCGCACAATATATCCTTGTTGCTTTTACACATAGTTGTTTGTGCCTCTTAATGTCTCAAGGTGTTTTTTGATTTCTTCTTAGACCCATTGGTTGTTCAGTAACATGCTATTTAACTTCCACATATTTGTGAACTTTCCGGTTTTCTTCTTGTAACTGATCTAGTTTTACACCATTGTGATGAGCAAAGATGCTTGATGTGATTTCAGTCTTCTTAAATTTATTAATACTGGTTTGTGGCCTAATGCGATATCCTGGAGAATGTTCCATGTGTGCCTTAGAAAAAATATGTATTCCGCTGCTGTTGGATGGACTGTTTTGTCAATGTCTGTTAAGTCCATCTGGTCAATTTCCTCATTGATTTTCTGTCCAGATGATCTGTCCATTGTTGAAAGCGGTATATTGAAGTGCCCTACTATTATTGTATTGCTATCTATTTCTCCCTTTAGGTCTGTTGATATTTGCTTTATATATTTAGGTGCTCCTATATTGGGTGCATAAATATTTACAGATATTATTTCCTCTTGTTGGGTCAACTCCTTTATCATTATATGATTCCCTCCTTTGTCTCTTAGTACAGTCTTTGGCTTAAAGTCTATTTTGTCTGATATAAGAACGAGCTACCCTGGGTTTCTTTTGGTTTCCATTTGCATGGACTGTCTTTCCATCCCCTCGCTTTCAGTCTGTGTGTGTCCTTAAAGGCGAAGTGACTCTCTTGTAGGCAGCATATAGATGGGGCTTGTTTTTTATTCCTTCAGCCACTCTGTGTATTTTGATTGAAGAATTTAGTCTATTTACATTTAAAGTAATTATTGTTAGGTAGGTACTTCCCTTTTTAAAATTGTCTTCTTAAAGTTTTTTAATTCTTTTGTTTCTTTTTTCACCTCTTTTCTTTGTGGTTTGCTGATTTTTTTGGAGTGGTATGCTTCAATATCTTTCTCTTTCTCTTTTGTGTCTCTGTTATAGGTTTCTACTTTGTGGTTACCATGAGGCTTACGTAAAACATCTTCTAATAGTCTGTTTTGAGCTGATAACAACTTTAAGTCTGTACGCATCACTTTTCCTTCTACTATAGAAGCAGCAGTGGTTGTTGAATTGTGCATCCGGCAGGAGAAAATAAGTTAAGCACCTCTGTCACTTTCGTGTTTGTAAAAATGCTGTCCCGTCATATTTCTTTTAGTAAAGGAAATTTTTATTACTTGTCTTCATATCAGCCTCAATTTGTATAACAGCCGTTTCCCAAGGTCCATATACTAAGTAAAGTTGACTTAAATTTGCTCCTGTCTTTTACCACATCCCAGCTTTTTGGTATTTTGGAGACCGCTGGTCACTCACTTTGCACCCACAGAGATTCTTTAGAAAGACTTTTCACGTGTAAGACCCGTTTCTCTGTCATTACGTTTTTAGGGTCACAGCTGTTGCTGGGAGGCTAGGTACCTGAAAGTAACTTGTTGAGTTTCTGCCAAAAGAGAAGGGACCATCCTGTCCCCTTACCACCACTCCCCCTTCACTGGGACCCCTGAGGCACCTGGGGTAGGGCCTCTGCAGCTGGACTAGTTGGGTCTTTCTAGGGGCTACTGAATGTCTAGGGATGGCCATAGCCTTTGATGTTCCAGTCGACATAGTGGTTAGATCTGTGATAATTGGTTAAATAGTTGACCAATAGGTATTGAGCGTTGCTTAAAAAAAAATATTGCTGTGTTGATTCTACCACAGTTAACATGCTGATGAGTCAGTGGGAGCAGCTGTAATGTACCAGGCACTTGCCAGGTGCTTGCCCCACCCCCCCCGCCCCGCGCCCCCCGTGTCTCCTGCAGGATATTATCTGTGGCTGGAATTCAGATCTTTTTACCCCCGTTTCATAGGCAGAGACACTGAGCCTCAGGGGAGCGAAGAGGGTTGCCCAGGGTCACAGAGTGGAGCCCACAAGCAGTGTTCTGTCCTGGCCACGAGCTGCTGCTTCCAAGCCCGTGTTGCTTCTGCTCCCAGGCTCTGACCTTCCGCGGCAGTGACACGGCAGCGACCTGTTATCTGAGTGCTTACCTTGAACCTGGGACCCCTTGACGCTCTGAGAGATGAAATAACTTGGCCAAAACCCTGTGCTCGTAGGGCAGAGGGGGCTGTGAACCCACATCTTCCTGACCCAAAGCCTTTCATTCTTACTTGACCGTGAATTTTATTTATTTATTTTCCCTAGCAGAATCTCGAGCAACCAATGAGGGTTTGGAAGCGAGTCCCTTTTGGAAACCTAAAGAAGGGAGGAGGGAGGAAGGCTTTGGGAGGGGTTGGGGTGTAGGAGACAGGACCTGAACCTTCCAAAGGCCTCGGTACCTCCTGAAGACCCCAGGGCCAGCTCAGCAGGCCTCAGACCTGCACCTGTGCTCTTCCCAGATGTTGCCGTGTATTTGTGACTCCCCGCTGACCAGCTGACCTCTGAGAGGGAAGTCATCTGTGGAGGCTGAAGGACCTCCTACACTTCCTGTGTGTGGGGTCATCCCTGGGGTCCCCTGCTCTTCCCAGGGCACCTGTGTCCAGATCGAAGCTGCATAAAGTCGAGATTTACCGTTTCTTTACGTAGCAGTGAAATCACCCTTTTCTGATGGTTGAGGTGACGGTCAAAGTTTAGCCAAGCATTGCTCTTTTCTGTCACAGCCGACATGCCCCAGCAGTGTGGCTTCCTCGAAGGCTGGACACAAATTAAAAACACAAAAAGGGAATCCTTTCCCACCCCCCACCCCCCAGTTCTTTTCCTTAAGACAGATTGTAGAACTGAATTAGTAACTTTGCAGTAATTTCTCCACTCTTCTCTGAATTGTACCTTACAGTTTACAAAGGCATTTTCATATACATTCTTTCGGAGATCAGGTGCTGTGGCTATATGTCTCCCCCACCCCCGTTTTATAAAAGATGGAAAAGAGCCAGGAGAGGTTGCTTTACTTGCCAAGACGGCCCGGCAGACGGTGACCCGTGACTCGCGGCTGCACCGGGGCTGCTGGGTGCTGACCGCACACGCGCTGTTTGCTCTCAGAGTCCCTGGACCAGGCGTGTAGACGATGCAGATGTGAGAGAGCGATTCTAAAAAACAGGCCACACCGGCCACACGGAGCTTTAAATAAAGCACTGCTGCTCTTGAGGTTCCAAAAGCAGGAGAGGTGAAGTGTTTTCTTGGCCTCCTTCCTCCAGAAAAGCAAAACACATTCGTGCTGTGTGTTTGTGTGTATTGCCGGGTAGGGGGGTGTAGGCTTTTGAAAAGCAAACTGGACCTTGAACGGGTACATCTTTTGGAGGTGAGAGGTGTGTTTATTACCTTGTTTGTGGTGATGGTACCAAGTGTGTTTGCATATGTCCAAACTCACCCAACTGTACACATTTAATACGTGCATCCTTGCATAGCTGAGTGTACCTCAATAAAGCTGAAAAGCACTAAACTGCCACGGCAGGACGAGAATCCCTCTACGGCCCCACCCGCAGTACGTGCTGATCTGAAGCAGGTGTGCGGAAAAGTGCAGTGAGCAGCCTGGTGGCCCCAGGGACCCCACCTTCCCCTGTCACTGGCGTGTCTCAGTGCAGAGAGCAGAAGCGCACCTTGGGCTTTAGATCTCTGCTGGTCAGGATCGACTTTCCTGTTGGCCTTTATTATAACACCACAAGTGCGTTCTTTGGAAACTGTACGGCTGCAAGATGGTGATAAAACAGTATGAATAACTCAGACCATGAAAGATCACAGTTTAAGGAGAGCGACTTTTGGTGCTGTGTTAATGAACAGGATAGTAACAGAAACGGGTTCTGAATGGAGGCCAGTACCCGTCAGCGCTTGTTGAGTGGGGTAACCGTGTCCGCTGCTGGTCCCTGACTGGGGGCCAACCCCACATCTCCCTGTGAGATGACATTTGCTTTCTGAGCCTCTCGGAGTCGACCCTGACCCACAGTCGCATTGACACGTGAATTGGTGGGATTGGTGGAGGCTCCCTGGCCTGCCCCTGGCTCTGCCACCTTTCTGTGTGCAGGCCTCCCTGGGCACACAGGGGCAAGCCGCGGTCAAGGACAGCCCAGGGCAGCCCCCAGCCCACTGGGGAAGCAGAATGCTTCATCCACAGATGGGGTGTTTCCGCACAACGCTGCTTTCTGCTTGGGGATGAGTGGGAAATGGAGGGGATACGAGACCCCCTCCCCCAGTCAGACTGGCTTTGGTTGGAGGCGTTGGGCATTTGTAGCCTATGCTCTGAACCTGAGTTCTTGAGGTAGATTTTGTGGCACTTACAGAGGCTAAGAGGGGCATTCCGTGCCCAGATGGCAAGAGCCAGGAAAGCCGTCGACCCCAGGAGCGGCAGGAACATCTTCCCTGTCGGCAGCCTGGGCCTGTGGAGCCTGTTCTGTGGGAGGAGCTGAACGCTCACAGGCCGTCTTCACATGACCGCATCTTACCACCCGGAAGCTCAGAGTGAAGACGGTTTTGCAGAACGTGGGCCACGTTTTCCCGGTGGGCAGATCCCTACTTGCGCTCGGAACAGCGTCAGGTGCGCTGTGGAGGGGCTGAGCGTCCCATCGTGTGTGTCGCCCTCTGGGCCTTAGTTTCCGGGACAGTGACGCGGAGGGACTGGGTGAGTGCTGGGTCTGTGATCCGGGCATCTAGGGAAAGGACCGAAGCCAACCCCACAGATTCCGGGCAAAGGTCAGGCTGTACCACAGCTTAGACCCCTCCCTAGGCGCAGCAACCTCGTGGCTCCCGTCCGCCACCTGAGTCCCACCTCCAGGACAGGGCTCCGGGGCCTCCCTGAGCTTCAGCGGCCGAGGCTGCTGGTCCTCGTTCTCCCATTGGCCACGTGGGGCGGGCGCAGGGGGACACGGACGCTGGATTAGGGGCTGGGGGCGGCGTGGAGAGGGACACACCACGGCCCACCTCCCTCCTCTTTCCAGAAGAGGCACACAGGCCTCGGGTGCCTCGTGCCTGCCGGCTGCACTCCGGGCTGGGCAGGCAGGTCCGGGTCTTAGGGGCTGAAAGCTCCCCAGGATGCCAAGGAGCTGGCGGAGGAGAGAACCGAGGTGTCAGTGCTTCATCAGAGACATCCCCACACCTGCTTCCTTCTGAGGGTCGTGGAGGCACCTCTGAAAACACGCACCCCGGGCCCCAGCTCCAGGGACTCGAATTCGGGGAAGCCTGGACGTTTGTGCTTTTTCTGTGGAGCTTCCCAAGCCCTTCTGCTCACCAGTTTGGAAACTGCTGACCTGGACCCCGGGTTTTGCATCCCCTGCCATTGGGGGCGCCGCAGGGCTCGTTTGGGGCTGAGGCCTAGTGAGGTCAGAGGGAGGCGGGGTGTCGGCCTCCCGGACCTGCCGGCTCCCCTTGTGCACGTTCGCCCCCGCTGTGCCCTGGGCCACCTTGAAATGTGCACCGTCCTTGAGGGGCTGCCTGGGATGCTCGGACCCCACTCCAGACCAACGTGGAGCGGGCCGAAGGGGCCTGAGCATCTGTATGTCCACACCCATCTTCCCTAAAGGGACCTTCTGAGGTCCTGCACTTGAGGATGTTCATATATTCACACTTTAGATAATTCATGAGCCTTTAAAAAATTCCATTCCATGCCTATTTACAGTACGTGTTGGCAGTTGTGGTTTTTGATCCTTGCAGGGAGCTAACCCTCGAGGGAGACTGCTCTTAGGCCCAGAAATCGAACAAACACGACGGAGAAACAGGCAGCAGCGCCGGGCACCGTGGTGCTCGGATCACAGCAGGCCCGGGAGCCGATACCTGTCCTCCATGGCTTATGTTCTGTGCTTGGAGATTCCAGCCGGGGGGCGGAGGTTCTTGGTGGAGAAATCACATGGCAGAGTCCATATTATTTGTGTGAAAGGGAGATGATCATTCCTCTTCTTTTAGGGATTTCTTGCCCAGTGGGGCCAGTGTCTGGGTCACCTGCAGAGGAGGGATGGGAACTGGTTCCACTTTCATAGAAGGCAGTGCACGTGGTCAGTCCCACTCTGTCACTTGTGTCATACCCTGCAAACCCTGAAGGCCTTCGCGATGCCTTCCCTTCCAGAACTGGACCCTCCCGCCCTCAGGGTCCGAGTCCCTCCCGTCTACGCGTCCTGACCATCCGGATCGGAGGTCCTGGCCCTGGAGGATCCCAGCGGATCTTCTGATATAGGCAGAACGTGATTACACTGTGTCCTTCCTGACTCAAGGGCTGGGCCTCCGGTGTTCCCTGTCCCTGGGAGGCTGACCCCGGGAGACCCAGTTCTGTCCCCACAGGTGTTTTGCTTGCAGTGTGGATGACATTTGTGGGGGGCTGGGGAGGCTGTCACTTTGACTGTCTCGGGGATGGAAAACTTTAGGGGGCCGGTGTTCAGAGCACCTGGTCACTCAGGGCTTGTCCTGCAAAAATATAACTAACATGCCGGACAATTCTTATTCCCAGAAGAGAGCCAGGTTCCAGATGGGTTCCCGGGTAAAGGGCCCTGAGCTCCTTTGACGGGCGCCGGCCCCGGGGCGGGGGCCGTTCCTGACTGGTCCCCCACGGCACCCCTCCCTGTCAGCCTGAAATACCAGACAAGTGGGTGTCCTTTACTCTCCTGGCATGCTTTGTAGACGTTTTAGATGTGTGTGTATGTGTGGACGATAAAAGGATGGGAAAAGATAGACCATGGAAACGTTCATCACAATGGAAAGAAAGCAGGAATGTATGTGTTAACATCAGATAAAGTGTCTTTCAGAGTGAGGACGACCCGCGGGTGTGGACGGTCCCACCAGGACCCGCATCACGCACGGCACGGGTAGTTGCCGCGTGTCCTCGGGCTGTGGATTCCTCAGGCTCGCCCTGTTTTTATGAGCTGACCGTGGCAGTTTTGAGGAGGACGTGTTGGGTGCCCCTCGGGTGGCATTTGTCTGCTCTTTTTCTCCTCGTTGGACTGGGATAGCGTGTCTTTGGCGGGAGGACCGCGGAGGTACAATGCCATCTTCACCGCAGGGCATCTGACCTGTCGGTGAGTTGGCGTGGCTGCCAGCTGTCCCCTGTCCGCTCCTAACTTGTCCTCTCTGGGAGGGTGTCTGCGGGCACAGCCCACCCTGAGGGTGGGCGTGACGCCCCACCTCCTCCGGGGGAGGCTCTGTGTCACTTCCTGGAATTCTCCTGGGGAAGCCGGTCTTCTCCCCCATTGGTTGACTTATTCGGCCACCCGTTGCCTTTTTGCTCCTTTCTCCTTTATTCTCATTTACGGCCCCTCTTTAACCGACGTAAGCAGGGCTGCTCTGCATGCAGCTTGCAGGCCCCCTGACCCAGCGCAGAGTTTCTCTGCGTGGAGATGCTTCCCGTGTGCTGTGTCAGCGCCCAGCTTTACCAGATGACCCCACGTTGTCTTCCCGGGCAGGGCTGCCGTGTTCCTGTCTTGGCAGAATACGAGGACTCCCACTGCCCCGCCCCTCCCCAGCGTCCCTGACACTCACGCCATCACCTGGTCCATTTCTGTCCATCTAGCATAAAAAGGCATCTCACTGTCAGATCAGATCATGGACGAGGTACAGCTTTTTCTGTGTCGATTCATCATCTGTGCTGTCCTTCTGGGCAGTGACTTGGTGTTTGCTTGCTTTCAATCGAGTTGTGGGTCTGTTTCTTCACGAATTGCAGGACTCTTTATATATTCTAGGTGCCAGTCCTTTGTTATTATATGTACTGGATTCGTTACAAGTATATTTCATCATATTTTGATCTGTGAAGATCGATAATTCTCGCTTCAGAAGCCACACTTTCTTTGAACAGAGTCTTTTACTGTGCCAGCAGTGGCACGAACGGCATACCACTATTTATAAACGTTAGTGCTTTCTTAGAAAAGGAGTCTTGTATTCTTATAACTCTGCTGGAAGGGTTTTATATGTATTTTGTGTTGTTTCAGTGTTCACCAACCTATTTTTAAATTTGGGGGCTGATAAAGATAAATGCAAGGCTTTGAAATGCCGGAATTTTATTGGCAGTACTTAACTGATTTTTGCCAGGTATATCATAGAGTCTGAGACGGTGCCTTCTCAGTAGCTTAATGAGCTTTGCTAAACTTTCATCTTTCCTTTTCTGCTGCCGCTCTCACCAGCTGTCAGAAAAAGTTGGAAGATTCACCCTTCCTTATTGATCTGTATTTCATGAATATTTATGTATATTCCATGTACTTCCCCCGTTTTTTTTTTCTTTTTTTTTCTTCCCCCGTTTTATTCAAAGTAGCTGCACGACATAAAAGTTAAGTTTTCAACTGGAATTCTTCCATGGCTTCCCTCATGAGTGAAGAGCCCGTATCACGTAGAGTAGCAAATGACGGTATCCAAAGGTGAGACTGTTCCAAATGAAGTTCCTTAAATTTGAATCCAACCGCAAACCAGGGCTTCAGCATCGGAGGCAGCATCTCAGTGTCTTGTGTCCGCCGGGGGGTCTGGTGGTGGAGCTAGCACAGCTGCAGAGGGTCCACGCACGCCTTCAAGCGCTTGCTGGGTGCACGGGCTCAGGCACTTCTAAGCTCTTGGTTTGCGCGGAGACAGAATCCTTGTCTGCAAGGAGTCCCACTCAGCGAGAAAACAGCCAAAAATATGTGTGAGGTCCCCCGTCAGTGCCAGGAAGAGAGAAAGCAGAGCAGGGAAATTGTCAGGCGGGGGCGGCAGGGGAGATGCAGCAGCTCTTCTAGTTGAGCTGGGGCCGTGGGGCTGGGCGGAGGCTTGGGTGTCATCAGGGGTGGGATGTGGACGTGAGAGGGAGGGAGCAGGGCGTGCGGGCCTGGGGGAAGAGCTGGCGTTGGCAGTGGCTTCGGGTTGTGTTCTGGTGTGACGGGAAGGGATGGCGGGGCTTCAACGGAGGAGGCCCAGCCCACTGTCTGTCTGCAGGTACCACAGGCTGCTGCTGGGGAGTCAGACCAGAGGGTGGGGACGGACCGGGGAGGAGAAGGCTGCCTTGTCCGGGCCCTGCTGCTGCTGGCTTGGAGCTGGGCGGTGGCAGGCCCAGCGCTGGTCGCATCTGAGACGGAGTTTGAAGGCGAGCCTCTGGGGTTTGCTGATGAAATGGATGGGGACACCACGTTCTGTGGGATGTGCTAGGATTCTTGCCCCGACGGGCACCTGGGTGAATGGTCGTCTCACGTTCGTATACTCAGAGGGGACCTGGGGAGACGGGGGGTGGGATTTTGTGGTTGCTGTTCATGTGATTGGTTTTCTTTTGGTTTTGGTTCGGTGTGGATGGTGACGAGCTCTGTCTGGATGAGTCTGGAGGGCAGTGGGGCATCCACGTGGAGGTGTCGCTGAGACGGGGTAGCAGGCGGCATCTGGAGGGGAGCCGGGCTGGAGGCCGCATTTGGGAGTAGCTTGGGTAGAGACAGGGGTGAGAGGATCGAGGCCAGGCTGCTGCATCTCTGGGTCAGAAACATGAGGACGGGCCAGTAAGAGACAAGGCAGGAGGCAAAGCAGGGCTGCGTGACCCCAGGCAGCCGAGTGAGGGGCGGCTCCCCGCGACGGGCTCATGGGCAGGAAAGATGACCCAGAAGAGAGAGGAGTACTCATGCCACGGTGGAGAGAAGGGGCAATGACCAGAGGAGCCGATCCTTCGGGAAGAGGGGGTTGGTGGGGTCCAACATGGAGGAGGGGGCCCCCGACGGTCACCCGGGGACCGGAGGGACAGAGGCGCCTGTAGCCCTGGGACCCCCGACGGCTTCTGCTTCCTCAGCGAAGGAAGAGGCAAGGTCATTCACCAGCTCCGCGGCGGGAGTGGGAGGCGGTGCTCAAGGGCGGAGAAGGAAGGTCCGGAACGGCCCTCACCGGGGAT
Organism: Phocoena phocoena; assembly: GCF_963924675.1. Lineage (NCBI taxonomy): Eukaryota > Metazoa > Chordata > Mammalia > Artiodactyla > Phocoenidae > Phocoena > Phocoena phocoena. Next base: position 2,108,263 of record NC_089232.1, on the reverse strand, counting down.
GGCGTTCACGGAGGACGCGGGCGTGGCTTGCCGGGCAGCACCAGGCTCCCTCGAGCCTGCGTCAGACACCGGACGACAGGACGTGGGCCGGGGGGCGGGTGCCTCTCTTGCACGATCGATCGGTTGCCCTGGGCCAGGTGGGGAGTGGGTGCCCCCAGAGTTTCCTGCACGTGCGCACGGACATCGCTGCAAACGCTCCTGACGTGTTACCGCGTCCCGGCTCCGCTAAGTCGAGGGTAAAGGATTATGCTTGGAGGAGCTGAAGTACACACAGCAAAGACCGCAGGTGGAACCAGGGCAGCCTGGCCGGTGCGGGGCAGGTTAGCGAGGGGCTGATGGCGCCGAACCTGGAGAAGCAGACGCTGTGAAGAGCAGGGTGGGGACCCAGCGGAAGGTGTCACTTAAAAGCATCGTGTGGTGGGAGGGAAGGCACGTGGAAAACAAGTCAGATCCCATCACTCACGAGAGCTGCTTTCCTTTCAACAACACCCAGGAGCTGGACTGGAGTCAGCGCAGGAGAGCTCTGTGTGTAACACACACAAGAAGTGGGATGTAGGTCCTGCTGGTTCCAGTAAAATCTGCCGTATTGGTCCCGAGACCGGGGCGGCAGGTACACAAGGTGAGCTGGAGTAGCTCGCGGCGCCAGAAAGTCAGGATGTGCTCAGAGCACACGCGCACGCACATGTGCACGCACAGACACAGACACACACACACACACACAGACACACATACAAAAACACACACAAACTCACACATGTACACATATATACAAAAACACGGACACACAAATTCACATACACATATAAAAACACAGACACACAAACTCACACAGACACACACATAAAAACACAGACACACAAACTCACACATACACACATACAAAAACACAGACACACAAACTCACATACACACACAGAAACACATATAAAAACACACACACACATACAAAAACACACACAATTACACATACAGACACACATAGACACACACAAACTCATACAAATTCACACACACATACACAGACATACAAACACACACACAAATTCACACAAACACACAGACTCACACAAATTCACGCACACAGACACACACTTGCAATGACAGGGTATGTCACAGGGACACAGGAGCCAACGAAAATAGCTCCCAATAGCCAAAGTTAGCACAATTTGAGCAACAAAATAAATAAGAAGTATTGGTTGTAGCTCAAAGTATAAAATAAATGTTTATACTAATATGAATAAATGATGGAATAAATCTAAAAATGGAGAGGAAGAGGCAGATCTCCCAGGCAGAATCCCAGATAATTTCTGCAGATCCTGTCCGTCAAGGAGGTGGAGCGTCACCCCCACAGCAACCGTGGGCTGTGCTCAGAGCCTCCTTCCCCAAAGCACGGGGTGGGGGGAAGAGGAGAAGAAGGACTTTGCAGGAGGAAACCGGACAGTCAGGACTCAGCCAGGTGACGGGGTCAGCCCAGGGGGCGGTCACAGTGACAGCAGGCACCCCGAGACCATGCAGGGACTGTGGGCTTTCACCCCTGTGGTCTCCTCCCCAAAGCCCGGAGCCCAACCCTTGTGGGGAGAAAGACATCAGACAGATTCCACCCGAGGGACATCGTGCAGAACACCTGCCTGGCCCTCCTCAAAAACGGAGGGTCATCAGAACAAGGGAAGTCTGCAAAACTGTCACGCAGAGAGGAGGCTTCGGGAGACGTGACGAGTCAAGGCAAGGTGGTGTCCCGGATGGGATCCTGGGACAGAAAAAGACATTAGGGAAACACCTTAGGAGGCCTGAGTAAACTGTGGACTCCAGTTAGTGTATCGATATTGGTTTATTAATTGTAACAAATGTATCGTAGTAATGGAAGGTGTTAAAAATAGGGGAAACTAAAGAGTTCTAAAAAATAAAATTTATTTTAAAAAATCGCGTACAGATGCTAGAAATCTTTATTTCCTCATTGTTTTCTTGAACGATAGGGAAGATTTCCTTAAAAGAAGCGTACATTTGGGATAAATGTTAGCGTTTATCTCTCTAGAATTTGTAGAGGTGTCTGTTTAGTAATTAAACCAGAGTAGCTCAGGTCCCTTCTCAGGAACTGGGTCCCTGCCCTGCTGAGCATGATGGGTACGGGTCCTTGTCCCCAGAGTGAGGAACAGAGGGGCTTTCTGTAATTACCTTTCCCATGAAATAGGAAAATCTAAACCAGAATGTGTAGGAATGTGGGCATAAACCCCATACATCTGAAGAACGAATGATTGTGACAGCTTAGTCATATTTGAATGCTAGGAGACCCAGATCACAGGGAGTGTGTTTTGTAAATCACTCTGCTTCTTTTACCCTTGTAAGTTTCGTAATTAGGCAGGGGATCCCGAATAATAAGGTAGCCAGGAAAAAGGTCAGGTATCCAATAGTGTAGCTGAATTGGTTAGCGTGATTCAAGGAAGCTCATGACATTTATACTGTGATATGTTTATGAACCAGGTGTTTACAGAAGTTACAACTACTTTCATGGTTGTGGAAAAAAATAGCAAGCCTTAATAAACCCCTAAATACAGTGACAGAGGGCTGTTTGTTTACTTCGGGAGCAGTGGTATTGTCTGAAAATACTTCATGCTCTCTTGACGTTTTAGAGGAAGGTCAGGTTTCACCAAAGATATCAATGTCCATTTTCAAAAATGGGTATTTTTCCTTTTTTTTCTTTTTAAAATTTCAGCCTTATCAAGGTATAAGTGACAAAATTATAAGATATTTAAAGTGTACATGGTGGTGATTTGATATAGGTATACATTGGGAAAGTATTCTCCCCATCTAGTTAATTAGCACATCTGTCACCTCACATGTTTATCTTTTTTTGGTGAGAACATTTAAGTTCTACTCTCTCAGCAAATTTCTATTATACAATACAGCGTTATCAACTGTAGTCACCATGTTTTACGTTAGATCCTCAGAGCTTATTCATTTATAGCTGAAAGCTTCTACTGTACCCTTTTACCAACCTCTCCCTGTTTCCCCCTCCCCGCAGCCCCTGGCAGCCACTCTTCTGCTCTGTCTCTGTGACTGTGACTTTTGGGGACATCTTCCCACTGCTGGTATTTTCCCCATCACTCCATTAACTGTGATGTCTTCCAGGTTGGTGTAAGGCAGTGTTGATTCCAAGTGCAGTGCAGTTTTATGGACTTTCATTTGTTTTACAATTAATACCATATAATAAAATTGGCTTATTAAATTGACTGTGATTCTCCAAAATGATGGTGCTTGGCTGTTACCTAATGTTCGTGACCTTCCTCCCAGTGTGATGAAAGTCTAAGACACCCAGGAGGAAATTGAGAGAGGTTAGCAAAACTTAGCAGAATAGGAACTCCATGGCTTGAGCAGTAAATTATGTGGAAAAATAGTATTTCCCAGATTCTAGCTGAAACAACAGAGTCCCCAGTCCTATTTCTTCTGTAAAATTTCCTAGGTGCTAGTGAGTTGTATTGACTTACAGGCTAGTCTCTGGAGTACTGGTTTTGTCCTGTTTTTACTGGACAAAAAAAATACTGGTTTTTACTGTTTTCACATAGTAAAATGAGTTGCTGGGTGATTATCTCTTGAACACTGACTCATGTTTTAAGGTATTTTTCTAATGTGATTTAATTTGGGGCGGGAGGGAAGCGCTGATCCTGGCAGTAAGGATGAATTAATGGTAGAAATTCACTTTATAAAAGATGGGGAGAGAGTGCGGCAGAAACCCTAGATTTGTAATAAAAGTATAAAATTCGGTCTTTATTGAGAATTGCCATCCACTAACGAATCCTGTTCAAGAAAGTTCATTTAGGAAATTTTGTGTACCTCATCACACCCAGTAGAATGTCTGCTACCAAAAAGCAGAACGACAAGTGTTGGTGAGGGTGTGGAGAAACTGGAACCCTTGTGCACTGCTGGTGGGAGTGCAAACTGGTGCAGGTGATATGGTGCTTCCTCAAAAAATCAGAAATAGAATTATGGTCCAGTGAGACCTGCCACTGGGCGTCACACAGACACAGGTAGAGCGGGGATGTCTAACATTTATCCAGCACTGACCAGGTATCGGGTACTTCCTGTGATTGTCTCATTTCATCCTGATGTCTGCAGACGAAAACGGAGGTCGGAGGTTAAGAAGCTGCCCCCCAGGGTCGCTCACTGGGAGGTGCTGAGCCTGGATCTCCCATTCCTGGCCTCCTCCGACCAGAGAGGAACATTCCCAGGAATGGCTCCCATCGGTGCCCACAGAGGAGACCTTTCCAGACTCAAAGACCGAGACTGTACAGGCCACAGCCTTTGACTGTGATCCAACAAAGTTAGAAAAATCATAAAAAGACCTTCTCCAGAATAACGCACGGAGCAAAGGTCGCTGGGGTCTTAGAGACTCGGAAGCCTCTGCCCTGTACCGTTCAGCCACGCGCAGCAGGAGCGGCTGCAGGAAGGAGGCCTCTGCTCAGGGTGGCAGCAAGACAGGCGACAGCAGGACAGATGGGCTTCCCCGCCCCCCGCACACCCCCAGAGGGAAGGGCGTGAGGAATGGAGCTCTTTGACCCTGTGGGGGGGTTTTGTTTTTGTTTTTGTTTTTGTTTAGGTACGCGGGCCTCTCACTGTTGCGGCCTCTCCCGTTGCGGAGCACAGGCTCCGGACGCGCAGGCTCAGCGGCCATGGCTCACGGGCCCAGCCGCTCCGCGGCATGTGGGATCCTCCCGGACCGGGGCACGAACCCGCGTCCCCTGCATCCGCAGGCGGACTCTCAACCACTGCGCCACCAGGGGAGCCCTGACCCTGTGTTTTGAAATCGGGAAAGTTTACCCTCCAACTTCGGCTGGGCTTCCTTGGCCTCTCCTCAAGTAAAATGTTAAAACACCAGTGAGGCTCTTCCCAGATCAGACCTGGAAGATCAGGAACTACTGCTCTTTCCCGCAGGTGTTTTCACTGATGAAATTTATCAAAATGAAATTGAAACTCAGTTTTTGTTTATTGGCACCCGCCTTACCCTTGGGATTTCTTCTTTTGGGCCATGCTGCAAAATTCTGCTACCCAGGACTCTACCAGCTGCAAGAGGAAGGAAGCTCAGGCTTTGGGATGAGACAGTTCTCATGGGTTTGCATCCCAGCACAGGCACTTTCTAGCCTGTGGATTTGGACGAGTTATTTGATATCTCGAAGCCCCAGTTTCATCATTCATTCAGTATGTGTATAGATCCTCTCTGTTTCAGAGGGTGTCTGTAGACCTCGGATGAGCTCACACTTAGGAAACAGCCCAGCGGGCACGAGGGGAGTTGGCGGCTCCTCCTGTGATGGAGTGCCAAGCCTGCTCTGTTGTTTATTTTCTCTTTTATACTTGGTGTATTTTTGTGCCTTAGGGAAGTGGTAAGACCTTGACCCCTGTCACACGTTAATTAACTTGCTGAGAGTTGAAACAGCCATGAGATTCCACATTGTGTCCTACTTAAAGTTGAAGCTTATCAGCTGTAATCAGTGATACTGCTTGTACAAAGCCACCAACTGACCTTTCTGTCCCCCCCAGGACACCACAGGTTCCTGCCAACTCCTGTCAAATTCGTTGGCCTCTGTAAAGTCTTTTATCTACAACACGACCTGAAACTTCCATCAAGAATTTATAAGGTCTTTTAAAGCTGCTTCTGAGACTGTTTCTTTGAGTGGGTCTCCTTAATGCAAGTGTACTATTTTGAATTGTTTGCAAATAAGAACCAAGGGAGGAAAACACGGTGAGAAATGAGGGAAAACATAGAAAGTGTTCCTTGTTTGGAGTGACCTTAGCACAGTTGCTCACTGCGTTGGTTTTCTGCGGCTGCTGTATTCTCTCCCAGTTCTGGAGGTCACAAGTCCCACCCAGGTCTCACAGGGCTAAGTCAAAGTTGCACAGGGCCTCGTACTTTCTGGAGGCTCCAGGGGAGGGCCTGTTCCTTGCTTCTTCCAGCTGCTAGGGGCTGCCCTCATCCTGGCAGCTCCCTCCTTGACTCTTCTGTCTCCTTTCCCACTCATGGGGGCTCTGTGGTCACTCCGGGCCCCCCGGGATACTCCCTCAAGATGAGCTGACCTTAATTCCCCTATGCCATGTAGCCTGACATATTCACAGGTTCCAGGTAGGAGGATGTGGACCTCTTTGGGGGGCTGGGCTATTATTCTTCCAACTGCATCTACAGAAAACCTCTGTTTGAGTGAGTTTCCATAATAATTGGTTGACTGCCTCGAAGGCATGAGACAGTACAAAGAAGAATCCTCGACTCATCTTGAAGTAGATTGTATTATTGGAGTAATTCAGACTGTATGTTGAAAATCACGGCAAGTTTGACTTTTTTTTTTTTTTTCCATGTAGTCATTCTCTTTTCTTACCTGGTTCTTCTCTAAACCAGTTATTTGCTCATAGCTCTGTATTTTGATATGTCTGTATCCATGTGTACACACAGGTATTTTTCTGAAATTCCGAGTTAACATCCTAGAGGTAAAATGTTACACCTGTTCTGTCTCTGTTTTGAATTGAATTCAATAAATCGTATTCCATCCATGTAAGGTTTCTGTTACACAGTGGGATTGGCAGTTTTTTTAAAGCCGTATGAGCCTGGTCTTCCCTGAGGCCAGCTAGATTGGTCCGTCCGTAGAAGGATGAATGAGGCAGATGTATTGAATACGTTCACTTTGAGTCATCAGTCTCCCTTCACCTCCCCATTAAACCGGGCGGCTGAAGCCTCAGCAACCACTGTCAGCACTTAACAGGGTGTCCCACACAGTGAGCAGGTGACCTCAGGTGATGCAAGTGCTCTGGGGGAAGGACAGCCGTAGGTCGTCCACTGATGACCTCTGGGGAGGAGACCCTGGGCAGTGGCACTTAGATGGGGAGGGAAGGGGAGGGGTCTCTGGAGAGGTGCTTCTGTGCCTGGGGCTTGAATCACAAGAGAGTAGACCCTGGGTCTGTACACTCTCCAGGGAACCCTGGTGCCCTGGAAGCATATCTGCTGCTCAGGAGAGCCTGATGGAAGGAAGGAAGAGAAGGGAGGGAGGGAGGGGCCACTAGGACTGGACCAACCCCCCCGCCCCGCCCCCTACACTGACCACGTGTGCTGCAGTGCACACAGCACTTCCTTTCTGACTGTGGTTTCCGTTCTGAGTCTCTCTGTGTGGGCAGGGGGCTCGGAGCTGTCTTCACAAGCTCCCAGGTGAGATGCTGTTCTTACCTCATGTGACAGAAGGGCAGCTGGGCTAAGGTGCACAGAGGACTCTAACCCCGGCCCATATGACACAAAACCCCGATCCCTTAAACACGACATTATCAGGCTGCTTCCGAGCACCCAAAGTATCTTCTGAGGCGAGGCAAATATTGCTGTTCCCATTTTACAGAATAAGCTGAAGGCCAAGGAGGACGCACAAATGGCTCAGCTAAGCGTCGAACCCCCGATTCTTGACTAATGTTTTCTGTTTGCAGTTATGACCGAGTGGTTCGACTTGGTCCCCATGACCCCTTTGGAAGTACCTGTGAGCATTCTGGGGTGTTGGCTATTAGGAGGATTATGTAACCCAGTCATAAACCGGCAAGACGCAGTTAAAGGGATCCTTTTTAGAAAGAGAGTCCCAGAATAGGATTGATATTATTTTAGGAGTTAAGTGACAGCTACTGGGCCGAGAAAGTTTTTATAGCTATTCTAGTCTGTTTGGGTTTTTTAAAAAATCTTCTTCCATCTAAGACTTGGAAAAGCAGCTTATCATGTTAGGTTTTCTGAGAATTTCTTTTATTCAGTATAACATGGGGTTCCTGCTAAGCTCTATTGCAAACTGGTCACGTGACATGAGACATGATCTGGCTATAAAGTATTAAATTCGTGGCTCTTCCTTCTGTTGTCTTTAGGTGGGTGATAACTAGCTTAGTTAATGAAGGCAAAAAATAGATTTTCTTGAACTGCCCAAACTGGAGGGATAAACGTGCATTATGCTTTGCATCTGACCTCTGCGATTCTTAGACTAAATCAGAATCCCATTTCTGACTTAAAGCTTCAGTGGTCAGAATGTACTTTTTCAGACTTTCCTCTGTTACAGCTTTTCCATATTAGGAATTTAAGTCAGTTGTACTCTCCTTTCTGTTGTGGAATAATCTTGTTTCGGCTCCAGCCTCTTCCTATTGCAGTCCGTCCTACGCTCATAGCAAAGTGCTCGCGACTGAAAGGAACCGCTCCGGCTGGGCTCGTGGAGCAGTTTCCCGGGGCCTCGGGTGGAGCCCCCAACTCTCGCCTCCCGCACGGCTCCCTCCAGGATGGGCGTCCGAGGGGAGGCCGTGGGGTCTGGGGCCCGGGTGCTGGGGGGCGGGGCGGGGGTCTTGCTGCACCTGCTCCTGTGCGCTGACTGGCCACAAGCAGGAGAGAAAGCGTGCGCGGTTTTATTCTAAGGCACTTCCGGAGTCACTTTCTCCTCCTCCTTAGCCCTGGGTTCCTGCCCCGTCCTGAGCACGGCCCTCACATCCCGTCCCTCCCTCAACCACCGGGTCGTGCAGCCCCCAGCCCGTGTCCCCGTCCACGCGGCTCTCCTCTCCTGGTCCACAGCGGGGCCCTAAGGGACGCTGACCGCATCCGCCTTCACGCAGGGCGCTGGCTGCCCGCTCGGCCCCCACCCAGCCCGGCTCAGGAAGTTTTCGAACCGCCAGCTCGGTGTCTGCTGAGTATCTGAGGCGGAAGTTCTCAAGGATTTGGTTGCCCCTTAACTGCGGGTGCGGCTTGGGACATCGGGACAGCTGTTGATTGGCTGACATGACATGCGAAGCGCTGAAGTGAGCAGGTTGTTGATTGGTGGACTGTACTCGAGTGACGCGTCCTCATTGGCTGTCCTTCAGAGGTGCTGGGATAGAGCTTGGTGGTTGGCAGCCTTCGCTGGGGTGACGTGGTCGTTGATGGGAGACTGTGGTCCCTGGGTGGGGTGGTTGTTGACGGGAGACTGTGATCCCTGGGTTGGGGTGGTTATTGACGGGGAGCTGTGATCCCTGGGGGAGGTGGTTGTTGACGGGGGCTGTGATCCCTGGGGGAGGTGGTTGTTGACGGGAGACTGTGATCCCTGGGTGTGGTGGTTGTTGACGGGAGACTGTGATCCCTGGGGGAGGTGGTTGTTGACCGGGGACTGTGATCCCTGGGGGAGGTGGTTGTTGACGGGAGACTGTGATCCCTGGGGGAGGTGGTTGTTGATGGGAGACTGTGATCCCTGGGTTGGGGTGGTTGTTGACGGGGGGCTGTGGTCCCTGGGGGAGGTGGTTGTTGACGGGGGGCTGTGGTCCCTGGGGGAGGTGGTTGTTGACGGGAGACTGTGATCCCTGGGTGGGGTGGTTGTTGACGGGGGCCTGTGATTCCTGGGTGGGGTGGTTGTTGACAGGGGGCTGTGATCCCTGGGTGGGGTGGTTGTTGATGGGAGGCTGTGATCCCTGGGTGTGGTGGTTGTTGATGGGAGACTGTGATCCCTGAGGGAGGTGGTTGTTGACCGGGGACTGTGATCCCTGGGGGAGGTGGTTGTTGACGGGGGGCTGTGATCCCTGGGGGAGGTGGTTGTTGACGGGGGGCTGTGATCCCTGGGTGGGGTGGTTGTTGATGGGAGACTGTGATCCCTGGGTTGGGGTGGTTATTGACGGGGAGCTGTGATCCCTGGGGGAGGTGGTTGTTGACGGGGGGCTGTGATCCCTGGGTGGGGTGGTTGTTGACGGGGGGCTGTGGTCCCTGGGGGAGGTGGTTGTTGACCGGGGACTGTGATCCCTGGGTGGGGTGGTTGTTGACGGGGGCTGTGATCCCTGGGTGGGGTGGTTGTTGACGGGGAGCTGTGATCCCTGGGGGAAGTGGTTGTTGACCGGGGACTGTGATCCCTGGGTGGGGTGGTTGTTGATGGGAGACTGTGATCCCTGGGGGAGGTGGTTGTTGATGGGAGACTGTGATCCCTGGGGGAGGTGGTTGTTGATGGGAGACTGTGATCCCTGGGTGGGGTGGCTGTTGATGGAGGGCTGTGATCCCTGGTGTGGGGTGGTTGTTGATTTGATGGACTCCTGAAGCTTTTATACTGATGGGAAGCTTTCATAAGTCAATTACAACAGGTTTAAAGCCCTTTGTTATGTCCAAGGAACAGCTGCTCATTTTTTAGGTGCTTGGAATTTATTTTTCTTCTGTCCCAGAGTCATAGATTTCCTGGGTGGATTAAGCCTGTCAAAGACCCCACACGAGTTCTCACCCCCTCCCCAGCCCCCCCAGAAGTGAGCACAGGTGCACAGCCCTGCGCTCGAACCGTGGCTCTGTTGCTCAGCAAGGCACTGAATCTCTGATCCTCTGTCTCCTGAAAGGCGGGTGTTTGCAGAGTGAATGAGTGCCCCCATGTACTCCAGCGCCCTCCCCCAGACGGAGCAGGGTGCTGAGTTCCCGCCCCGGACCCAGGAAGAGCACCTGTGAGGAGGGCTGTCAGCGTGACCTGGGGCCTGTGACACACGGTGGGTGCTCAGGCCCAGCTCCTCGAGGGTCCCAGGGGGGTGAAGCCGGGCACAACATTTTCTAGGTTCCCTCCCGTGTGCTGTTCGATGTGCACTGAGACTGTACCAGGCCCAGCCAGTGCCTTACTTACCTGCTTTTCATGTAGTTAAGTCGTGCAGAAAATTTATAAATTGTTTTGACTGGTCTTAAGTGATGGGCTGTTCTTGTTCAAATCTCTTTTTGAAACTGTAATTAAGACACAAACCCGGTATTCAAATAAAATATTCTCTGAAGCCCATTCCTGTTACTGCTCTGGTCCCTCGCATTATTATTGTAAAAAGAGAAACGACCTTCATGACCTTCAGAAATCTAACCTGACAGTGAGTTCAGTATATAGGGAGATACCGCGTGGACTTGAGATTTTCTGAAAGTAGATAACAACATTGTCTACAATTTGGAAATGAGATTTGCGTAAACACTATCTTCTCAGATATTGTGTACGTTATGCCTAAGGTTTATGAAACATCTCCTCCTTCCCCAAAGGTTTGTTATCTCTAAATTTGGAAGTTAATTCATGAAAGAGGAGAACATGTATTATTTATAAGTGTCTTTAGCCTCTAGCAGCGAATGTCGTGTTATTTTAAAATGGGATCCATGCTTTTGTGGAGTCAGTGCGCTAGGTCCCCTCTGTCTTCCTGAAGCCATCCCTATAAATAATGAGAACTCCTCTCTGTCAGAAAAGAAGGGGATCTGAGTCAATAGCCTTTCCATTATTCATCTCTTCCTAGTTTTGAATAAACTTCTAGTCATTTAAAGGACTGAATGTTGAATTTTTCTGCTGCAAAAATGCCCATCTTCCACCCGAGAAGTTACGAACTAGCTCATAACCGTATTCCTTGCAGTCGTTCAGGTATGCCTTTGCTATTTATTACTTCCAGGATTGACTTAACTAGGTATGCAGTGTACTGTATTTTTTTAATAAACTTTTCATTTTGGAGTAATTCTGTATTGCGGTTCACTCTTGGTATTGAATGTTTTATGGGTCTTGACAAATGTGTCATGACATGTGTCCGCTACTATAGTATCGTGTAGAATTGTCTCACTGCCCTAAAAATCCCTGTGCTGTACCTAATCACCCCTCTTTCCCCTGTGCCCTTGGCCACTACTGATCTTTGTAATGTCTCTGTAGTTTTCCCATTTCCAGAATGTTATATTCTTGGAATTATTAAAGAAAAGCTGACACTTGTTAAAGAACAGTTAAGCAGACTTTACTCAGGGGAGGACTCCGAGGGATTTTTGCCATAGGGGAGAGAGATTGGGCTCAACCCCACATACAAGAATGAAGAGTGGGGATTTAGAGCCCAGGAGCTGGGTGGGGAGTAGATGGATGGAAAACCACTAAGAGGGAACATCAGAGGTAAGGGGGGATTCTGGCTGCACTGACCTAACAGGGTCCTTCCTGAAAGCAGGCCAGGATGGTCAGACATCACCTGGGTGAGGGTGGAGGATTCTGGCTGAACCAAATCAGCAGGGTTCTTGCTAAAATTGGGCGATGGACGTGGAAGTACAGACACAGAAATACGGTAGTCAAGGCCTAGTCTGGGAAGAGGATTCAGAGGAGCCTGACGAAAGTTTGGTCAAGGAGAGAGTCTTTGTGAGAATCATACAGTCTCACCCTTTTCAGACAGGCTTCTTCCACTTAGTCGTGTGCATTTGAAGTTCCTTCATGTCTTCACAGCTCATGTGTTGTTTTTTTTTAAATTTTTTAAATTTTAGGCTGCATTGGGTCTTTGTTGCTGTGCACGGGCTTTCTCTAGTTGCGGCGAGCGGGGGCTACTCTCCTGCGGTGCGCGGGCTTCTCACTGCGGTGGCTTCTCTTGTTGCGGAGCACAGGCTCTAGGCGCGCAGGCTTCAGTAGCTGTGGCACGCGGGCTCAGTAGTTGTGGCTCGTGGGCTCTAGAGCACAGGCTCAGTAGTTGTGGCACATGGGCTCAGTAGTTGTGGCTCGCAGGCTCTAGAGCGCAGGCTCAGTAGTTGTGGCGCACGGGCTTAGTTGCTCCGCGGCATGTGGGACGTTCCCAGACCAGGGCTCAAACTCGTGTCCCCTGCATTGGCAGGTGGATTCTTATCCACTGCACCACCAGGGAAGCCCAGCTCATTTGTTTCTATCACTGAGCAATATTCCATTATCTGGATGGACCACAGTTTATTTGTCTATCACCAACTGAAGGACATCTTGATGGCTTCCAAATTTTGGCAGTTATGAATGAAGCTGCTATAAACATCTGTGTTTCAAGTTCCAGGAATAATTTTATATTTATGAAGAAGCTGCAAAGATAGTACAAAGCATTCCTGACAGCCCGCACTCAATTTCCCTTAGTGCTAACGTCTTACCTAACCAGGGACATTTGTCAAAAGTGAGAGATTAACGTTGGTTAGTGGTAGACTATTGACTAGCTTCACTTGGATTTCACTAATTTTCATGTTTTAGGATCCAGTCCCGGATAGCAACATTGCGGTTTGGGTGTGTCACGGTCATTAAATATGGTCATAAAAGTCAGCTTATCCTGAGAAAATGGTTGTAAAGATATCAGCTATAAGGATCTGGTGTTACTTAATCTAGTGAACACGTTTAATTGTGATACGGTTATTTAGAATTTTTTGGAAAGTTTTCTGTTGTTGTTGTTTGTTTTTAGCAGAGAAGCAGAATTCCCCATGTGCAACATTAAGATTCGCTTTATAAGGTCACCGTTTCTAAACAGCGTACTAAAGCTTGTTGGAAGGAGGTCATCTTAAGGTTGAGTATCTGAGACCCTGGAGACAGCTGGTTGCCGAGCCGTAATAAAAGCCGTCCGGGTGTAGTTTTCCGCGTGGATGCAGCAGCCGTGGCGCTCGGCCGGGTGTCTAATGAGCCTCTCCAAATGTTTTGCTGGCAGAAGGACTCCATGAAAGATGACAGAGGAGGTCATCGTCATAGCCAAGTGGGACTACACAGCGCAGCAGGACCAGGAGCTGGACATCAAGAAGAACGAGCGCCTGTGGCTGCTGGACGACTCCAAGACCTGGTGGCGGGTGCGTAACGCGGCCAACAGGACGGGCTACGTGCCGTCCAACTACGTGGAGAGGAAGAACAGCCTGAAGAAGGGCTCCCTCGTGAAGAACCTCAAGGACACGCTCGGTGAGTGGCAGGCGCGGCAGGACCCCGGCCCGGCCTGGAAGGCGGGGGCCTGGTGCTTTCTCAGCGGGACTCGGGGTGGAGGTCATCTCTTTCATTTGCATTTGAGGAAAAAAAAAAAAGGGGGTATGTTTTAAATATTGACATCTTTCTACTTGTCTTTTTAAAAAATCTCTGGACATTGAGAGATCCAGTGCAGAAATATCCGGCTGGTCATTTCCTAGAGGTTCTCGAGTTTGGAGGTTTATGTGAGCTGGCCTTTCTGTGTGTTTCGGACCCCCCTGCGTGTCTCTGTCTCCTGGCATCAACTTTCTGGAGGGTCCTGAAATGGAATGACCACCTCCGGGCATGTCCCCAGGTCCGCCCAGGTCATCCCATCAAATCTTTTTCTCTCTCACGAAATCCTGTGTGTGTGTGTGGTGTTTGCACATAGAGGAGGAGATGGCAAAAAAGTACTTTGCACCCGGGGAATTTTTTCCTTCTGTTAAACTGGTGGCGTTTCATGGTGCAGTCCTGGACAGTGGCAGCTAAGGTGGGGACTCGAGCGGCGGTGTGATGCGAGGCCGCCAGGGTGACCCGCAGGGGGCCTGCTGGGCGCCCAGCTTTCTTCCCACGCGCCTGTTCCCTTCCCTGGTGTCCGGACGTGGGAAAGAGCCCGAGTCCCCTGAAGGTGATGGTGTCCGATCTCGCCTTTGCGTGGACGTCCTGCAGAGGATGCGAGAGGGTGACTTCCTGAAGGTCAGCGGTGCCTCCTTCTGTGAGCACCATGTAGGTGGCCCCCGGGACCGCTGGTTATCACGGAAGAGTTTGCTCTTGAAACAGGTCAATGTTATCACCCACGTTACATTTCCTTGAGGCTTTCCTTTTTATTTCTAACAAGAGAATTAGTTTCACTTGAGGGAGGGGAACAGGCAGGAAACCTGAAAAGAAAATGAAACTCTGAATGTCATGAGTGTTGCAAAATATTCATCTTTCATTTTCTGAAGCCTTGAAGGGGCCACTGACTCTTCAAAACCAAGTAAAGGGCTTCCCTGGTGGCGCAGTGGTGGAGAGTCCGCCTGCCGATGCAGGGGACGCGGGTTCGTGCCCCGGCCCGGGAAGATCCCACATGCCGCGGAGCGGCTGGGCCCGTGAGCCATGGCCGCTGAGCCTGCGCGTCCGGAGCCTGTGCTCCGCAACGGGAGAGGCCACAACGGTGAGAGGCCCGCGTACCGCAAAAAACAAACAAACAAACAAACAAAAAAAACCAAGTAAAGCCTTCATGCACTGGGTAGTAATTTTGTGTTGTGGGTTAGGTTATTTTCACGACTTGGAGAGAGAAATGAGACACTGGCCTGCGTGAGAATCACACCAGCTACCGTAGATTCTGTCTGATGGAGAAATTCCGTTTTTCATGAGCAATCTGTTTCTTTTTCACAAAAGTGACCCTCTTTATCGTTTTTTCCAAGCATGTCACTTGAAAGAAACGTTGTTGTCCTGTGCTTATAACTCTCTATGAACTGTGACTAAGACATGCGGGAAGCGTGAGTAGGTAAATACTTTAGGAGTGCCCTGCGCTTAATTTTATTTATTTTTTACAATTTCAGCTTCTCACCCACTAAAGTACCTTTCTTTGGAGATGCTCAACATTGTTGACTTGTTTTGTCTTCTTATCCTTTTTCAAAACTACATTCTCAAGATTCTAGTAAAGAATGAAACACCCAGAAATGGAACAGAATGCTGGGGAGTGAAATAAGGCGAAGCAGGCCCTCTGACTTACCTACAAATTCCCTGGAACAGCTCGTCATCCCTCCCTTCAGTTTTTAGAACGAGAAGACAGCTGAGCTCTGCAGCACATCTGGCGCTAGGGTTCGGTTTTTCACGAGTGGCAGTCAGTCCCCAGGGCTCCTCTCAGAACTCGGGGGGCCTGGCTCAGCCAGCCTGTCCTCGTGTGGGTGCCAGGCTGGCTCCCCCGCCCCGACAGATGGCCCCCCAGCTCTGCGGGCACACGTCTCCTTCCACAGAGCCAGCCAAGTTCCATTTTGGGAGAACACAGATTGTTAGAAAGCTCTTCCTTAAATAGAATCAAAGTTGGCTTCTCTTTAACCCTCTCCCCTCGGCTCTCCTTGGCCCGTGAGAGCCGTGCTGGGGAGACCTGCTGCCCTTCTGTGGACCGACCACCCTTTTCCAGGCCTCCTCCCCCGTCAGGCACATTACTGCCTTGGAAACGTTTGTACCTAGCATTATTTAATGTAAAAACACCAACAAAGCTATGTTCTGAACGTCCATATCCGTGGCACTTAATATTTGTAGTCTAGAGACTGTTGGAGGTCAGTATGCCCATTGCCGGGGAGAAATGCCCCCATTCATTGTCTGTCTTTTTTGCTTCCATGTGTTTGTCGTGGGCACCCAGAGCCTTGCTTTTGTTGGACAAAGAGAGACCTTGTTGTCTCGGCATGAGTTTTCCATTGCCCCCCTTGAACGGGGTCACAGAGAAGGGCGGTACCCAGACAAGAACCACCGTTGCGGTGTGACTTACTATTTCTCCATCGTCAGACCTGACAAGGCACCAGTGTCGAGAAGGAAGGTGGGAAAACTTCCCGCAGCCTCTCCTGCCGCCCACTGGTCTCCGTTACAGAGAAGACTGGAGCTAAAGCATCCGTGGCTTCCTGTGTAAATTACCGTGACGGGTGTGCTGTTGGAATTATAGTGTGATCATAGATTACGCACCCAGCGGAAGTTCTCTCTACTGTGTATTAGAAGGAGTGAAAACAACGTCAAAGGCACCACCACACATGTTGACCTTCTAATAGCGACTCATGACATCATCCACATTTGTAATTCTGCCATGGAAATCCACCCAGTTTCTAAAGCCGTGGTTAAGATTTCCCCGGCAGGCACCTGGTTTGAAACACAGTAGCACTGGACTGCCCGTCAGAGTCCCTGTGCTCTCCTTGTGTGTTGGCATCTCTAACTGCCGGGGACCGTGACTTGGCAGAGCTCTCTCCTGCTTTTTTGTATCCCTGTGCTGTGCTGAGGTCGGTCGCCAATTTAATTTAATCGCATGTAATAGTTTGCTACAGTAACCTCCAGAAAGCGGTACCTTTCCCAAACAGTTCTCTCCGTTAGGAAAGGACTATCGCTCTTCCTTTTCCCTTAATGATTTATAATTAAATAAAACAGTATGACCTCGTGTTTGTAGACGGGTAGCACGTTGATACGCTAGGTCTCCTCTCACGTTCAGCTTATGATCACGATTAGTCAAAGAGAGCTTTTCCACAGATAACAAGGAGCCGTCCTCAAGAGCCGTTCCTGCTGGCAGAGCCCAGGCGATGTTTTGAAAGGCTCGCTGCCTTCCTGGGCTCCGGCCTGGCCTTGGTGTTTTCCACGACCCGACTCATAAAACCATGCAGGTTAGGTGTTGGAAAGTGTTGTGCTAAATCTTGCGAGATGGGGAAGCTGCTCCCAGGGAGGGATTTTACTGAAGAACGGTTTTTGTCACCACTTGACGACGGCAGCTGGAACCCGCCGAAGCCCTGAAGGTTAACTGTCTTCGCGATGGTTGCCTTAGGCCCAGGTGCTGACTTGGGCTACCCAGGAAGCTACGGTTCCATTTATAATCTGTTAGCATCCGCCCGTGGAGGGTTTGTCCCAAGGCACACACATCCTTCGCTGACCACCCTCCTGCGGCATGTGGAACCAGAAGTGAGCTGCCCCCGGGGCTGCCGCTTTAGCCCTGGCCCCAGCGTGACCCTGCCTGAGCCAGTTAATCACCTACCAGTGATGAGCTCCGCACCGGTGCCCACCTCTGCGACTCCAAGCCAGACCTGGGAGCAGAGAGCGGCCACGGTGGGGGGACCAGTGCTCACTTACTGCAAGAGCCCTTGCGCGGTTTGGGTTGATGCTTTTGGTCGGGGAGGGGTGGTTCCTGGGGGTGAAGTTCCCAGGGTTCCTCGAGGCATATCCATGTACGGTTGACTGAGCGTCTTCCCCAAGAGAAGGCCTGTGACAGAGACGGGTCACATGCCTTTAGCATGAACTTGGGTTTTTTTCACCAAGTTGACTATCAGGGCTTACTGGGCGGGCGTTTGTTAGGGCTGCGTCACAGAGGTAAGCAGCTAGGTTGTTAGAGGGAATCCTAGTGATACTGGGTTCCCTGTTTTAGAGATGAAAACCAGGGTCTTACTAGCAAAACCGGAGTGGGGTCTGAGTATGACAGTAATTGTGTATCGGTGTTAACGTCCCGGTTTTGTGTCGAGGATGCCCCTTGTGTGTGGAGATGACACCAAGTGTTGAGGTGACGGGACAGGGCGCTGGCAGCCTACTCTCAGATAGTTCAGGGAAAATAACGTCCTTTGTGCTGTTCTTATAACTTATCTGTAAGTTGAACAAACGGGCAGACGTAGAGCGGTTTGGGGACTACCCCAGGCCATGACGCTGGATCATAGCAGGGGAGAGGTTGTACCTCGGGCTTCCTGTTCTATCCGGGCATCTGCGGTGCCTCAGGGCCTTACAGTCGTCATCGGTCTTTCAGAGACCAGAGGATCGCCTAGGACCCGCTGAGATTGGACCTAACACACGAGGTTGCCGCCGATTCTTCCTCAGAACGGTTCCCCAGGACTTGGTTCAGAACTTTCCGTAATCATCCAGCAGCTTCCCGCCGTATCACTGGCAGGCAGGTGAGGGAACACCGCTTCCTGCCGGAGCGGCCCAGGCTGCTCTGTACCAGTTCAATGTAGGCATTTTTGTTACGACAGAGATGGGGCGAGAGGTGGGCTCCAGCCTCCGTGACGGTGAGGCCGTGGGGGGATTTTCCTTCCGGCACTGCAGGACTGTGGGTCTTTGCTGTGATCAGAAGCGTTCTCGGTAGGGCTGAAGCAGGGCAGGCGATCTGTCCAGATGAGCCACGGGTGATGGATGCTGTAGTCGCTGGTTGTCACAGGCTGAGTTGGAGTCGTCCCTCCCTCGCTCTGTCCCTTGGAAATGCTTCTAAGCCACCTGGTTCCCCGCTGAGTGACTTTCGGGAACAATAACCGAAGGCTTTGAAACAGGGATGCAGACGTGGTGTCGGAATCGGCTCCGTGTCACAGGGTGTGTGTGTGCATCAGACGGGGGAGGCCGGCTGGACGTT
This sequence comes from Phocoena phocoena, assembly GCF_963924675.1. Classification (NCBI taxonomy): domain Eukaryota; kingdom Metazoa; phylum Chordata; class Mammalia; order Artiodactyla; family Phocoenidae; genus Phocoena; species Phocoena phocoena. Next base: position 2,089,534 of record NC_089232.1, on the reverse strand, counting down.
CTTTCATCTGGTGGGTAGCGTTCAGCCCCCGACTCTCTGGCGCCTGTGATGTAACTGGAAGAGTAACCGTGGCCCGGATGCGCGGGGGTCATTAGGACAGTGGCGCTGCCCCTCCTGGCCCACCAGAAACGGCTGGATGAGGCCGCTCGGGCCTCTCTTATCCTTGTGGAAGCAGCATACACAGGAGGGTGAGGCTGAGGTCTTTTCAGATCCAGGCTCAGCACACGCCCACACGCCGGTTGAGCGATTTGGGGCGAGCCGTGGAAGCCGCAAAGCCTCAGCTGCGGTATCTCTAGGGCGGGATAAGGGACCACTTGTCTTATCAGATGGTTGAGACTGAACTCCTTCACGCGAAGGATGCTCGGGGCTGGTCTTCGGTGGAGGGAGAGGCAGAGGCTGGGAGCGGGGGGGGCGTGTGGGAGGACAGTAAGTGAGCCGGTGGCACTGAGGGCCCTGGGTGACCCACACTGGGGAGGCCCCCATCATTAGGCCTGATGCTTCTGCAAAGGGGAGCCCCAGCGGTTGTCCTGTGGTGGACGGGGTGGTGGCCGTCGGGGTGTATGGCAGGCATCTTGATTCTGGTCCTCGGGGTGGGAGTGGCGGTGCCAGTGTGTCAGCAGGAGGCTGGGGACGAGACCTCAGGGTGGCCCGGGGGGATGTCACCAGCCCTGGGCTTCACGGGAAGGCCCAGAACTCTGTGCCAACCGGGTGTGAAGCAGCAGGTGAGTCACAGGTGACTCAAGGGTTTGCAGCCTGAATGAACAACCGGCAGAAAGACCAGAGGGTTAGGGAAGTAGGAGGAGAACCTGGGCCGTGATGACGAGACGCGCTGGAGTTGATGGCGGGCCCTTCGGTGGGAATATTTCACGCTTCAGGCATGAGTCTCAACTTCAGGAGACAAAATTCAGATTTTTGCTGTCACATACGGGCTGCGCTGACGGGAAACTTAGTTTTTGACCAGTATAAACAGTTCTGTCTCAGCCTGCAGGGGAGCCCTGGCGTTTGAGGCATTTCGCGAGGTTCCTCCACCAAGCTTCCGCTCCGCTGTGGTCTCGGGGGCCTCCGTCTACTTTCTACAGCTGCCCCCAAGCCCTCCCCTGGGAGGGTGGCCCTGTGACAGCCGGTGCCTGGGACCCGTGGGCTCCATAACCACCATCCCCGCACTCCCGACACCCATGTCACGCCCGAAGCCAAAAGGAAAGCTTAATGCAGCAGCAAAATTCAACCCGAGACCCGGAACTGATGTCGTGTGCGTTTTCCAGTGTGTAGGCAGTGATAACGATTTCTGTGTGCCTCTCTGGTGCTACCTACCTGTACACCTTTTTGGTTAATCTTCCCAGTAACCCTCAGAGGAATATACTAACATCCTTATATCTCACGTGAAAAAAATGAGACTCGGAGGTTAAGGACTGTGTGTGCCCAAGAACACACGGTAAGTGATGGGTTGAAATTCAGAGCAGGTCTGCCCGACTCCTCAAGCTCTGCTATTGTTGGTCAGCCTCGGGGGTTGGGGATTCAGATTGCGGGGAGCCCTGGGGGGCGAGGGGAATGCCACCTGCTTGGCATCGGTATTGGTGCGTCCAGTCGCTCCCTGGTCCCGCCTGCACGGCTGGGTTGGTTTTCTCCCACCCTTGCTGCAGCCCCTGGGACTCGAGGGGACCAGCTAGACTTCATAAGCATCGTTTCCTCCCGGCCCTCGGGGTTCACTTATCAATAACCGCCTGGTTCCGTCACACTGAGGGGAGCGGGAGCCTTTAATTAAAATGATTCGGAAGCCGAGTGTCCCAGGAACTCACCTGCTTTTCCCCCAGATCGATTCTTATCTCGGCAGCAGGCGTGTTCCGGGGGTCTGCGCGCGTGAGATTTCAGCCGTCTTTGCCACTCACAGGCTCTTTGTGTGACACGGGTTTCTGCACTCAGGTAGTCCTCAGAATTGTCCTCCCTGAAATGCCTGTCTTTTATAAAACTATTCATTGAAGACTGGCATACTTATTAAAAAAAAAAAAAGAAAATTGGAAAATAGAAAAAAACAAAAATCACCTGTGACCTTATCACCCAGAAATAATCACTGTTGGCGTTTGCCTCTGTTTGCTAAGTATCTCTACACACGTAGAATCAAAATCGGGTTGCAAAGGTGACTTCTTCGCATCAATCCCACTGTCGCCAGGCCGTCAGTCCTGAAACGTCTACCCGTTCGCGGAAGCCTGGTCGCGACACGTGCTGGAAAGGACCTTTGCCGAGTGAGTTTGGTCCATGCCTCCCGGTTCCTTAGTGGTCAGGGTGCTCTGTATAAAACCGAAGAGGGGAAGCTGATTCTTTATAGTGCATTTGTCTTAGAAGTAGTTTGGCTTCCTAGGTTGAATGTCCATAAAGAATAAGAATATTGCCGTTAGTCTTTTTACATGTCACTTAGACATACTTCCTAAACTCAGTCCCCTTCTAAGGAATCAGTACAAAAAGTACAAAGTACATTTTTCTCACTTAAAGTGCAGAGCCAGACCACGCCCCATGAAAAGTTTGTGTGTAACATGCGAAGAAGATTGACAGATCTCAGTTTGATTTTAAAGGTCCAGCTTCTCCAAACTATCATCTCTTCCCCGTATTAAAGCAGGGACTCTGGGTTTTCAGAGCTGCATTTAACACTTGAGGTTGACCTTTTCGGTCTCTGTTGTAGAATCTACCGTTGTACGAAGCCGAATTAGGTGTTATGTGGCATAACTTAGAACTCCTTAGAATTCTGTCTTGCGAGATCGTTCATGGTACAAATGACCCGCCAGATGTAATGCCCACAGACTGTGGAAACGTCTACAGCGATTGTGGTGCCAGCGCCCAAAATAAACTTGGATTTGTTTGCATATATCGTAAGTGTCCAAGTATTTAGAACAAGAAACGTAAAACAACTCACAACGGATTAGTGGGAGGGTAATTAGAGAGAAAATAGAGACAGATTGTTCAAAAGAATGCTAATGGGAGAAGAGCCAGGAGAGGGGATGGGGAAGGAGGAGGGGTCTACGCTTGGGAGACAGAGGAGAAGCAGGTGTGCGGTGACACGGGGTCTGGAAGCCAGATGCGTCGGCCCCCGGGCCCCTCGAGCCCTGAGGAAGGACAAGGACACCATGTAAAGCATTTCCCAGTTTCTTTCCCAGCAACTGGCACCTGGGTTGCTTCTTATTAAAATGACCGTTTTTCTAAAGAACATCGATACCAGCCTTTCTTGACTCAAAGTTACTCAAGTGGGAGCCTTCGGTTTTAGAATAGAGAAAACGTGGGCTACAGACGCTGAGAATTAAGTAAAATCTTCTCTCCGTGTTTCCAACTGCGCTTCCCCATATGGCCCGCACCCAGTTTCAGATCTCGTCCATATGTCTCGAACGTTCCTCTTGCCTGTTGCACGCTCGTGTCTGTCGCCGGGGCCGGTGTGGGGTGCAGGGGGGTTTGTTCAGGACGGGTGCCGTGGTGCTGACTGCAGAGCCTCTGGGGCTGCTGGAAGGCCAAGCAGACGCCTCCTGCCCCGAGCCCCGCGCCCTGCAGCCACCGCTGCTCTCTGCACTGGCGAGCACCTGCTCACATCACGTTGTCCACAGGCCGCTCCCCTGATCAGCCCCTGCAGCCTGCCGTCCCTCTCCCTCAACTCTTAACTTCCTTTCTCTGCTTCCAAACTCACAGATTCTGTGAGCATCCAGATTGTGCCCCGTGGTTCTCCCGGCTGGGAAGCCACCTGGAGGGCAGCTCTTGGTGAGTTTCCGGGCTGGGGGTCTCCCGGAAGCCAGCCATCCTGGGGTGGCTGTTTGCAGGGAACCTCCATTGATTTTATAGTTTTGGCTTTTTTCAGGGAGCAAAGCAGTTGAATGTCTAACTTGGAAAAGTTACAAGTGGGTGTTCATTGTGGAGCGTGAATTGATAGTGAAAGGTTTGGGGGCCTTAGGCACTGACCTAAAGTGACCGGTCCTGCAGTATTTAGCCCAACATGCTCAGCCAGACACCGGTGACAGGAGCTGGCTGTAAGATCCAAAAGGGCCACTTACGGTTCTCCTGTGGTTGTTTCCGTGTAGCCTAGTATGTACGGTTAAGTTTAAAAAGTGAAGTTCATTCGACACTTTGGGCTCTCTGTGTAGAATTCTTGAATCCTGGAAAGGGCTCTGGAGATAACCTGGTCCGCAGCTTTCCTATGAAAATGAGGCACGTTGAGTTACTTGTCCAAGGTGACAAGGTGCTTCACAGCAGAGCCAGGAGCAGGCCTTGGGCCCAGGCAGGGCACTGCCACAAAAGCCAGCCGGGAACGAGGGCCTGGGGCCGAGCCCAGCCACGTCAGGACCCCTCCCTGGAGCCGGCGGGGGCCTGGCCTCTTAGTAACCAGAGTTCGCCTTGTCCAGAGCAGCGTGTGGTCCCGGAAGCCCTTCTGTCCAGCCTTGGAAGATGGCGTGTCCCTTGCACTTCCTAACTGAAGGCCAGCTTTGCACCGAGGAACGTCCTCTCCTGAGATGCTTCAGAGGGGCCCTCGTGTCTTAGCTGCTCCTGAACCAGAGAGCAGGACTGAGGCCAGGCCGTCCCGCAGGAGCATTTGAGGGAGAAAACAGACAGGTGCACACCTCCGTGGAGAAAGCATCACCTGTTCTTTTCTCCACCGGACCTTGGCCCTCAACCAGAGAGGAGCGATAATAGCAGTAAAAGCACCAGGCCCACAGTCGCGCGGCTCTTGCCGTGTACGGGACGCTGCGTTCGGTCCCTTCCTCAGGCTTTGGAGCCTCACAGCCGCCCCGCCAGTGCCACTGGCGTCCCCGTGTCACGGCTGCAGGAACAGGAGAAGAGAGTGCAGACCTGCCAAGGCCACAAGCCAGTGGGGCAGGAGCCGGGCCTGGAGCGGGGTCAGAACTGGGGTCCCCCACCAGTGTGTCGTCCCTTTACTCGCTCGCTCTCTTTTTCTGTTACCATATTTCATCTTGCTGAGCAGGCGTGGGCTCAAAAAGTTGCGCTTGTGAGCTTCTGCCAGGGGCTGACACTGCGCGGTGCTTCAGAAGGTCACGTTGAGTCCTCGCGCGTGCGCGGCCCACTCCCACCCCCGTCCTGCACATTCAGAGGCGCTCGTGCTGTTGCAGCAGGTATGTGTGTTGAGGGGTACTGAATATGTATTTTTAATTACAATCTCTAATTAACAATTTTTTTAAAAATTCTTTTGACTCGCATCCGTGCTACCGTTTGGCTTTCGCATTTGGTTGACCATATCCTGTGCTTCTAAACCACTTTTTTTCAGGCTTTACACGTTCAGTCGTGTTATTCGCCTTCCTGCTCACGAGGGAACGGGCTCTCTCAGGGGCAGGGATGGAAATTCCGGTTCTGGGCCCTGGACCCGTGGACCTGTGCGATGGTAGCCTTTGCCCCCAACGCATCTCCGTCTTGTGCTGGCTGCTGGCACATCCGCCCGCTGGAAAGGGGACCATCTGGGCACGTGGATGGTGAATGGCTCCTTTGTCCCTCGGCCAGCTGGCGGCCCGACGCGGGCCGTGTGGATCTGCCACAGGGGTAGCAGCTCCCATCCATCTCATGAAGGCTCCTTCCTCCCCCTGCCCCGTCCTGGACCAGCCCTCCCTGAGCTTGGGGGTTCCATACGGCCCGTAAGGGCACGTTTCATCGTAGGGTGAGGGGTACGCACCTAAGGTGCGCGTGCCTAGGAATAAAGAAGTAACCCCCTGGGTTCGTGGCAGTATCACGGGGGGAGCATGGAGCCCCCGGTGTTTCCCACGGGCCATGCAGCAGACTGACTCCGCTTTCGGAAAGGACAGTGGTTTTCACCTTCGAAAGCTCGATTTAAGCTGCTAGTGGGAGAAAGGCTCCTGGCCCGACTTTGTCCTCAGCCCTTCACCTCCCTGGGGTCTGCCACATCCCACCCGTCAGGAGAAAGTGTTCCCCGCTCTTGCTGTCAGGACCTTACAGGGCAAGCGTCTGCTTTGCTGCTGCTGACGTGGCAGCGGCAGCCGCAGGGCTGCGGTTTCCTGCGGGTGAAATGGGTCCCTGGGACCAGCTGGACAGTACCAGACGTCTCAGACCTGGGCATGAGAGCCATCACCCGGCTGCTCCAGGTGGCGCCTGCCCTCCTGTCACTCACTCAGAGGTGTGACCGCGGTGCGACCCGCTGGACGTGCAAGCCCAGGGAGGACGAAGCTGGACGCCCAGGGCTGCATTTAGTCCTCCGTCTTGGACGCGGCTGGGAAGTGGGGTGTCCTCCTCTTCGAGTGGACCCGGTCCCTGTCAGTGAGGCAGGCGCGGTGCCAGGTGTGGTATCTTCCACCAGTGACGCGGGGACGAGGGTGAGATGGACCAGCTCTGTGCCCTGCCCGCCACAGTCGTTGTGCCTCCGCCGGGCGCGTCTCTGCCCCTCCCCCCCCCCCGTCCCCTCCCCGGACCCCTGCCCAGTCGCCCCCCACCCCCGTTCTCCACACACTCTGCATCCTCCCCAGGCTCGCACGTCCAGCAGGTAGCAGCGGTTGCACCTCTGAGTGACAGGAGGGGCAGGTGCCACCTGGGGCAGCCACGCCCCAGTCCGCTTGGCCTGAGCCCCGGCTGGGTCTGAGATGCCCTGCACTGACCAGCCCGTCGCTCTCCGGGCTGCCCTGGGGGGTTCCTCCGAGACCCACCTCGGGTGGGGCCGGTGGCCCTGGGTCCCCATGCAGAGCAGAGCAGAGCAGAAGTCGAGGTCGGGGGGCTTCGGTCGGTTAGGCCTAACGTCCATGCCTCCCAGAATCACAGACCTCGAGTGCGGGCTCTTGGGGTAAATATTCAACCCCAGGCTGCTCTGGGATTAGGAAGCACAGCCTGTGTCTGCTCACCCCCGCGCACAAGCCTGGGGGCTCCCCAACTTTTGCTCTGTTTTCTGCGGGGTACTCACCCAAGCATACCTGTTTTCTCAGGGGGGCTCACCAGTTTGGCCTATTTCAGGAGGTCAGGTGGAAGCAGGGGAACGAGAGTGGGGAAGGGTCATTTTATTTTTTCCAGAGCCCTTAATCGAAGTGACAGAAATCATCTCAAAAGTAGCTAAAGAAAAACAACAGGAAGAAGAGGAGAATTTAAAGAGAGATTAGCTCACATCATTGGGAAGTGTGGTTGGATTCCCGGGCTCAACTCATGTCATCCAGGTTCTGTCTCTGTGTCTCTGGGCCTCTTCTTCACACAGGCGCCTACAGGTGTGACTGACTCTTGAGAGCCGGTTCCCTCCACCCCAGACTGCAGGGGGAGTTCTGATCCGAGCCCTGGGGATGGGCCCTGCTGAGACCGCGAGAAGAGAGGAGCTCTGTTGAATAGAGATGGCGTAGAAGGTGTGGAACAGATTAAAGCAAGAGAGAACTACTGCATTAATGCTAAATGGTGGCCCTTCCGAAAATCCTTAAGTTTAGTAAATGTGAGGTTTTTCCTTTATTCAGATACTCGACTGTGAATCCTGGCACTAGACATTCTCTGAGTAGTGGAAGCTAGTCTGAAAAACTAGATACAAACTAAATGAACATATAGGACCATGAATAGCTATTAGGAGCCAAACATTTAAATATGTCCTCTTATGTGAAAAGTTATTTCAGCTACTTTGTACCTGAACCAATCTTGTCAGACCTCCTTAGCATTTAGTGACAAAAAGCTTCTGTATTAATAATTTCAGTTGACGTTCCTAACCCCTGATGGGGAAAAAGCCCCACAAATTAGTAACCTCTATGCTTAACTTAGTATAAATGACATTTTAAGTGCAAGGAAATTTTCTACTTGCATCTGGTTTATGTCACAAATCTGATTAGTAGCAAAAATAAAATGGCTTTGCCATAGAGCTCCTGAAACTCAGGTGTGCTGTGCCTACATGTATGGGCTGGAATACTTGTATGAACTGTCAAATTTGTTTGGCATTTTATCTTAAATCTCCAGAATTCCAGCTGGAAGATGACAGAACATATTTTAAAGTCGTCTGCTATAACATCCCTTTATCTTTTTTTTTTTTTTTTTGCGGTACGCGGGCCTCTCACTGCTGTGGCCTCTCCCGTTGCGGAGCTCAGGCTCCGGACGCGCAGGCTCAGCGGCCATGGCTCACGGGCCCAGCCACTCCGCGGCATGGGGGATCCTCCCGGACCGGGGCACGAACCCGCGTCCCCTGCATCGGCAGGCGGACTCCCAACCGCTGCGCCACCAGGGAAGCCCTTGCTTTTTTTTTAAGTAGTGATTTCCATTCCTTCTTCATTCTTTCCTCGTGGAAGTTACGGCAGTTTATACATTACTGAACGAGCTCAGAGAAAGTCATAACTTTGCGGGAAGTAAGTTACTCAGCATCGCCGAATGCAGCGTGCTGGCCGTAGGAAAGGTTTCCTAGTGGCCACGCTCTACATATTCTCATCATGATGTGATGGGCCCAGTACGGGCCGCATCAACACCTGCAACAAAACGTCCAAACACCACATTCTGTGCGGTGGAGGATTTTACGGTGAACTTGACAACTAAAAGAGACGCACGCCATTTGAATTCGTCCTAGACCTTGTGAAAACATGTTAGTGCTCTCCGGGCCTCGGTCCGTCCATCGTGGCCTGGCCGGAGCTGCCTGGGTGTCCCGCACCACGTGGTCGGTACCCAAGGCCAGGGTGTGGTGAGGAATGTGGCCAGCTGCTCTGGGAGGTGCTTCTGTCTGCGGCCCAGGCTGCCCCGGAATCCGTGCTCTGGCCCTGGGGAGCAGGCCTTGGAAAGGGCCAGGAAGAGCGTTCTCCCAAATGTGGCCCAGAGAGGGGGCGAGCGGAAGCCCTGGTTAGCGAGGGCACCTGGTGGGCCAGGTCCTGGTTAGTTACTGTTCAGTAGGTGAAGATGGGCTGGGACTTGGCAGAAGGGGTGTGAGGCTCTTGCCTCTCCTGGCGGGAAAAATGTGAAATCATAGAAGGAAATTAATCACATTAACCACAACACACATTGGAGTCAGGTTGTGTTTTTGATACAACTGGAAGAAGGAGGTGGTCTAACTTGAATGAAGAGAAAGAAAGCAGAAGATGTGGGGAAATACGCAGGCAGAGAAAGTGGGGAGCAGGGGAGTTCCCACACTGCCTCCTTCCCTAAAAGATAACGGATTTGCCTTTGAATTAGAGCCTGGACGCCAAGGCCGTCCAGAGCTTGGAGCTTACACACGGGTCTCTGTCCCCTCTGACCTGGCATCTCGTAGCTGGCACGCGGCGGCAGTCACGTGGCCTCGGGTGAGGTCCAGGCAGGGGGAGATGACGGGGTCCTGAAGCTCCAGAGCCTGCTCGTCCGACGTCCTTGTGATCCCGGCCGCCTGACTCTCCGGAGCCGTTCACCTGGTTGTCCTCATTCAGAAAGGCCGCCCTGGCTGCTGGTGGGTGGGTCCCCTTCCCTCTGACGCCTTTCTCCTCCCTCCTGCTGTTCCCCGGGGCCCCCAGCCCTTCGGCCCCATCCACCCGGGCTCTGGCCTCAGGCAGAATCAGGGTCAGGGAAGAACTGGGGAAGAAGAAGAAATGGAGAGCCTTTGTCAACAACCCAGGACTTGGTTCTGTTTACACATTTCCACCCGACGCCCCCTCCAGCCTGCCCCAGCTGTCCCCAGACTTGTCCCGGGGCCCCGGCCTGTCGCTCCTGATGCATTTCTCATCCCAAACCTTCTTTCCCTAACCTCAGCCCCACTTCCACCCGGACACACAGGGCCCAGTTCATTCCCTAGAATCAGAGGAAGTGTTCATCACAGTTTGGGAGGGTGCGTGAGGGGATCTTGAAACCCCGTTTCAGAGCCCTGAATGCATCTGCCCATGGAAATCATGACACGGGTAACGAGCATCTCCCGTCACGCTTCACGCTAGCCTCTGGCGGAACTGTGCTTCTGATGACTCTGGATTAAATAGGCTTTCGTTGGATCACGGTCTGTCTGTGCCACTCCACTGGCTGCGTGTGTTGGGCCAGTTCCCTGGTCTCGTTCAGCCCCGGTTTCCCCACCTGCAGAAATGGGGGGAGCCGGGTCTGTCACAGGACCGTCGTGAGGTTCAGATCACGTAGATGTCAGTGCGGCCGGGCTCCTCCCTTCCCGCCCCTGACACACACCTGCCTCCTGCATTTCACTGCGCCAGCCGCCACGTATCTCTGCTCCCATAAGATAATGTTTCCCAGGTGCCAAACGCCTGACGGGCAAAGTTTCTGTTTGGGTGGCCGTCTGGCACGTAGGGTCACGGCCAAGAGTGTTCAGAGAGGACTTAGACCCTCTCCTGGTAAAACATCTGAGAAAGAAGAAATTCAACACCCAGCTCAACACCAGTTAGGAAGAGTAATAATTGTCATTCATAAAGCACGTTCTGTGCTTTATATGTGTGATCTGAACTCAGGTACCTGTTTTAGGGTGATTTGTCCACCCTCAAAATTCATATGTTGATGTCCCATTCCCCAGAATCTCAAAGTGTGGCTGTATTTGTATAGGGCCTTTAAACAGGTAATTAAGTTTAAATGAGGTTTCTTAGGGTGGCCCTAATTCAGCATGACTGGTGTCCTGTAAGGAGAGGAAATTAGGACACAGAATGCAGACTCAGTGAGAAGGCAGCCGTCTGTAAGCCAGGGAGAGAGGCCTCCGAAGGAACCAGCCCTGTTGACCCTTCATCTGTGACTTCCAGCCCCCAGAACCATGAGAAAACATGTTTCTGTTGTCGAAGCCCCCCAGTCTGTTACGGCCCCCCTCGCAGACTGATCCAGTGCCATCATCCACATTTTAGGGTAAGAAAACTAAGACCCAGAGAGACTAAGCAACTTGCCCAAGAGCACACAGCTAATTAGTGGCTGACTCGGGATTCCTGCTGGGGCTGTGCGCTCAGTCATTCTGCTGTGCTACCCCCAAGACCCCAGCCCAGAGTTGCCTCAAAGACTGTTTAGGTCATGTTAGAGCAAAACAGGTTCATTTTCCAGGGCTGTTTGTATGTAGAAAGTTCCAGTCTTGATAGAGACATATAAGCTTCTCTTATGGGCAGGGAGTGTGCCTGTCTTACCTCACTCTCCCCAGAGTCTAGGAAGGCTCCTGGAAGGAGCTCAAGGCTGAAGTAATTAAATCATTTTGTGTTTGAAAAAAAGCAGACAAAGCAGTGTGTTCATTCAGCGGTATGACTGACTTACGTAAGTGTCTCTTCCACGGCGTATTCCGAGGCGTAAGGTCTGCCGTTGTCTTTTCTGTTGATCTTGACACCTTTCCGCCTTTTTTTATATATATTTTAATTTTATTGGATTATAGTTGACTTGCGATGTTGTGTTAGTTTCAGGTGTACAGCAAAGTGATTCGGTTATACATATACATATGTTTCGTTCTTAGATTCTTTTCTCATATAGGTTATTCCAGAGTATTGGGTAGAGTTCCCTGTGCTCTACAGTAGGTCCCTGTTGGTTATCTATCTTACATGTGGTAGTGTGCAGTGACACCTTTACGTCTTGGTGAATATTCTAAAAGCTGCTCTTCCCTGGCTCTTCAAGTAGGCTTCCTCGCTCACAAATTTGGAAAGGTCTCCTAGAGAGTTATTTTTAAATGTTATTTCTTGAAATCTTTGTTACCCATAAAGATGGCACTCTGCCTGGCCATTCCCGCTCCGCGTGCCGACTGCCCCGGGAGGTTTGAAGGCCTTCGTGCCCGAGACTTCCGGATGGAAGTTTACTTCCATGAACTGTCCCGTGTGCCTCTGGATTAGGACGCCATTGAATCATCACGATGCCGTGTCATTGCAGAGTTGAGCTCACCTAGCTTTGAAATCAAAGGTTGAGAGGTTCATGTTTTCAGGTGTAAAGCAAATGAACTCTTACATGGAAATCTAAATGTTTAACTTGGTCCGGTGTCCCGGCTTACTCTTTATTTCCCGTGCACTTGAGTAAGACACTGAAGAACAAAAAGAAACAGCAGAAGCCATTAGCTTAAAGAATTGGTGTCTCGGAGCCTCCCTGGTGGTGCAGTGGTTAAGAATCCGCCTGCCAATGCAGGGGAGGCGGGTTCGAGCCTTGGTCTGGGAAGATCCCACATGCCGCGGAGCAACTAAACCCGTGCGCCACAATTACTGAGCCTGCGCCCTAGAGCCCGCGAGCCACAACTACTGAGCCCACATGCTACAACTGCTGAAGCCCAGGAACTCTAGGGCCCGTGTTCCGCAACAAGAGAAGCCACCGCAATGAGAAGCCCGCGCACCGCAACGAAGAGTAGCCCCCGCTCGCCACAACTAGAGAAAGCCCGCGCGCAGCAACGAAGACCCAACGCAGCCAAAAATAAATAAATAAAATAAATATATTAAAAAAAAAAAAGAATTGGTGCCTCCACTTGAAGATCCAAGTGAGTGAGCACTTATCACGGGTGTGCTGTCACGTCACACTCCTTGCCCTGCTTGTGGCACTGAGCGGAGCACGTGTCCCGGGGCAGAGAACGCAGCCGAGGCGGGTCTGCTCTGGAAGCCAGCGCCCAACTCTCCGTGGTCGGAGACGATTGTGATGCCTCCTTTCATTCCTCTGACCACCCCAGCTGGCAGGGGAGTAGGAGCAAAGGTAATTCTCAGGACCAAGCTGTCTCTACCGCAGGGAATTAAGGGAGAAGGAGGTACAAGCTACCCATAAAAGCGCTTTGGTGTCCTTTCAGGAGAAAAACGTTTGCCAGTGGCCACAGTTTCCATGCCACGAAAACCTCCTCCCTGACTTAGCTGGGAGACGTGGCGGGTGAGCGGCATGGCGGGCCCCCCCAGTCCAGGTCCACGTCCGCATCTCTGGGGCCGACGTGCCCTCCTCCCCTCGGCTCACTTTCTACAAGGTTCCGGAATTCCGTGCATTTTAACCAGGTTAAAGCATTTTTACCTTAGGGCTTTTCCAGCTGTGTTCCTCAAGCACAGGAAGGGATAATTTTCACATTATAGCTCAGCACTGACTCACATATGTGACTGAAGCAGCAATTCTATGTTTGATGCACTCTGAGATTTTCTATCTTGTTCCCTCTTAAAAAGAAGACAGCACATACATACAGGCTGGTCACAACCCCGTTAAACCAATTTTCTGATCCATTAGTGGTTTTTCAATCAGAATGTGAAAAATTCTGCCGCAGATTTAATGTATCGGCTATTTTTTTTCTTCTAATTCACTCATCACAACTGGTGGGAAGTCTCTGCAGTGTTGAAAGAAAAGAACAGGAGGAAGGAGGGGTATGGGTTTCCGCCCAGTGGGGCCACTCCACTGCCAGGTGGCCCCGGGAGGGCACTGAGTGTCCTCGGATGGAGGAGAGGGTGCTGGCCTGAACACACAGGCTAGCCCTGACGGGTGCTGAGAGCTGGGGCGGCTCTGCAAGCTCATTTTGTCCAGCTTCCCGTCCAAAACGCCTAAGACGTTTTCTGTCCTGTCTTTTTTTTTTTTTTTTTTTTTTTTGGTCTTTTGTAGTAGTGGCACAGGGATGCTCTAATCATTTTCAGACTTTACAGTTTTATCCTCTTGGTTTGCTGGTGCTCTAGCAGGTTTTTGAGGAAAGCAGAGAGATCGGTTTTGGTAATAACCAGCTTTTAGGCATTTAGCCACTGTCACCTTCTCTGCTGGTGAGTGGCTGGTCACCAGCCACGGGACCCAGTCCGTCCTATATCAGGTGCAGGTGCTGCCTCTTGGACCAGGCCCCGCCCTGAGCCCTTGTCGGGTCGCCCGACGCTGAGCCCCGTGCCTGCGTGGAGCCCATGCCGGGTCCCCACGCGCTGAGCCCTGTCCCCGCACTGAGCTTTGCCGTGTCTCCGCAGGCCTCGGCAGGACCCGCAGGAAGACAAGCGCCCGCGATGCATCGCCCACACCCAGCATGGACGCGGAGTTCCCCGCCAACGGAGGCGGTGCCGACCGCATCTACGACCTCAGCATCCCGGCCGTGGTCAAGTTCGCGTACGCGGCCGAGCGCGAGGACGAGCTGTCGCTGGTGAAGGGCTCGCGCGTCACCGTCATGGAGAAGTGCAGCGACGGCTGGTGGCGGGGCAGCTACAACGGGCAGGTGGGCTGGTTCCCATCCAACTACGTGCTGGAAGAGCTGGACGAGGCGGCCGCCGACGCGCCCGGGGGCCCGAGCCTGCGGCCCGGCGCCGCGCTCAGCAACGGCCAGGGCGCGCGGGTGCTGCACGTGGTGCAGACGCTGTACCCCTTCAGCTCGGTCACCGAGGAGGAGCTCAACTTCGACAAGGGCGAGACCATGGAGGTGATCGAGAAGCCCGAGAACGACCCCGAGTGGTGGCGCTGCCGCAACGCGCGCGGCCAGGTCGGCCTGGTGCCCAAGAACTACGTGGTCGTGCTGAGCGAGGGCCCGGCCCTGCACGCCGGCTCTGGCCCCGCGGGGCCTGCGCGCGCCGGCCGGTTCGCGGGCCGCGAGTGGTACTACGGCAACGTGACGCGCCACCAGGCCGAGTGTGCGCTCAACGCGCGGGGCGTGCAGGGCGACTTCCTCGTCCGCGACAGCGAGTCCTCGGTGAGTGCGGGGTCGGGGGGGCAGAGGGGTGTGCCCGTGTGTGTGCACGCGTGTGCGGGTCTGTGTGTGTTATGTGCGCACGTGTGCGTGTGTGCGCGGGGCGGCTTGCTCATCAGGGACAGAGAGTCCTCGGTGAGTGGAACGCGCGAAGGAAGCGGAGAGTACGTATGTGTGTGCGTTCGTGTGCCATTCCCTTCTCAGGTGTGTGAATGGCCTCAAACAGCAAGGGTATTTGGGGCTCATGTTAAGAGGGATGAACACAGTTGGTCTGTGTTCTGAGACCCCCCGCTCTGCCTTGGGCTGAAATCCGCCTGGACTGCCCGGCCTTAGCCGCACCTCTTCTCCGGGAGGTGCGTTCTTGCAGACGGCACGGTAAGTACGGTGTGTTGTTAGCTTCTGAAGGTTTGCTGCCTCTTGACTGAGATCACCCCTGTTCTGTCGTGCAGACTCAAATGTCATTCTCTCCCCTGGTTTCCCCGTTAATGACCCCGTCTGAGCCCTGGCGGTTGACCTTGTTTCCTCTCTGGGTCTGAGACACATCAGATGTTCTCAGCAAGGCGGGCACCTGGTTTCTGACACAGCCTTTTGTTGGTTGGTTGGTTTTGCTTTTTAAGCCGGGTAATCCTCAGTACATCTCTGCCTCAGGCACCACTGAGTTGATTTCTGAAAAGCTTTTAAAGCACTTAGGAAGAGAACAGAAAGGGAAAAGACAGTTGTTGAGAGAGAGGAGTTTGTGTGTGTGAGCAGAGTCGGCGGCGTGAGGCCTCTCGACTTGGAGCAGATTGGTTTCCAGCACAAATTCGGAGGTCTGTTTCAGGTGTATGGCCGAGCCCATCTGGGGGAACTGGGCTGTGTCACACGAATTAGCCTTTTTGTGTTTTCACTGTGGAGGTACTACTAAACCGATTTTGTCGATCCCTGCAAATACACCTTCCAGAGTGAGTCCCCCCGAAAGGAGAGTTTTGAAGATAAAGTCCAGTGTCATTTACTTTGTACTGGTTCCTGCAGACTTCAGCTTAATTTTTAATTTTTTTTTCTTTTTTGGCTACATTGGGTCTTCGTTGCTGCACGTGGGCTTTCTGTAGCTGCGGCGAGCGGGGGCTACTCTTCGTTGCAGTGCGTGGGCTTCTCATTGCAGTAGCTTCTCGTTGCAGAGCACGGGCTCTAGGCATGCAGGTTTCAGTAGTTGTGGCACGCGGGCTCAGCAGTTGTGGCACACGGCTTAGTTGCTCCACGGCATGTGGGACCTTCCTGGATCAGGGAACGAACTTGTGTCCCCTGCATTGGCAGGCGGATTCTTAACCACTGTGCCACCAGGTAAGTCCCAGTTTAATTTTTTAAACGCAACCTATAAGAATGGTAAGCTCGTGCTATGTACTATAATTGTTGTCTTCTGAAAAGGTTGACACCACAATAAGTAAGTGCGTAGTCAAGGTTCCTGTTGACTGATCTGGGAGGAGTTCGAGGCCCCAGAAGTGATTTTCCCCTTCAGAGAGGGGGGCCGATGTGACGGTGGTGGAAACTGGCCCCCCGATGGTGGCGGCGGGTCGTGGAGTCGGCGGCGCCTGCCCTGTGCTTGGGCAAACGCACAGGGCCTGAACTTTAACTGCATCTGAAGTCTGAATACTGGGCTTCCCTGGTGGCGCAGTGATTGAGAGTCTGCCTGCTAATGCAGGGGACATGGGTTCGTGCCCCGGTCCGGGAAGATCCCACGTGCCGCGGAGCGGCTGGGCCCGTGAGCCGTGGCCGCTGAGCCTGTGCGTCTGGAGAGACCACAGCAGTAAGAGGTCCGCGTACTGCAAAAAAAAAAAAAAAAAATGAAGTCTGAATACTGAGCTTTTCTTTGCTTTTTTTTTTTTAATTTTAATTGAAGTATAGTTGATTTACAATGTTGTGTTAACTTCAGGTCTACAGCAAAGTGAATCAGCTATACATATCCATATATCCCCTCTGTTTTATATTCTCTTCCCCTATACAGGCCATTACAGAGTATTGAGTAGAGTTCCCTGTGCTATACAGTAGGTCCTTATTCATTATCTATTTTATATATAGTAGTGTGTGTATGTCAATCTCATTCTCTCCATTTAGCCCTCCCCGCTTTATCCCCTGGTAACCATAAGTTTGTTTTCTATATCCGTGACTCTACTCCTCTTTGGTAAATAAGTTCATTTGTACCTTTTTTTTTTAGATTCCACATATAAGCAATACCATAAAGACAAATATCATATGATATCGCTGAGGTTTTCTTATCCAGAGTTGGTGGTTTCTGGCAGGACATCACGTTAAGTTGTTCTAACGTGAGCTCAGCTCCGTGCACAGATCAGGGCGGAGGCTTCAGAGAATCGGGTCCGGAGCACTTCCAACCCTCCTGAGAGAAACTCAGAGGAAGCACCGGTTACCCGATCACAGTAGGAGGTGATCAAGGGACAGGTACGATCCGAGTCGAGGAGTATTGTCTTGATTTAGGAATGTTGGGTTTGAAGAGATGTCTTAGAAGGGAGAGGGGTGAAAGCAGCCTCCCAGTGTGGAGACAGTGCCCCACGTCCTTCTGTCCGGGTCTGGGCTAGGGGACAGTCCTTGGCAGAAGGTAGAGGGACATCGCTGGCTTAGGGAGGACCTGTCGCTTTTCCATGGGACACACATGCAGGCAGTGGTCACTGTCTGATCTCGGGACCGAGTCCTTTTGGAGGTGGAGGGGTACTTTATCTGGCCTCCATCCTTGAAGAAGCTCCAGTGTCACATTTGATTTGCATTATTAGAGAAAAAGCTAACTTTTTCTAAATCATTGAAACATTAATTGTTTATATTTTATTTTAACCATTTTTTAGGGGAGCCTTTCCAAATTTTTTTCCTTCCGTTTTAACTTAGAAAACCAAGCTCACGACAGCTCCTCGTGTGCTGGGACCATTGATTCCCGGGGCAGAGGAAGAAGGGGTTTGTTTGCTGGGACCTGGTCAGCTCTGCACCCGTGGTGGCATTGGCTTGGGCTGAAGGCCGCCAGGAGGCCCGAGGGTGCGCAGGGCCGCTTGTGTCCTGACGGAACTCGCCGTGACATGGCGCTTCCTGCTCTTCGCGTGCCTGCCTTGTGCCAAAGGCATGCTCAGGGGACTCTCAGGCGTGTCGCTGCTCTCATCCTGAAGAGCCACGACAGAGAGAGGCCGGCTGCGCTGTCTTCCTGCTCGTAGCCGGTCCGTGCTCAGCTCGTCTGCAGCAGCGAGGAGCCGTCCGGATGTACAGATGGACAAGTCCATTGCCTATTCCTTTTCCGCCGTCCACCGCCTCTGCTTCCTGCCACTGTCTCCCCGTCTCCTTTCCTCCCCTCCTTTGTCTTTTCTTCTGTTCATTTTGGCATCTCTAAGGTGAGAGCCTGGCCTCCAAAGCCACCGCCAGGCCGGTGTGAGCCCTTAGCTTCATAATCTTGCACGGTTCTGGGTCAGCGTTCCTGCCGGACTCAGAGGCATCCCCATTGAATTTCCTTTCCTTCACTGTGGTCTGTGGGCCAGGGCTCGCCTTGGGTTGAGGGAACTGCAGGACCTCCTCTGTAAGCACAACTTTTTTAGAGTGCATCTTCAAGATGTGTTTCATCTTTAAAATATCCTGAGGGATTCCAAGGTAAATAAGCTCAACTCTTGCTTGATATTTTGCATTTAAAAATATTTCATATTTTTCTGTTTTGAAAAGTAAAAATATACCCAGCTCTGAGTCCTGGGAAATCTGTGCTTGCAGGGGATGGATACGGGGGGGAGGGGGAAGGAGGGATGTGCGTATTTCAGAAAAGCAAGCAAAACTTTGGCATATCCTGCAACATCCCGGGTCAGTGATATGCTGGGTGTTTCAGAGGTATCTGTTAGACGTGTTTTATCAGTCAGTGAATGAACCGGACCACCCTGCTTTGGCTGTCCTTCCTGTCCTGAATCTTAATATCGACCGTTCTTTCTTCATCTTCTCTCTCCCCGTCCCTTGCTCTCCTCCCTCACCTGCAATTGTCGTTTACCCTCAGCAGCTAAAGATGAAATGATTTGGCTTCTTCTTCTTCATATTTACCCATGATACCTCCACCTGCTAATCCAAACCTCATTAAATCTATAGCAAATTCAAAATCCCTACCTGCCTTCTGATACTCATCGTAAATCCTTCTATATTTGTTCAGTCTTATCCTGTGGATATGGTTAGGAAGCTGTGCTTACGATGGAGCGTAACCAGTAACTAGATTTCTGTGTGCTCTGTAGTGTGCTCTGTAAGTGGTCGGTGTTTTATTTCTTCCATTACTATAGGAAGTGACAGGTTACAACTAGGATGAGGTCTGCAGAGCATCAGCCTGTGCTATAGGAAGGCATCCCGCCTTCAGTTCTTGAAGGTCTATACCCAGCAGAGTTTTTGGAGCAAACGGTGATTCGTTGGTGAATTTTTTGAGGAACCGCAGTCTGTTTGCCACTGCGGCTGCACCACTCTACCTTTCACCATAGGGGTTCCAGTTTGTACACATCCTTGCCAACAGTTGTCGTTTTGGTGTTTTTGTTTTCTCATAATAACCAGCCTCATAGGTGCGAAGGGGTGCCTCACTGTGGTTGCGATTTGCATCAGCACAGAGCCTTTCAGTCTCAGCTGCATTCTTGGCCTGTTTGTGGGTGTTTCTCATGGCGCTGTTACCAAGCAGTTCCTAAACGTGGCCTCAGTAGCACTGCAAGAGCAGCACAGAGAAATAAAAGAGTCGCCCCACGGAGCTCATAACACAGAAAGCTGTTTTATCATTCTGTCAGATCACCCTCCCTAGTCGTGCAATAGAGCCTTCTTTTAGTTTTATTTTATTTTCTTATTTTTTGGCCATGCCACACAGCACGTGGGATCTTAGTTCCCTGACCAGGGATCGAACTTGCACCCCCTGCAGTGGAAGCGTGGAGTCTTAACCACTGGACCACCAGGGAAGTCCCAATATAGCCTTCTTTTAATCAAAATTGATTCCCTGTCTGTACCTACACCACAGGCTCTAAATTGATATGTATATATATATATATATATATATATATGTATATATAATATCATTTATTATTGATAAGTCACTCCAGGCATGGCATGGCCAAAAGACAGAGAATGACAAGGGCAGTATTCTAAAAGTCTGTCCTCCGAGGTGTTCCCATTAGCTTTAGGAAATGCATCCGGGGACGCAGGGAGGGATCATCACACGTGCACATACTAACTTACAAATGGACCGTAAACACTTCTGTCGAAAGATTAGGTAGATGGACTTGGAGGGCCGTACTGTGTTTGCGGGTCGATTTCTCTTCACTCGTGTAAACAGGTTTATTTCGGAAGCTAATGAGAGCAATCAGATTTGATCATGTCACCTGTGGGATTGGCTTTAGGCCTATAGAGTAAATATTTCAGAGACACGTTTATAGGAGAATAGAAAATGCCAGTCAGAAGGCAAACTGACGTAAACACAAAGAGGAGAGCTCCTGTATAGAGAAGGAGTCAATTTTGATGAAAAAAGCCTCTGCTGGACGGCTGGGGCTGGCGGTGATCTAATGGGTGATGAACCTGGAAGGCCACTTTTCTGAGATTAGAACCGGGAGAGTATTGATGGGCAGAGTACAATCGGCCTTCAGCCCCCTGGCTCTCAGGTTTCTTTGGCAAAGGAGCTACTTCTCTGGACAAAAGAGTACCTTCCTTAAAGAAGCAAAAAAGAGAGAAAAATTTCCATGTACCAGACAAGGGGGAAAGAATGATACAGCTTTTGATAAGAAATCGACAAGGTGACCCCTCTTTGGGGGCAGAGAGAGCCTTAAATATTTGTATCAATTGTTGGTGCTTGAAGACCAGTATGACCAGAAATCCACCCAGCGCCCACCTGGGAGGCTCAGTAGACCACACAAGGGGCACTTCTATTCTCATCTTGCCCTGAAATCTGAACTGAAAGATATGTGGACATTTTAAGGTTATTAAAGACTCAGGAGGGCCTGGGAGCAAAGTCCCTGCTTCCTCTATTATTTCTTCACAGCCATGTGCTTAGAAAAAAATCATATGAATACCTAGGCTACTGGGGATGGAGGATGAATCAAAGGATATTATGGACTGTTCTCAGTGCTCCTTTTTTTTTTTTTTTTAAATAACTGGTGATGAGAAAATCGTGATTAAATCTTGAGTAAAGGAGAGAAATATTTGACCAGGGAGTCTACTTTATAAAAATATAGAGGTGCTTTTCAGCAAGTGTTTGAAACAATGGATCAAGTTGGTGAAGCTGTAGAAATAGTATCAAAGATGGTGTAATTTGGTTTTCCTTTCTAAAAGTTGTTGTGAGCAGAAATTGCAAAGAGGTAAGATGTAAGAATTACCTGAAGGAATGAATAGAGGAAGAGATGCTCAAAATTGGAGATTCACCTGTCAGTGCACTTATTGAGCACCTACTGTGATCCCGGTGTGGAGATGTGGAATTCAATCAGGTTCTAGTACTCAGTGGGATTATATTCAAATAGGCACCTAAAACCTAAAAAAAAAAAAAATAGTGATAATAAAAGCCCTGAGAGAGGGTGGTTTTTTGTCAGTCTATCAGCTGTCCTCACACTCCCCTTGGAAAATGACTTCCTAAAATGTCAGGTGAGTGAATGACTTAAACTAACAGATAATCCTTCAGAACCCCAGGTTCAAAAACTGTGAGAATAGAAAAGTCAATTCTTCGAAGAACAGTCCGAGGGAAGGAGAGAACAAGAAGTGATGTGATGTTTGAATTAAATTTGAAAAGTTAGCGCCGTATTCTGCAAAGAGAAATTACACCAAATAAGGAGAAAGGGAACCATGGGGAAGTTTGGACAGTGGGAAGAAGCAAGAAGATGGGATTGAAGGGAGGACGGAAGCTAGGTGTTCCAAAATTGGAAACAGGTACAGGACCCAGCCTAGGTTTTAGTCCAGCCCAAGACAACTTTAACAAAACTCCCGTGGTGGCTTAAAAAGATGTCCACAAATCATCTGATACCCGTCCTTTCAAAGGGTGGAGGTGGCGGCCTCCCCGTCAGCAGTGGGTGGGCGACTCCCGGGACTGGATCGTACGTGCGTGTGGCTTTGCAGCATCTGGGACCGCTTGATTTGTGGGGAGCCGGCCGCCATGTTGTGGAGGTGCTGAGGCAGGACCGTGGGGAGGCTGCGAGACCAGGGACGGAGGCCGCCGAGCGGCTCATGCGAGCGGACCACCTTGTATGTGGACCTGCTTCCCCAGCTGGGCCTTCAGATGACCGCAGCCTCAGCCCGTGTCTTCACTGCAGCCTGATGGAGCTTGGTGGCTCCAGGTCAGTCAAGGTTTAAGGTACTCCCAGATTCCCAATTAGAAATTGTTATTTAAGCCACTGGGTTTGGGGGAGATTTGTTACACAGCGGTAGACAAATAGTACGCGTAGCCCAGGTAGAAAACAGGACCATAACAAGATAGGAGACAACAGGAACTGAAAATTAAAGTTCAGGAGATCGTGCTTTGCCCTTTGTGTTCAAAGAGAGAACAGACAGGTGGCTTTCATGTCAGCGATGTTCCTTTCCTTCTGCTGAAACCCAGGAGGAGACTTCAGAGGTACCAGGTGGCAGGCGTAGGGGTCTGTACAGCCTCAGTCACACCATCTGTTGAGTGCTTATTATGTATCAGGCCCAGTTTTTTCTCCCAAATATATAAAAATAAGAAGGAAGGAGCGTCTCCCTCAGAAAGCTTAGAGCCTCGTAGGAGAGCCACGTGAACAAGCACTGATGCCAGTGACCAGGGTGCAGTGCGGTGTACTGCTTCTGTGATAGGACGTAGGCCTCTTGTAGGTGATGTGGGAAGTATGTTCTCTGGAGACTTTAATTGAAAGACGTTTTAAAAAATCGACGAGATGCTGATGGCTGTCTTTATAAAGCTTCATAGAAGGAGCTTAAAGAAGGGCCACTAGGTGACAGTTTTGTTTAATACCTCCCCAAAGATGTTGTGCTTCTGACATTACTGTAGTTTATTCAACTGCCCCAGTCTCTTCCTAGTTTCAGGAGTTATCTCTGTTCCATAGTTGCAAAAACTGAAGAACTGTTGGGAAACTTGCCCAAGGTCTCAAAGCCAGTAAGTAAAGGAGCCAAAATAGGAGAGCAGGCAGCCTGGAAATGGAGCCAGTGACTCAGCTCTCCTGCTTCTCAGCAGCACGACTGTGGTGGAGAACTGGGGCCTGGATGGGTCACCGCCTGCCCGTGTCACGTGACCATCTGCTCATGGTGGACTGGTTCCTTACAGACTGAAAACAGCTAGAAAAGCTGGGCAAAAGGTTGAGACAAACACAGAGCAGCAGAGAAGTAGACCTGCAGTAGTCTGTGGTGCTGGGGGGCAGAAATGGGAGGTCAGGGCCCCCAAAAGTCTATACACTGGGATCAGAGGCAAACTGGGAATAACACCAGACTGTAATCAGTTACATCCCTCATTGAACTAAGGAGCCCTGCCCACCCTGGGTGCAGAAGCAAAGCAAACCCTCTTGGAGGACACTAATACCATTGAGAACCTCAAAGTGTCTCTTTGATTTTATTTTTATACACAATATGTAGCATTCAAAGGAAAATTACCAGGAGACAAAACTAGACCAAAATCAAAGGGGAGGGGGAAGACATTAGGACAGACCCACAGATTACGAGTTTTTATTTTATTTATTTATAAATTATTTATTTATTTCTATTTTTGGCTGCATCGGGTCTTCGTTGCTGCGCACGGGCTTTCTCTAGTTGTGTTGAGCGGGGACTACTCTTCGTTGCGGTACGCGGGCTTCTCATTGCAGCGGCTTCTCTTGTGGCAGAGCACAGGCTCTAGATGCGCAGGCTTCAGTAGTTGCAGCATGGGGGCTCAGTAGTTGAGGCACGTGGGCTTAGTTGCTCTGTGGCATGTGGGATCTTCCCGGACTAGGGTTCGAACCCGTGTCCCCTGCATTGGCAGGCAGATTCTTAACCACTGCGCCACCAGGGAAGTCCAGATTTTGAGTTTTGAAATGCCGTCTTTAAGATATATGGATAAATAGGTTCAAGAAACTCAGCAAGATGAATGTGAGCAGAGAATTAGAAGTAATAAGGGAGAATCAAGTGAGAATCCTAGGACTAAAAAATACAGTAACTGAAATTAAGGACTTGGTGGGTTTACAGCAGATTAAATGCAGCTGAAGAAAGGATTAGTAAATAGGAAGATAGCTCAGGGGAAGAGAGATTTTAGGATACACATGCAAAAAAATAAAAGGACAGAAAATACAGAAAAGAGCATAGAGATTTTGCTACAGACCGAACGTTTGTGCGTTGTCCTTCCCCCCGCCAACTTCCCGCCTTGTTAAATTCATAGGCTGAAGCCTGATCCCCAATATGATGGGATTGGGAGGGAGCCCTCTTGAATGGGATTAGTGCCCTTATAAAAGAGACCCCAGAGAGCTCCCTGGCCCCTCTGCCACATGAGGACACAGTGAGAGGGTGGCTGGCTGTGAACCAGGAAGCAGGTCTTCACCAGACACTGAATCTCCTGGCTACTTCACCTTGGACTTCCAGCCTCCCGAACTGTGAGGAATACACTTCTGTCATTTTTAAACCACCCAGTTTACGGTATTCTGTTGTCGTAAACAGAACTAAGATTTACAGGACCAAGTGAGAGGTTTAACATACATGTAATTGGTGTCCCCAAAGAGGGGACGTCGGGGTGGGGGTGGACAGGAGGGTGGAGCCGTGTTTGAAGAGGGATGTGCCCCTGCCCCGTGACTCACTAGTGGCCGAGCCTAGTCTTCCAGTTTCAAGTTCAGCACCTTTAGAACATCTTTCATTGTGACATGTAATACACAAAAAATTTTCATTTAAAAAGTACTTGTTGAACCCAGGTCAGGAAGGTCAAAAAATAAGACCCAGGTCAAGGTCAAGAGATAGGACGTTGCCGGCCCTCTGGAAGCTACTCACATACCTGTATGTGCTTCCTGATTGCACCGCACCTCCTGCTAGAGATCACTGCTCCCTTTCACTGTGAGCTGGTCGTTTTCTTTACTGTTTTAGACGTATGTTTGTGTGTTTGGGTTCTGCCTGCTTCTGGTTTGTCAGTTGATATCGCACTGTGGCTGTTCTTACTTTCTTCTTTTGTCCACACTTTGTGAGATCGTTCAGTCCGTGTTGACGCATTCATTTTGTTGTGTGATGAAGTGTCCCCTCCTGTGTTTCCTGACTCCTGCGGTGGACGTGAGGCACGTCGGCACCTGGGGCCAGCAGGAGTAGTCCTGCTGCACCTGTACACGCTCCTCTGAACCCGAGCACGCCCTGGGGTGAAACAGCCGGGTCCTGGAGAAAGCGCGTCTTCAGCTTCTCGATGGTGCAGAGACCCTGTGTCCAGGCCCGCAGCGGTTCTGGCTCGTGCCTCCACCACCGGGAGGGGTTCCCGGTACAGCTCTCTCCCTGCCTCGGAAATGAGCATGGCTTGCTGGCTCTGGATGAGGGACTCACCCTGTACCCAGCATGGGAGGCGCACGGCACTCCCTCGTGTGGGCCTGCGTCTCCAGGTCATTCGCGCCCCAGCTGCTGGGCTGGTGGGTTTCGGTCCTCTTTCTCAATGCAGACAGGCCAGCAGACACCTGTCACGGTTCTGTGACAAGCTTAGGGTTAGAGCATCGCTGAGTCCTCCCGCCAGCACCCCCCGCCCGTGCAGGTGAGTGTGGCTCCCGCCTCCTTCACTCGACTCCCCAGAGGCTGTTTGGGAGCTGAGCCTGGAAGGATCACAGCCCTCGTGCACAAGGCCAATGGGGTCGACTTCTCAGGGATCGTGCGGGGCAAGTTCGTTCTGGGTCTGGAGCAGCCGCGTCTCCGTCAGATCCAGGGGACCGGCTCGGTGTGAAGGGAAGAGAGTGCCTGCTGTCCCTTCTGGGGGCTTCCCCACAGGGACTGTCTAGAGCAGGGCCTGACTTCTCAGGACAGAGTCAGAAGGGCATCCACCGCCTGGGGGTGAGCTTGGCCCTTCGGAGCCGCCTCCTTCGAGAGGCTACTTCGCCCGTAAAGCTCATTCCTGTCTTGTCCTCGTGGCTCTGAGCATTTGAAAACACTTCTTCTGGTGGTTGGCTCAGAGCCCACTTCTCCAACTGCATCAGCATCCCCCGGAGGGCTCATGAAACACAGATGGCTGGGCCCCGCCCCAGAGCTGCTGAATCAGGGGTTCCGTGGCGGGGCCTGAGAATTCGATCTTTCACCTGACAGATTCCCAGGAGGTGCTTATGCTGTGGTCTTGGGAGCTCAGTTTGAGAACCACTGATCCATTTCATCCTCAGGCTTCGTTTAGAATTTAGTGGTAACACGTAACAGTGCATTTTGGTACATAGATTGGAAAATGTACTCCTGCAGAATTGAGGTTTCCCCAAAGGTTCAGCATCCCTGCTTGACATAAATTTAGTTCATTCTATGTCCTTGACTTCAAGGTTTCTACCCAGGAGCCCACAAAATTAAAAGTTACTTTCTCTGCTGCATTGGTTTTACTGCTGTAATGCACGTACACACGTGACACGCCGTGATGTTAAATGAAGGAGCTTAAATTAAAAACAAATTCAGAGTCGTCTGTTGATCATGGGGCTTAATTAAAATTGAGCCTATCACGTGCCGACTCTGACTGACTCACCTACTCCCTCCGTACGATGCCACTTTGTCTGTGAATTGATTAAAGTATCTCTAAAAGTAGCTCAGTGCCTGGCTTGTGCTAAACTATAAAACTGAAGTCGCCTTCTGTCTTTATCTGAAGGCACAGACTTATGGCACAGAATGTATATGCTTATAAAAACTAACAGATGCTCGAAACTAAACGTCACTTCACAAAAACCTGAAGCCCCAGGAGAGAGCCGAGCGGTCCCTAGTGTGTATGTGCTGCTGGACCCAGGGGCGTGGTGACTGCCCATGGAGCTTCTCCTTCACCCACCAGGACTGATCGCCGTGTGACAGTGGCCGCAGGGCCAATGCTCTGGGCCATCCTGTGCAGAGCATCTGTCGGGCGGTACCTGTTTTAGTTTGTTCTATTTTCAAAACCGTATACAACATGCAACTTGGGCGGGAATACTGAAAACACTGAGGCCAGCTCGCATCCATCGTGTTCAGTTTCCGGAAGATAGCAGTGATTTGAGAATTGTGCAGGGTGATTACTTAGAATGTCCTTCTGTGCTGTTTAGCTGGTTGACAGGGTCATCGTGACATCAGCGTTCGTGATGATTCCTTTTTTTTGAGGGGCCATCCAAGGCCCCTGCGCCCCATCCGCACTCGCCCTCCTGGGCTGGCTCAGAAGATCTTCACCCCATGGTGATTCATTTCTAAGAGATCAAGTTGGGGAAATAATTTTCAAGTTCTGTGTCTCCTTCCCCACCTGCTCTGGGCCCCTAATCCTCTAATGGCCGTGATTCTGAAACTAATACATAGCCCAAGGCCTAATCAGAGATAAAACTTCCTGGGTTTCCTCCAAGTCATCAAGCCCTGGGTTTAGTATGGAGATAAGGTGAGGTTTTTCCCTTAAACATTTGTTTTTATTTGGTCGGTTTGGGGCAAAGGGACACACAAATACAAACTATATATCCATGTGTCTCTGAGATGCGTTTCTGCCGACAGCTGTGACAGGTGGCAGCCCCCCCCAGAGTTGGATTTTCTCAGACCCCCATTTCCCTGAGTTGTCATTCGTTTATATGGGGTGATCTCTTGTTTTGCAAGATTTGCACACCTTAAATCAACGGTTTGCAGAGTCGTCGTAAAAGCCAGTGGATGGGGGCGGGGTGCTTGCTGGTTTTGTCCTGATGGGAGGGATGCGAAGCAGGGGCCGGGCTGGTGGGTGCTCACCAGCAGTAAGTTGCTGGGTTTGGAGAAAGGAGGCAGCCTGGTCTAGGAATCCAGTTTAGACCTGGATTATCCGGCTCCCACCATCCGTAGGGCTCCCTGCGGAACGCAGCCGTGGATTAGACGCGGCCCCACCCGGCCTGCCGCGTCAGGACGCCTTCTGCTGGACAGTAGCCAAGGTGGGCAGAGCTAATCTGGTTTGGATGGGGAGGCTTCTCCAGGGTGGTCAGCTTGTGAGCTGAGACCTACAGGAATGGTCGACCAAGGAGGGGGACAAAAGCTGGCTCAAACCGCATGAACAGGAGCGAAAATGGGACTGGGGTTGGGAGGGGCATCCGTCTGTCTCATTGGTCGGATCTGGGAAAGCGGGGACAGGTGACACAGCCCTGGTGGGCCGTGGTGGGTGGCTGGGTTTTATTCTGAGGCCACTGAGGGAGGCCAGTGTCCACCCTCCTCTCCCTCAGCCACGCCGGCCACTTAGTGCCTCCGGAGAGGCAGGACCCTCTCCCTTTCTTCACCGACGTCCCCCCTCCCCTCTTCAGTGCTCACCCACCAGCGCGCGTCTCGGGCCCAGGTCCGGTTTCTGTGGAGGCCTTTCCTGACCTCCCGCCCCGAGTTTAAATGCCCTGTGCCACCTCAGTACTCTCTCCTTTCTCTCTGCAGAACTCGGCACAATTTGCGCCTATGTACCAGCTCCTTCTTTATCCGTTTCCCCCACTGGATGGTCACTTCCAAGAGAGCAGAAACCCATGTAGAGCATACATGCTGTGCTCTCATGCACACGCAGCCAGGGCATGGCCTGTTTGGTGTGAGTCCACGTTCAGTAAATAATTGTTTATCGAATTCAGCAGTACTTTTTTTCCCCGGAGAATATTCCTCATTCAATGTCTTACCCTACATATTTTTCAATAAATGAGACGAAAGACTAATTTTAATAAAAGTAGTAATATCTTTCTAAAATATAATATATTCACATATACGTAGGGCACTGACATAATCACAAATTTAAACATTTCTCAGTAAAATCTCTACATGAACCATAGTATAGCCGCCTCTGGGATACTATGAACCATGTTAAAATGCAGCCAGAATTTTCCACTGCTCTTAAAATATTTATTTTTAAATAGCTGAGAATTAGAAAAATTTAAAAATTTTAAATTGACATATCGTTGATGTACGATATTCTGTAAGTTACAGGTGTACAATGTAGTCATTCACATTTTTAAAGGTTATACTCCATTTACAGTTATTATAAAGTACTGGCTGTATTCCCCTTGCTGTACAATATATCCTTGTAGCTTATTTTATACCTAAAGTGTATACCTCTTAATCCCCTACTGCTATATTGCCCCTCCCCGCTTCCCTCTCCCCACTGGTAACCACTAGTTTGTTCCCTATATCTGGGAGTCAGCTTCTTTTTTACGTTCGCTAGTTTGTTGTATTTCTCAGATTCCACATGTAAGTGAGATCATACAGTGTTTGTCTTTCTCTGCCTGACTTCTTCACTTAGCATAATGCCCTCCGAGTCCATGCACGTTGCTGCAAATGACAAAATTTCATTCTTTTTTATGAATGAGTGGTATTCCCTTGTATATATGTACCACATCTTTTTTATACATTCATCTGTTGACGGACACTTGGGTTGCTTCTGCACCTTGGCAATTGTAAATAATGCTGCTGAGAAATGTTGGGCTGCATGTATCTTTTTGAATTAGCATTTTGGGGTTTTTTTTTTTTTGGATATATACCCAGCAGTGGAGTTGCTGGGTCATATGGCAGTTCTATTTTTAGTGTTTTGGGAAACCTCCCTACTGTTCTCCACAGTGGCTGCACCAATTTACATTCCCACCAACAGTGCAAGAGGGTTTCCTTTTCTCCACGCTCTCTCCCAACATTTGTTATTTGCGTTCTTTTTGATGACAGTCATTCTGACAGGTGTGAGGTCGTATCTCCTTGTGGTTCTGATTTGCATTTCCCTGATGATTAAACGATGTTGAGCATCTTCTCACGTGCCTGTTGGCCACCTTCATTTCCTCTCTGGAAAATGTCTATGCCGTTCGTCTGCCCATTTTTTTAATTGGGTCGTTTGTTTTTTGATATTGAGTTGTATGAGCTGTTTATATATGTTGGATATATATAAATAACCCCTTATTGGTCACATCATTTGCAAATGTTTTCTCACATTCAGTAGGTTGTCTTTTCATTTTGTCGATGGTTTCTTTTCCTTTGCTGTGCAAAAGCTTTTAAGTTTAATTAGGCCCCATTTGTTTATTTTTGCTTTTATTTCCTTTGCTTTAGGAGACAGATCCAAAAATATATTGCTACAATTTATGTCAGAGTGTTCTGCCTATGTTTTCCTCTCGGAGTTTTATGGATTCCAATCTTATATTTAGGTCTTTAATCCATTTCGAGTTTATTTTTGTATATGATGTTAGAGAACGTTCTAATTTCATCCTTTACAAGTGGCTGTCCAACTTCCCAGCACCGCTTACTGAAGAGACTGTCTTTTCTCTCTTGTATATTCTTACTTCCTTTGTCGTAGATTGATTGACCATAGGTGTGTGGGTTTATTTGGGGGCTCTCTTTTCTGTTCCATAGACCTATGTGTCTGTTTTTGTGCCAGCACCACGCTGTTGGGTGAACTTCTAATAGTGGTAGAAGTTAGAGAAAGTGAAACTTCTAGCTGCTGCCTGTATAGAAATCACTTTTTACAAATTCAAGAAAGAGCTTGGGGAAATGAAGATTTAACAGCGGTTAACACTGGTGCTGTCCATTCCATAACGAGTCTCCAGTTTTGAAATAACGAAATACATTTAGCACTGAAACCCTACTAAGCAAAGTGTCAGTTTTCTTCACTGCAGAACACGAGCATCTCAGCCGACCTCTGGGTCATTGTAAAGACCAGGAGCCGCCCCGGGCATGGACGCAGAGCCCGTTGCCCCGCCCCCGGCCCCGCTCGTGGCTCGTGGCTCGTGGCCCAGGGCCGGGTGGTAACTGGTGTCCTCTTTCCTCTGCAGCCCAGTGACTTCTCCGTGTCTCTCAAAGCATCAGGGAAGAACAAGCATTTCAAGGTGCAGCTGGTGGACAACGTCTACTGCATCGGGCAGCGGCGCTTCCACACCATGGACGAGCTGGTGGATCACTACAAGAAGGCCCCCATCTTCACCAGCGAGCACGGGGAGAAGCTCTACCTCGTCCGGGCGCTGCAGTGAGCCCAGTGGACGCGCCCCGGAAAGGCGCCCCGGCCCGGGCCCTCCCGCAGGCCCGCTCCCGGTGGCCGCCCCGTCCTTGCTCTCTCCAGCTGGTTTCCCTTTCTGTCCGGGTCGGTTCGTTTGCCATCCGCCCTCCTTTGCCGTCCCAGGCCCTCCTGGACGGTTTTGGTGATGGGGAGGTGAAAGGGGACGAGTCAGATCACCTTATTCCTTCTCCGTGGGAGCCAGCCTTAGTCTGTTCAAATCGCTCGTGCCAGCCAACCCCCCCTTTAAAGACATCGGGCGCGGTTTGGATGCACCAGAGCCGCCCTTACTTCCGTGAGCCACAGCGCACGTGACAGCGGGGCCGGGCCCTGGGTGGCACCTGCCCAGGGACCACCTGTCCCGGTCCCGGCATCCCTGGATCTGTGTCATTTGCGTTCACACAGCTCCCAGACTCTCCGGGGGTGACCCCGGGCACTCGTAGCAATACTGGAACCAGCGGGTGAGACGGGAGGGAAGAAGCTGTCCAGTGCCTTTGGGGCTGCACTTGCACTAAAGAAAAGAGGTCCTGGAAAGTCGGTCCGGAGACTCGGAAAGACAGAGGTTTCGGGAATGTTCCCCCAGGATGTGCCATCGGCCTCTTGCCCTTCGGCTCGTTTCAATCTCACAATGATGTATTTAACTCTCAAAGTAATATGTATCTATAGCCATTTGTTGACACTAATACAGATGATTAAGGAAAGCAGCTGATCTTTGGGAAAGGGGAGCGACCAACACTTCACACACACACACATACACTATATATATATATATATAAAATTTGCTTTACAGGGAAATTTTTCAGGGTTTACAAAAGGATATGTGATTGGTAGTAGGAGATACAGAATGTTTATGAAGAAATTGCATTTTCTTTTTTCTTTACATTTGAACTCCTTTATAGTTTAAATCTACACTCTTGAGATGGGCACATTCCTACAGCTGAGGAAGGGGGTCTTGAGACCTCCTAAACTTGCATACTCAGTTTTTTGGATATTGTAATAAAAAAGTATTACGACACGACTCTGTGTGTGTTCGTCTGTGGCAAAGCTCGGACTCAGCGATGGGACAGGAGCCCCTGCGGCCTTTCCGGAAATGCTCAGTGCCCGAAGCGGGGAGCGCTTCTAGAGAGGTGTTCGAACAAATTTATTACTTGTGTGCTTTCTTTTTCTACCGCCGCATTTTTGTATCTTGAAATAATTTTAATTAGAGCGACTCCAAGAGAAACCGGAATCTCAAGCTTGCCTTTACTCTTCCTTTACTCTTTGGAAATTATCTGTTAAAAATATTTCACCAAACTGTCGTCAGCTAGCCCTCCCTCCCTCAGCTTTCCTCTCCCACCTCCAGCTTTCCTCTCCCCTGTCCCGCCTGCCTTCCGTGCGCTCGGGAAAGCCTTTGTCGAGCCCCCAAGGGCACTGGGCACCGGGAATACAGAGCCACAGGGCACGGCCTTGGCGCCCCCATGGCTGATCACGGCTGATGTGTGCTCAGCGCTCCCTCTGGGCCGGCCATGGCATCCTCGTCCCAGCTGCTCGAGGCCGTCCTGGGATCGTCCCCATCACACAGACGGAGAAGGTGAGGGACAGGTGATCGCACGGGGCACGGCTGGTGCCTCGTGGGGCAGGTGACAAGCCCAGGACTCTGGCTTTGGGGCCATGCCCTCCCAACAGCGGCCGGGGAGGCTTCCAGGAGAAGTAAGGTATGTGGTGAGAGTTTCAACTGAATCTGCCATTCCTGTTCTCGGTGAGTTCATTGTATCTTTAGTTGTTGCCTTTGAAATTAGACATCTGGTGTCTGGGACCTGAGGTTGGGGGCACCTAGTTACATAAGAATAGAGCTCTCCAGGTGAGTGAGGCAGACCATCACCTTAGCCAAAACAGGCGGGTTCTGGACGTGGTCATGGAAATCCCACTTCCTCCCGACTCTCTGATCTGCCTGCTGTGTGTACCACGTCGACATCACGCGGGAATCCCTCTACACCGTGAGTGCCTGGACAGCAGAAACGCTGATTTACACAGCAGTTCAGGAGGAAACAGTTAAAGGACACACTACAGACACGTTTTGGCTTCAGGAACTTCTTTAAGGCTTATAGTTGCCATTGACAATTATTTTTCATCTCAAACGACCGTGTGGGAGTCTCCAGCTGCGTGGGGCCGATCAGGATTCGTATGTATGCGCTCCGGGACATATGCGCTCCGGGATGTCCTAGCACCAGGTGGGCCAGCGGAGAGTGAACTGCGAGTCCCAGTATGAGCCTGTCGATAGAGTGGGTGCGGGGGAGGGGATGCCAGGCAGGGTCCCCGTGTGGTTTGGAGTGTGGACCACCGACGCTCTGTCCAGGTGGCACTTGTGCCATCACCTCCCTGCCTGGCCAGAGATTTCCTGGTCAAATCTGGTTTTGCCGTTCCCTTGCCTCTTTGCACAGACAGCAGAGGACAATAAGGTCGCTTCTGCTCATCAGTCTGCGTTAAACGTGCCTTCATGTTCCACTAACGGCCTGTGAATTACAGTCTGGAGCTACCAGGCTCTTCACGAGTGGCTTTTGCGAAATGCCATTAAATGCTGTTTCCAGGAGCTAAAACTGTCCATCTTCTCTTCCAAAGTGCCTCACACATTAAAGTCTTAAATTGTAAATTAGAATCTTTGTATCTCCTGAAACTCTGACATTTCCAAACAAAGCATTTCTGGTGCCTTACAGTTTTGTCTTTGGTTTCTGTGTACTGGCTGGTTTATAATCTACTCTTTTCGCCATTTCTACCGCCCAGCGCCAGAATGCCAGAATAATTTTTCAAGACCAAAGTTCAGAACTGAGAGGATAAAAAAGCTTGAAAGTATTCTTTTAAAATGCTCCTTTTCAATAAACACAGGTCTAGTTTTGGCCAGTTGCTCACTAGAATCCAGCATTATTCATCTGTGAGTGTTTGATTCACGTAATTAACATCATTTCCGCTCTAACACCTGGCCCGGCTGCCCTCTGCTGTCCCCAGAAACAGCCTCCCCTGTCCAGACGTGGCCGCTCTGGTGGGAGTGCTGGGTCATCCTTCTTGGCCCCATGACTTCAAGCGAATTATCCAGCCTTTCTGAGCGTTTGCGCCCAAGTCAGTAGGGCTGCTTCCACCTCTGTACTGCGGGTCGTGCGGGGTCAGCTGGGGTGGCGCCCTGGACAGGATCGCATGCTGTGGCCACGACCACAGGGGACGCCAGCCAGGCCTCCATGTGTCACGTGACCCGCGTGACCCTGCCCTCGCTCCCCGTGGGCTTCCTCAGGGGCCCCACCCAGAGCTCTGGCCCCAGGAGGCCCTCAGGGAGCGTGGTCCTCAGCCTGCGGTCTTAGAGCCAACCCGCCCCCTCTCTTAGAGCTCAGCCTCATCCAGCGTTTGAAGACGTGCTGCTCCAGCCAACTCCTCCTCCTGGAGCCGCAGCCCCAAAGCCACGCTCGACCGCATCCTCCCTTGGGTAGCTGACAAGCCCGCATCCCTGGAGGTCACCTCTCTTGAGGGGGACACCCCTTGGTTTTCTCCATGTTACTGGGAGGAAGCCCTCACCTTTCTCGGCCCCAGCTGGCAGTGCCGTAGCCGTCGAGCGTCAGGCAAAAGCTGAACACGCCAACAACCAAAGGTCCTGAAGACCTTTGCCCTGTCTCAGCTGCCGTCGCTGTGACAAAATACCGTAACCGAGTGGCGTGGAAACAGCAGATTTACTCCTCACGGTTCTGGAGGCTGGAGGTCTGAGGTGGCGGCGTCAGCATGGCAGGGCCCTGGCGAGGGCCTCCCAGTTTGCAGACCTCCGACTTGGACCCTCCAATGGTGGAGAGAGAGCCAGCGGCCCTCTGGCTGCTCTGATGAGGGTGCTAACCCCTTCAGGGTGCTCCACCCTCACCACCTCATCGCCGCCCGAAGGCCCGACTCCTGACACCTCCCGGGCCAGCGGGTTGCCTCTTCCGAGCACTTCTCTGGACGTGCCGCGTACCTAGTTAATATGCACACGTTACTGTAGGTTCCGAGGGTCGACGAATGTGTTTACGGTTCTCTGGCTGCTCTCGCTGTGTGGTTGATGCTGACGACTTGAATGGATTGTAAAAGAAAGTTTTGTTTTTTTGAGTCTACCTCTTTCATGGTAGAAAATGCAGTTTTCTATTGCATTGCAAATATTACAAAAAACTGTTGCAATACAAATATTTTTTAACTTAGAGGCAATGGAAAAAGTTGGACGTACTAAAAATATACACTTGTTCCGAGGAAGGTGACCAGGAAAATTAAAAGTATAATTCTTCAATCAAGACACTGCCATATTAGGGGGATGATGATGGTCTCCTAAGTTCTTAAGTAGGATATCATCAGATGACAGGTTTGATGACAATCTTTTCCATGTACAGCAAACTACCCTAAAGGAAGAAACTGGAGAAGTGGGATCCCTCCACCACCAGATTCTGTTGGGGGGCCGGATGCAGACACGCAGCCTGGAGCACCCTCTTCTCAGCAGGTGGTACCCCACTGCCGGATACAGCGATTCAGACCTGGAGGGTAACAGCTACATCCGCGAGAAAACACTCCTCCACGAGCTTCTCAACTGCGCTGATACCCACTGGAGGGCAGGGGCTCCCAGTACCTTCTGTGGGTAGTGGGGCCGGCACGGCAGGTATTATTCTGTCTCCCGCTCTGTGTGCACACCTCCTGCAGCCTCACAGCCTGCCCTTTCTGTGCCTTGTCTGGAGAGAAACATCTGGTTGTCAATGGCTAGAATGGGCTTTTTTAAAACACAGAAAACCAAACCAATCCTTATTTGCCTGCACCTCCACTTGGATCTCTCCTAGCACAGCTCCCAGCCTCACAAGCTAACTGGAAAGACGGTGATGTTCCATCCTGGGGGGGAGGTCCTGTTACTTGACTGGAAGTCACTACTGAAGATGGATGAGCCTGACGGCTGGTATAAAAACCCACTGCATGGACATATATACACTACCAAGTGTGAAATAGAGAGCTAGTGGGAAGCAGCCGCATAGCACAGGGAGATCAGCTCGGTGCTCTGTGACCACCTAGAGGGGTGGGATAGGGAGGGTGGGAGGGAGGGAGACGCAAGAGGGAGGGGATACGGGAATACATGTATACGTATAGCTGATTCACTTGGTTATACAGCAGCAACTAACACACCGTTGTAAAGCAATTATACTCCAATAAAGATGTTTAAAACTACTCACGGTGACAGTGTCTTAAAATGCATGGCCTCCTCCCCAGGGGACGGGCATTTGACCAGCTCCTAAGCTCGGCTCGGGGACCAGGTTCTGCAGCCAAAGTCAGGAACCGAAGACCAGAGCCTTGTACTCGAGCTCCCGCTGATGGGTGAGCCTGTGGAAGAGTAGGTCGCGGCCTGGGGAAACCCCAAGGCCAAGGAGGCGGCGGTCCTCCCTTCCTGGCTGTTGAACTGCAGCTTTGGCGTCCACCTTAGATCCAAGCCTGAGCCTGACCTGGGTCACTCCAGCAGCATGACCTCCGCCAAGTCCTGAAACCCCTGTGCCTTCATGGCCTTGGAAGCACGGGTGCAGACCTACTCTCTGGTCAGCCATTTAAGGTGATACCGTAACTGTTAGACGCCATCATACGTGTAGATAAGGTGCCATAGCTGTTAGACGCCATCGTACGTGTAGATAAGGTGCCATAGCTGTTAGACGCCATCGTACGTGTAGATAAGGTGCCATAGCTGTTAGACGCCATCGTACGTGTAGATAAGGTGCCATAGCTGTTAGACGCCATCGTACGTGTAGATAAGGTGCCATAGCTGTTAGACGCCATCGTACGTGTAGATAAGGTGCCATAGCTGTTAGACGCCATCGTACGTGTAGATAAGGTGCCATAGCTGTTAGACGCCATCGTACGTGTAGATAAGGTGCCATAGCTGTTAGACGCCATCGTACGTGTAGATAAGGTGCCATAGCTGTTAGACGCCATCGTACGTGTAGATAAGGTGAGCTGCTTTGCATAAGAACGTAAAATGCTTAGAACCTTGTACAGCCTGTTAAATGATCTTAATGAAAAGGGGAAAATAGATTGATGTGCTGAATTATTATCTAAATGAAGCCATTGGTAATCCGGGTTTCCAGACCACATCTGCTGGTGGGACCCCGGAGCCCTGGTTCAAACGATTTCAACCTGGAACATGGGTCTAGTCACAGATGGAATTCAGACGCAGAATTCCTTTCTACAAAGACCAGGAGCTCCCTTCCAAGGCCATGAATAGTAGAGAATAATAATAAGGCATGACCTTGAAGTAATGAAACCAATGAACATATTTGCCCAACCAGAACGCAGATGTCCAAATAGATGTTAATTCATCACCGGTCACATTCGGTGTTGGAGGTTTAGAGGGCAACATCTTTGCTGAAGTGCTTTGGCTCGTTCCTTGGAGAAAGCCCATCTCTACTGTGGTGCAGCCTTTGACTCCCCGTGGTAGATCCTTAGGGCTGTTGTTTTGTATTTTGGGGTTTTTTTTTAGGTGGGAATGGTGACCTTGGTTATAAAACTATCTAGAAATTATTTTAAGGAATCGGTGACATTTTATTTTCTTCACACTTTCTAATATTTCCCAAATGTTCTACACTGGATATGAATGATTGGACCGAAAAGTACATTTTTTAAAATTCTTTATTTTTTAAAGAATGGCATGGACCGAAATTGGGTGAATAAAAATCAGTGTCCAATCGGTTGCACTGGTTGTAGAAAAATATTTAGGAGAGAGATTTCTGCTGCTGACTTTGCTTGGTTTCTGGTGGTATTAGAAAATACTTTTATCTTTAGTCAATGTTTTCATCAAAAACGCCTGTTAGAAACCTGTTTGTCAATTTTTAAAATGTAACGAAGTCAGTTAACAGCACAGTGGACGGTGCAGAATACTGAATTCGTAATCTAGGTCATCTGGAAAGATTCCTTGAGAGCCTTCTCAGTGAAGCCTCGCTGACCATCCTGATCACCCTTATTCTGCTCTTATTCCCCCCCCCATAGTACTTACCAATTTCTGACATCCTGGATAATTCCCTAATTTTCTCTGGTTACTATTTACTGTCTGTACACACACACCTCGCAGGGCTGGAATGAAGTTCCACAACGGTGGGGATCTTGTGTTGTCAACAGTGTTTAGCACGTAGTAGGTACTCAATATTTGTCTAATAGCTCTGCTTGAATCAACCTGAGAGGAAAGTGGACTCAGTCCTTTCATCCCTGACGTGCCTTGAGGATGCCCTTGAAAAAGATGCTTGCTTGGCTGGGAATGGTTAGCGCATCCATATTTTTGCTTTCAAAAGTCTAGGTGGAGTTCCATCATCTTTCCGGCTTTTGGTCAGCCCAGCTCTGTCTCCGTCTGTGTTCCCATCCCCCCCACCCACCTCATCACCTGCTCCTGCCTTTCTCGGGCAGCCCCGCACCACCTCTTCCTCCGTGAGGGGCTCACGGGCCCCCGGTTCACAGCGCCCTGCTGCGCTGAGTAGGAACGACCAGCCGCGCTGCCTTGCCTATTGCCTCCCCTCAACCATCCGTCCTTCCCGGACATGGGCTTGCACCTCCTCACTTCGCTGCTAGGAAGCCCCATCCGCTCCTTCCTGCCCACAGACACGATGACGTCCAAACTCCAGAAGCCGGCGCAATCCCGCTGCCCTTGGCCCCTCGGGTCCTCGGCGTCTCCTGATCAAAACTAGGTTCTCACAATCCCACAGACAGGCTCTGCCAGGCACTCCCGCCTCCCTTCTGCGGCCGTTTTTGTTATAAGAATGACTGCGCATCAGGCCCGCGTCCCAGCCTCCTCCCCACGTCCTCCTTAGTCACACTGCCCCTCCGGGAAGACCTCGGCGTGTATCTGTGCCCAGCTGCTGCTAGCCAGCCTCTCTGTGTGTCTGTGTCTCCTCTCTCCCGTCAGACTGTCAACAACTCTAGATCAGGTTGAACAATACAAAATTGCCTTTTTTTTTTTTTTCCAGGTCAGAATGGTTGAATGTTGGCAATTTCTTAAGGTTCAACCTAAAAACTTTTCTCAAGTTCTTAATACTGTGCTCCCCGATATTGTAGGAGCTTAGCAAATATTTGTTGGTTAACAAGAGAGAAAAAGGGAAGCTGTGAAATATGAAAATCACATCCTTCTCTCTGGCTTAATGAGCGTTAAACCAAACCCAACTTAAACACTCGGAAGGAGGCCTGGGCATACAATCGCACATTGGTCGCAAAGTATATTCCAGGTCCCAGTGGTACTTTGATTTATATGGAAACCTTGTGGGAGGCCCCTGGGTCTGCATCTCGGATTAAGATCACGTGCCATCTGGAAAGGAGCCCAGGGGCTCATTCAGTAGAGCTGTTATTTCTTATCTGTCTAATCTACCACAGCATTTCTGGAAAATCCTTTAAACTAGACACCACATGTGGCCTGTGACCTATTGTGAGTTTTTAAAAAATTGTGGTAAAATACACATGACAAACTTTACCAGCTTCATTTTTTTTTTGCGGTACGCGGGCCTCTCACTGTTGTGGCCTCTCCCGCTGCAGAGCACAGGCTCCGGACGCGCAGGCTCAGCGACCATGGCTCACGGGCCCAGCCGCTCCACGGCATGTGGGATCCTCCCGGACCGGGGCACGAACCCGTGTCCCCTGCATCGGCAGGCGGACTCCCAACCACTGTGCCACCAGGGAAGCCCCGGCTTCATCATTTTTACGTGCGCAGTTTGTAAGCACTAAGTACTTTCACGTTGCTGTGCAACCACCCCCCTCATCTGTCTCTAGAACTTCTTTATCTTCCCAACCTGCAACTCTGTCCCCGTTAAAAACACTAACTTCCCAGCTCCTCCCTCCAGTCCCGGGCACCCACCATTTACTTTCTGTCTCTGTGCGTTTGATTCCTCTGGGGACCTCATATGGGTGGAATCATACAGTATTCGTCCTTTTGTGAGCTTATCATAATGTCCTAAAAATTCATCCATCTTGTAGCATGTGTCAGAATAGAAAAGATTATCCGAAAGGAAGTTACATGAGTTAAAAAAATATATACAGTTGTGGCTTCCCTGGTGGCACAGTGGTTGAGAGTCCGCCTGCCGATGCAGGGGACACGGGTTCGTGCCCCGGTCCGGGAGGGTCCCACATGCCGCGGAGCGGCTGGGCCCGTGAGCCATGGCCACAGAGCCTGTGCTCCGCAACGGGAGAGGCCGCAACAGTGAGAAGCCTGCGTACAGCAAAAAAAAAAATATATATATATATATATATATACAGTTACCAAACCCTGGTTCTTCCTTAAAGTTTAAAATCCAGCTTACAAGTCTTCTTATTCTATTTACAAACCCAGCATTAGGCAAGTCCTTTTAATTACTTTGATTAATGTCTGTTTTCATTTAAAAATGGAATTAAACTCCTTTAAGTATTTTAAATTCATTTATATGTCTATTAATTAAATTTCCTTTTTAAGTGCTTAAGTTATGTAATTAACAAACCTTTCCAAGTACTTAAGTAATCCTTGGAAATCTAATCAATTAAACGTATAAATATGGTTAAGTCTTAACCTCTCTTAAATACTCCAATGCTGTTTATACTTTTGCTAAGATTCCAACCTAAATTCAAAAGTCTAAATTCAGTTATACATTTTGAATTAACAAGCCAAATTCTCTTAAATTTTATAAATACATGAACTACCAAATATACAGTTTCTTATCTCAAAAATAGTAATGCTATAATTTAATTCGTTTAAACATCTATATATTTAATTCAAAAATCTTCCTAGGATTGAGAAATATTTATCTACCAAAAACAAAAAAAATCATTGTCATCCCCAACAATGTGGCTTAACTTTCCTAAAAGGAATCTGGGTTTGCCTTCTCGGCTACAGGGAATTTTTATGATGGGGAGAGGTCCCCGGCCCAGACATCCATCACTGGGTTCCTCTCTTGGACTTCAGACTTTCAAGCTCCTTTGTCTGCAAACCGGCTTAAAATGCACGGTCAATCCACACCACTTTGATAAGCTTTCCTTGTCACTTTCCCACACCCAGAGGCCAGTGGTCCAAGCTCGTCGGACCGGCTCCTTTTCCTCCTGGGCCAGCCCTGCTCTCCGTGACCCTGGCTCCTTCCTGAGGACAGATTTACACAAAGACCTCTCACAGCCGATTCCCTCTGTCCCTAGAGGTCCCTGGGCTGAGTCCCTGGGTAGCAACGCAAGCCACAGCCAAAGGCAGTGACCCGATCGTGCTATTGTGTGAGCTGGAAGTCATCGGGAGGGCAGCGGGGCCCAGGGCTGACTCACCAGGCACACCTGCCCACCCCCTCCCTCAGGGCTGGGGCGGACGGAGCTCCCAGGCTGCCCTGGGCCTCACTCCACACCCCTGGCCCCTGGCCTGACCACTGGGGGCCCCTGTCCCGCCTCATCCTGGCTTTGCCTTCTCTCTGCCAGTACAGAGGTGCTGAGCTCAGACCCTGGACACAGCAGCCCCCCAGCCCACCCCAGTTCCTGAGCCAGTCATGACCAGAACTGCCCGTACACGTAGGAGGCGCACCCCACCCAGAGTCAGAGATTGGGCAGAAACTGGTCGCCTGCCGGCTCCAGGGCTCAGGCTCTCAGGGATGAGCCCTGTCCAAGCTTTCCTGAAAGCTTCAGGCTGCAGCCTTTCCAGCCGGGTTCAGAGGCTGATCGGCTAGGCAGTAGCCCAGGGTACAGAGGCTGGGACAGCAAAGCTGGGCTCATACGTGGAGCCCAAGGATGCCAGTCACAGAACCAGACCCGGTGGAGAGATGGACGACGGGGCAATCCCTGGGGAACCAGCACTTTCAAAGGGCTTAAACCCGGAGCAAATGCACTAATACGGATGATGTCCAAGGCAGGGGCCGGTGAGGCCCGGCTGACGGGGATCTGGGAAGGAGCGATGGGCCAGGAGGGCAGCCAGAGCTGGGGGTCAGGTTCCAGAAAGACTGGAGGACATTCTTGGGGGAGCCAGGGCAGCTTTGAAATGAGCCTGCAGGTGACCTGAGCTGTCCAGCGCGTGCAGCTCTTGAGCACTTGAAATGTGGCGAGTCCAGATGTGCTGAAGTGTGAATTACATACCCAGTTGCGAAGACGCACCAAAAAATGTGAAATAACTCATGAATACGTTTTTGTATCAATAATATGTTGAAATAAAAATGTATTGGCTCTATTGGGTTAAAGAAAATGCTTTCTTAAAATTCATTCCAACCTCTTTCTTTTCATTTTTTAAGCTGTGTCTATTAGAGAATTTAAAATGACATCATTGGGCCACATTATATCTTATGGGACAGAGTTGCTCTGGGCTGTTTATCCACCTGAATTCCCCAGGTCCCCCAGCTGGGCCTCTTTTTCTCCTTCCAGCCCGTACCTCTCACTGTTGAACAATTCTGTCCTTGGAGCGCAGTGTGGCCGTGAGAGGGAAAGGATGGTGCTACAGAGCAGGAAGAGGGAGAAAAAAAAGAAGCTCCTGGAAATTAAACATAAGATGCCCTTAGTATAGATTTATCAGAGGGGTTGAGTAGTACTTTTGAGAAAAATCTTCTAAAATAGAGAGAAGAGGTAAGAACATTATAGGATATACAAGAACTAACCATCAACTATGAGGAATTCTCACCCCCAGAAAATGGGAGAAAATGGCCAGAAGAAAGTGATCCCAAGTACAGGGAGACAGACGGAGGAGGGGATGCAGAAGCTAAGTCCTGGTGTGTCCAGCAGGAACGTGATAGAAAGTGCCTAAGACTGAACGACTGGGAAAGGGCAGCTTTACCACCTTATGCAGACGTTTGGTCCAGACGTAGCTGTTAGGTGGTGGTCTCGAGAGAAGGGGGCAGGGCATCGCGAATCCGCGAGGAGGAGAGACCACCCAGCCCACCGTCGAGGACCCCTCACCCTCTTACTTACAACAGGAGACATGATCCCAGCCAAAATAAAGACATAAATGTGAAAATCAAAGCTTTTAGAGGACGCCTTAAACAAGATTTTTGTGAATTTGAAATGGAAAAAGAATTTATAAAATGTGTAAACCTTGAGGGAAATAATAGACAAATGCAGCCCCATTAAAAGGAAGAATTTCCGTTTCTCAAAAGAAGTTTGTCAGCATTTGCTGAGCTGGATTTTATAACAGCATTTACGTAGGTTATATAGGTTATTATCTCTGCTTGAGCGAGAACTACTCACGTATTAGTGAGTCATTCATGCATTCACTGAACAAATGTTTACTGAAAGCCCACTCTGTACCAGGTCCCGACATGCATCGGGGGGAAAACAGTAAACATCACCTTCATGAAGCTTATATTCTGGGGGTGGAGGGGGGCGGGGAGGGGAGACAAACAATAAATAGTTAACATAAAAATGGGTAAATTACCTTATCTCATTAGAAAGTAGTAAGTGCTATGGAAAAGATAGACTAGGGAAAGGTGCCTGAACTTTGCGGGGGTGCTGGTTGGACATGTGATTTTAGTAATGTGGTCAGGGTGGGTGTCATTGAGAAGGTGACATTTTAGCAAAGGCTTAAAGGAAGGAGCTTGCCACAGAGATATCTGGGTAACCAATGCCTGATATCTTTGAACAGCTGTGTGAAGAGCACACGTGCAGCATCTGGAACTGAGTGACTAAGGCAGAGAGGAGAGCAGACAGGCCGGGAGAAGCCGGAGGGTACGAGTCCCACCGGGCCAGTGGATGAGCCGGACTTCCCGTCCCAGTGAAGTGGAGGGTCTGAGCAGGGGGCAGACTTGGTCTGTCCTAGTTGTTTCTCTAACAGCTTCGTTGAGTTATAAATGATATGCCACAAACTGCAGCTATTTAAGTGCACAATTTGATCATTTTGACCTAGGTATACACTTGCGAAATGGTCGCCAAACCAAGATAATGAACAGACCCATCCTGCCCCTTTGTACCCCTTCCCCCAGCCCTCCGCCAGGTAGCCACTCACTGCTCTCTGTCAGCAACGATGAGTTGCATTTTCTAGACTCACACGGTGTGTACACATTTCATCTGGCTTATTTGTGACTTATCCTCACTGTTTCATGTTTCCACAACCCATTCCTTTTCTTTGCAGAAGACTGTCCCATTGTATGGATGGACCAGAATTTATCCCCCTAACCTGCTAGTGGGCATTTGAGTTGCTTCCAGTTTTGACTATTACAAATAAAGCTGCTGTAAACATCTGAGTCTCGGTCTGGGTATGTATTCGTGCCCTCTTTTCTCTTGGGTAAGCGCCTGCAGTGGGGAAGCTGGGGCACGTAGTAAGTGCAGGTTTACCTTCACAAGAATCGGCTCTTTTTCAGAGTAGTTGTGCCATTTTGCAGCCCACCGCCAGGGAGAGTTCCAGTTGCTCTACACCCTCGCCAGCGCTTTTAGATTTTAGACAATGCAACAGGTGTGTCGTGATGTCTCACTGTGGCTTTAATTTGCATTTCTCTAATGACACATGACGCTGAACATCTTTTCTTGTGCTTTTTTGCCATCCAGATATCATCTTTGGTAAAATATCTGTTCAAACCTTTTGCCCATTATGAAAACTGGTTGCTTGTTTTCTTATTATTGAGTCATCAAATCTTTATTCTGATATATCTGGCAAATATTTTCTCCCAGCCTATGGCTCATCTTTTTTTTTTTTTTTTTTTTTTTTTTTTTTTTTTTTGCGGTATGCGGGCCTCTCACTGCTGTGGCGTCTCCCGTTGCGGAGCACAGGCTCCGGATGCGCAGGCTCAGCGGCCATGGCTCACGGGCCCAGCCGCTCCGCGCCATGTGGGATCTTCCCGGACCGGGGCGCGAACCCGCGTCCCCTGCATCGGCAGACGGACTCTCAACCACTGTGCCACCAGGAAAGCCCTATGGCTCATCTTTTTATCCTATTAACTGTGTC
Source organism: Phocoena phocoena (assembly GCF_963924675.1). Taxonomy (NCBI): domain Eukaryota; kingdom Metazoa; phylum Chordata; class Mammalia; order Artiodactyla; family Phocoenidae; genus Phocoena; species Phocoena phocoena. The sequence goes on along the minus strand of NC_089232.1, from coordinate 2,045,215 downwards.
ATTCAAAGAGCAAAAGTTAATTTTTTTCTTTTATGGATCATTCTTTTTGGTGGTGTAACTAAGAAATCATTGCCTAACCCAAAGTCACACAGATTTTCTTTTATGCTTTCTTCCAGAAGCTTTATTGTTATACATTTAAGACTATGATCCGTTTGGGGTTGATTTTTGTATATGGTGCAAGTTATGAATCCAAACTTAACTTTTTACATGAATGTAAATTATGAATGTTTGAAACTATGAATATTCAGTAGTTCCAGCGCCATTGGTCGAAATGATTATCCTTTCTTCACTGAATTGTCTTTGCCCCTTTGTCAAAATTAAGTTGTTTATATATGGGTGGGTCTACTTCTGAACTCTATTCTGTTTGCCAATGTCTATGCCAGTAACACACTGTCTTGATTGTTGTAGCTCTACAATAATTGTTGAAATCAGGTAGCATTAATCCTCCAACTTCGTTCTAAGTTGTTCCGCCTATTCTAGGTCCTTTGCATTTCCATATAGATTTTAGAATCAGCTGGTTAATTTCTACAAAAGAAAAAGGTCTGCTTGGATTTTGATTGGGTCTGTTTTGAATCTGTGGATCAATGTGAGTAGAATTGAATCTTCCAGCCTATAAGTAAGGTCTGTATCTCCATTAATTTAAATCTTCTTTAATTTCCATCAGCAAGGTTTTGCCGTTTTCAGCGCACGGATCTTTCCCAGCTTCGGTCAGATTTATCCTAAGAACCTAATACAGTTGACGTGATATTAAGTAAACTTGATTTTCATTTCAATTTCCAGTTGTTTGTTCCTAGGATGTAGGTAAGTACTTGATTTTTGAATTTGGATTTTGTGAGCTGCAACCTCGCTAAACCCATGGATCCTAATAGCTTTTTGTGAATTCCGTTAGGTTTTCTACGGAGACAATCGCGTTGCCTGGGAACAGAGAGGAGGAGGTGTAACAGACCATGGCGGGGCTGGGCTCACCTGGCAGGCTTCCAGGAGGTGATGACGAGCGGAAGTGAAGCTGCTGCTGCAGGCCCGAGGCTCCCTCCTCAGCCCCCCTCGGTGCAGCCGGAAGCTGGCATCGCTTCGGGTCCACCCCCTGATGCAAACGGGGGAGATTTCATTCGGAACCAGTCAGGTGGCCAGAAAGGCAGAGCCCGAGACACTTGCGTCGCTGTCTGAGGAGAGCAGAGGTGGGTGGCCCGGGAGCCAGCAGGTGCGGGCTGGGCGCTGGTGATGCCACACCTGCCTGGTCATCATGGGTGCAGCTGGGTCTGCTGGGTGACTCCTCCTGGGGTCTGCTCCCGTTCTCCCAAGCATTCTGGAAGCCACCTAGCCGCCTGGGATAAACCCCTTTCTACTGCAGCTCCCTCACGGTTCTAGGATCCGGGGCAAGCACTGGCCTGGGTGTGGCAACCCAGCAGCCCTAATAATTGGGCAGGAAGGGATGGATCGGGGCCCCTGTGGGCTGCGTGGGAGGAATTCTAGGTTGTCAGGCCCGGCAGGAATCTAGCATCCCCACTTTGCAGCGGAAAAAAGTAGATGGAAGACGACATTTAGAATCACGGGAGCCACATCTTAAACCCCAGGACCAGCTTCTGGTGCATACGGGGCACTTGTGCCCAGAATGGTGTTGCAGAGGGACTGAGTGGAACCTTTTGATCTATAATTGGAGACGCCCCTTCAAGCCCACGTGTGCTGGGCCATCCCCCGGCGTGAGAATCACCGCGAGGCCAGCAAGGAGCAGCAGCTGCTGGAACCCGGCGGGGAGCGGCCATCGAGAAAAGGCTCCTGACTGTTTTCCCCTGTGTCAAACTAACGGAAAAGCAGCCTCCCCAAGGACCAAATTTATGCTGATCGATAAAGTGCTTCGCCAGTTACGGCAGCGAGAGGCTGTTTAATTGTAACAGGGCAGCGGTGTGCGTTACATCAAACATTTGTTTTACCTCTGAAAAGCCTAGAAATGGAAATTAATAGCTTCGCGTAGGAATGGACTTACTCGTGGGAGACCAGCGATGCTGAGCACACCCACGGTGACTCGTCTTGCTTCAAATTCATTTCTGTGATGGAAACACAAAAAGGGATTTCAAGAAGGAAAAATCGGTTGCACGGAAATCTGGCAAGTTTTCGCAAGAACTGAATTGCTCTTTTGTTCCCTGACCTGCGGTATGAGGTCGTCAGCTGAAACTGGGTCTCTGCTGCGTCAACACAGCGACAGGCCTGCTGAGGGGCGGAGAAGGCCGCGCGTCCGGCGGCGGCCCTGCCCTTGGACTGCACTCGGAGGAGAGGGGAAGGCAGGCCCCCGAGGCCGGGGTGCTGCCAGCTCAGCGGGGTAGGGGAGATTCCACGGGGAGGGTTCTTAAGGCAGATGCGGTCCAGCACGAATCAGGACCAAACTTTCATTCAGTTGTCACCAAGAGTAAAGAAACCAGGAGGAACAATGAGTTCAACCAATGAGGGCTTTTAAAGAAAAAAAACCCAACTCAACCGATTTCGTCCATTTGCATAGAGCCGGTCCAGAAGGAACTTGTCTTTGTGACCCACCCTTAGCCCCAGGCCTGGCACGTGTACCTGCTCTGTTTAATAAACGATTGTTGAGTGATGTGAAACCAAGGCAGAGCGAGGAGTGAGAAAATGCCTCGGGTGACAAGGCCAGCCTACCGGCAGCATTCTGGTTTTTGAGAGAAATGGGCCAGATGTGGGACCCTAACGATGGACGCGGATGGCAGGAGCTGTAAGCTTCTCTGTAGCCTGAGTGGGGTCTTTGGGAGGATCTCAGAGGGGTAGGAGGCAAGGAGGGTGGAGGGCCTGGGGTGGAATGTCATAGCAGCCACTGGTAGCAAAATGGATGGAAGAAAATGATCTCCTTGGCCCCCTTCCAGCCAGACAGCCCCAGCCTGCCGTTAGCTCCCTGCCACCAGCCACAGAGAGGCTTTGTCCTCTGCCGCCCCGCACTCTGGGAGGGTTACAGCCCCTTTATGAAATAATACGGATGATTACTGAGTAAGGTCCTTCAGCCAACACTTTGCAAATCTTAAAAAGCTGCCTGTTGGAAACCGAATATATTCCCCCCCCACCAGAGTTAAATGAATCAGGCATTGCTAGAAGGCTCCCTCTCTTACCCCCAGTACAGAAATTACACATATTTTTTTGAGCTCTCCTAGGATCATGTAAATCAGAGGGCACTTAAGTTGTTCCAAGGGCTAGAGGAGAGAATGTCAAAACCAGGAAGAGGAAAGTGGTTGAAAATGGTTGAAAATCGGCAAATTCCTCCTGTTGGTAAATCAGCTGCCATTTTGCCAAATGCCAGTGAACAAAATATTCTAGAAGGAAGCAGCTCCAGCTCCCTCTCAGATCCAGCCGTGGGTGCCTCATAGCTCTGGCCGCTTCCCCCAGGGAGGGGGAGGGCCGTGAACAGAAGGACCGATGTTACAGAACACACACAGCCTTGCCTCGTGGATGCTCAGCGGTGCTCAGAAAAGGCGGGAGGGATCCGTCCTCGTCAGATCTGGGGAAAGTCACGGGAGATGTTTGGCCCTCGGGGAGTCACAATACCTAGTGATGTATAAAGGCTCTGAGGATTCCTGCACCAGGAAATGCTCCCTTGAAGCTTGCTAACAGCGTTTTGTGGGTCCCAGAGAAACAGGCACCGGGAGGCAGGCTCGGGGTGCTGTAGCGGCGTTGGGGGTGCTCTAGGCAGAGTCTCCAGGCCGTTGCAGGGTCCCTTTCCCAAGGCCCTTTTAGGAGGGGTCCCTGGGGGAGGCATGTTTTTGACTAGAGGAGCGTCTTCTTGGGTGTCTCTGACTCTGGAGACCCAGGAGAGCCTAAAGGTTCAGGTGGGGCGTTCAAAATAGACAATTCTGGAAGTCCCACAGAGCCCTTCCTTCCTGGGGTCCTGGAGTCAGAAAAAGTGTGAAAGGGAATCTTTGATCCCCTTCTAGATCAGTGGCGGTTTAGCAGACAAAAGCGCAACCCGCAGATGCCATTTTAAACTTCCTAGTAGCCACGTACACTTGAAATTAAGGTTAATAATATATTGTATTTAAAACAATATCTCGAAATAATCTTATTTCAACAGGTATTCAGTAAAAATTATTAATATTTTCTTTTTGGGGATTTTTTAAAGTAAGTTTTCTAAATCCAGTGTCTGTTTGACGCTTAAATACATCTCAGCTCAGACCAGGCACACTCCAAGGGTCCAGTGGCTGCAGGTGGTGATGTTTACAGATGGGACACCCAGCCCTGGATTGGTACAGCTTCTGCACGAGACAGGAAACGGGTTCCGGGTTTACCCTGCCCTGTGGAAGTATTTGGGTTAAATTGTGATTTCCCCTCTGAGATGGTAAATTTTGTGTCAACTTGACTGGGCTAGGGGAAGCTTCATTAGCTGGTCAAACATTATTTCTGGGTGTGTCTGTGAGGGTATTTCCAGACTATATTAAAATCTGAACCTGTGAAATCAAAACTGCCATGGGATGTCGCGTCACACCGGTCAGAACGGCCACCATCAAAAAGTCCACAAATAAGAAATACCGGAGAGGGTGTGGAGAAAAGGGAGCCCTCCTACGCTGTTGGTGGGAATGTAAATTGGTGCAGCCACTATGGAGAACAGTATGGAGGGTCCTTAAAAAATAGAGCTACCATATGATACAGCAATCCTGGGTATATATCTGGAAAAGACAAAACCTCTATAATTTAGAAAGATACACGCACCCCTGTGTTCACTGCAGCACTATTCACAATAGCCAGGACATGGAAACAAGCTAAATGTCCATCGACAGAGGAATGGACTATTACTCAGCCATAAGAATGAAATATCACTGTTTGAGGCCACATGGATGGACCTAGAGTTGATCGTACTAAGTGAAGTAAGTCAGAGAAAGACAAATACCCTGTCGCTTATATGTGGAATCTAAAAAATCGATACAAGTGAATTTATTTGCAAAACAGAAACAAATAGAAAAACTAGAGAACAAATTTATGATTACCAGAGGGGAAAGGGGGAGGGATAATTGGGAGTTTGGGATTAACAGATACTCACTGCTATATATAAAATAGATAAACAAGGACCTACTGTACAGCACAGGGAACCGTACTCAATATTTTGTAATAACCTGTAAAAGAATCTGAAGAAGGCTAGATATATGTATGTATGTATGTATAAGTGAATCACTTTGCTGTACGCCTGAAACACCGTAAATCAACTAGACTTCATAAAAGTACATCTGAATTGGTGGACTGAGTGGAAGACCACCCTCCGCAGTGCAGGTGGGCGCTGTCCAATCCCCTGAGGGCCCGGGTGGAGAGGGAAGGTGGGGGGAGGAGACCTTGCCGTCCGAGCGAGCTGGGTGTCCATCTCCTGCCCTCGGTCCTCCAGATTCCGTCCAGAACTTACACCTTCAGACTCGCCTGAGTTACACACCGGCCTCCTGGGTCTCCAGCTCGCAGACGGCAGACCGTGGGCCTTCCCAGCCCCGTCACTGTGTGGACCCATTCCTGTGATAAACCCCGTCTGTATGTCTCTGTATATCCTGTCGGTTCTGTGTCTCTGGAGAATCCCGACCCACACCCTCTGTCCTGGGAAATCTCGAGGCCGAGAACCCTACCCATCGCGGAGTCCTCCAGGAGGCCCCAGCATTTAATCACGGTGTGGTCACCAGACACATCGGTGCTTTGCTTTCCCGAAAGTCTCCTGTGACCTGAGTCCCCAGCATCGCTGCTTCTTCCTGGCACACGTGTGGTGAGCAGGCTCCCCTCTGACGAGCCGTGTCTGTCTGTCTGTCTGTGCAGCTGATCCCCACCCCCTTGGCTCTCTGACCTTTGACATCGATGTCAAAGCATGGAACAGTCACTTTTTCTTCTCAGTTTGATCCAGGAAACAAAACGTGCTTCAAATTGGACAGACTTGGGTCTAAGTCCCATCAGGGGGTGAGTTTGGATGTGGCCAACTCCTCAGACATCCACTGAGTGGCCTCCACGTCCCAAGCCCCAACTCAGGTGTCCTCCTGGGGCAGAGTGAGGGCAGCCGGTTCTCCCTGGGACCCCTCCCTGCCCACCTCCGTGGAAGCACCTGGAACTCGCAGGCACTGCCCCCCGGTTGGGGGCCGTCAGAGGCAGGGCTCGGCTAAGCGGGTCTGGGGTGGGCTGCCCAGCACCTACCCCCATCCCCTGAATTTCTGCCTTGCTGTCTGCCTCCGGGGGATGCAGGCCTGCCAGCAGGGCAAGGAGCCACCCAGCCACACTCCCCGTTCCCCACCCACCGGTTTCTGCCACGTTTACCAAGGTGCGCCCTCCCGCAGGAAACTACAAGACCAAGTTGCCGATCAGTTTATGTTCTGGTTTTCCTTTTTGCAGCATGAGGCCCCCGCCTTCCAGGGCTGTCTGGAGAGAAACATGCTAACGCTGGGAAGAAGTCACTTCGGGGCAGTGCGGGGATGGCGGCGACCCAGCGATCCAGGACCTGGGCAGCAGAGGTCCTGGCCCCAAGACCTCCAACAAGCCCTTCCTGCTCTGCGGTTCCGGAACGAAAGTGCCACGCGATGGACTTAAAGGTGTTCCCTTCACAAGGCCAGACGCCTGAGCAGCCAGAGAGGCCCAGCCTGGTGCCGACCATTCTGAGCTCCCGCAGGCCTGACCTCGACGTGCTGCGTGACCCGGGTTCCAGCGGGGCGCCAGGATCTACCACGCCGTCCGGGGGCTTTAAAGCGGCAAGAACGTTCGCAGCTCATGCAGGGCTCCGCATTCCCCTCAGGAGTCTGGTCCAGCCCTACCCCAGGACCCGCCAGCCCCCTCCAGCTCACATCCGGCCTCGTTGGCCACTTTTCTCTTACAAGTCTCTCCAAAGGAGGCTGGGGAAAGGGAGATACAGGGAAACGCAGTGACACGGCCGCCTTCTGACAGGCTTAAAAAGATGGTTGGGTGAAAAGTCTAAAATGAAGGGCTGAAAAAATTTTATCTCGGCGCAAGTGGTCTTCGATGAACCAAGTCGTGACTGGACCCTGGAAGGGGGCTCCGTGCCTTTCTGGGGGCGGCCCCGCCTGGTGAGTGGTGACAGGAGGGGGACTGGGGGGGTGGCAGCCGAGGACCTCCATCCTCCCCCATCTGCCTTATCTGCTTATCAAACGCTCATACTTTCTATATGAAAGGTAGTTATTTCCGTGCAGAGACTGGGTTTTTAAACACGGTATCCAGCGTTTTGTGACTTCCTGTCTTCTGACGGTGTGGTTTTGGGGAGTTTCCCCCACTTTCATGAGCACTGACTCTGCCGGGTCAGGTCGAGGCCCGGATCCACGGGCTGAGTCCCGGGAAACCTCTGGGGGAGCAAGGCTTCTTCAGGGCCTGCTCCCTGCTCCCACCTCAGGGAGTCACAGAGGCTCTTGTCTCTGAGGACAGAGCCTTGCTGGGTAGAGGGGAGGCTCCAACGAGAGACCCCGCCACCTGCTGTCTGCAGGGAGGGGAAGCCTGTGACTGCCCCAAACGAGGGGGCTGGACCGGCACGTGCATCCTTTAGACCTCATCCCAGAGCATCACCTCCCTTCTCTCCCCTGACTTTACATCCTTGAAGAGCGTGTGGCCAAGAAAGCGGGTCTTGGCTCTTCCCCTTCGGAAGGAGGAGAAAGGAAAAAGCACACACCGCCAAGCAGGCCGCGTCCGCCCCCCACCCTCCTTCCTGCTGCCCTGGAGTCGGCGCCGCCGTGCCAGCCGTGGCCCTGACGTTCCCGCAGAGCCAGGCAGTCCGCTGATGTCACCAAGGGAGCGTGTGCTCTGAAAGCGTCCATCTCTCAAGTTCCATGGGAATGTCACTGGAAAGCAAGGCCAAGGTCAGGAACCCTTAAAGAAACTGCACAAACAAGGCTGTGGGTTTTGGAAGACAGAATAGAAACACCCAGAGCCGTCAGTACAAGATACTGTGGGTGACCAGCCCGCCTGCGGCCAGGGGCCAGTGCGCAAGGCTGAAGAAGCTGCAGAAGAAGGGCTTCTCCGCACCCCGATTTGTTCAGAGGGAAATTAGGGAGCCCCAAGGTGCTGGCTCTGACTGGACCCAGCCTCAGGGAATCCGAGGGGCTCATATTCCGGAGCTGCCGGGGGTGTCTTGTCCTCACGCTGAAGATGGAGGTGACACAGTCAGAAGCAGAAGGACAGACAGGATTACTTGGTGACCATGGAAATAACACCAAAGCCATTCTTTATCCCCTGGACTTGGAGACGTGCTAAGGAGATTAGGAAGGATGCCTGGAGGGAGCAGTAGCGCTGGGAGGGATGGTCGTTGGTTCATTATTCTAGAAGGTTAACGGATGACTGCCCTGGCCAGGCCAAGTGTTGCGACTCAGGGTACACCGTGGGCAGTGCCAGCCCCTCTGGGGCTTACGCTCCAGGAGGGGAGGTCAGGGGTCACATCTGCCTACAGGGATGTGGAGGGCACAGCCCAGCGACAGAAGCCACCAGCGCTTGTGACGCTCATAGGACAGCTGGACTCTCCATCACCCCAAGTGGTGGATGATGCAGGATGTAGAGATTCCAGGCCGTGGCTGGTCCTTGGGTTTGGGCGCAGATGTGGGGCGAGCGAGGGGCAGGGGGGTGGACACAGGGTAGCCCTGTCTCTCCATCCACACCCGTTGGGCCCGTCTATAAGGTGAGATGTGCTCACGGATCCATCCGCTTCAACAATTCTAGAGAAATTCAGGAGCGATGGACCCGTAAGAAGGAACTAAGGGAAAATGAGGCATTCCAGGATCGTTTTCAAGTTGTTTCATTTGTTGTACAAAGTAATCAACACCCCGCTTAGGATCCCCACCGGGCCCCTGCTTCACCTCGGAGGCCCCCAGCTGGAAGCATGTCTCCGCCTTTCAGGAAAGCGGAGGTCCTGGGTGTCATCAGACTCAAGAACCTCCCTGGGTGCTGGCCGGGCATTGGGGCAGCCCGTCCCCGCCTCACGCGGACATCAGGGTGAAGGGCGCCCTGAGGCACAGGGTCAGAGCAGAGAGCCTGCGCGGGCGTCTGGCCCTCCTGCTGCCCGGCTGTGTGAGTCTTGCCTCTGGACACTGGATCTCCAGCATGCTCTGGCTTTCCAAGGCAAGCTTTCAGAAACCAGAGCGTTTCCTCTGGTGACCTTAGAGAAATGGAATCAGCCTGGAGGAAAATAATAAAGATCTTTTTAAGATGATGAGAAAGGACAGAATACCTTAAAAATAATAATATTTTACTTAAAATACGGCTGCGTCAGAAATGTGAGAAGCTACAAAAGCCACTCAAAAGTGACAGGGCAGTCAGGAAGTTGTATAAGTAGTTAGTGACGCAGTTGTGGTGTTTAAAATGCCCCTGGGTCTTGGAATTATTGGAATCAACTTACATTGAATCTAGCCTGAATCAGATTTTCCTCCTGAGGTCAATCTGCTACATCTCTAACCTAAAAGCAGAGGCTTTAGGAGTTCTCAGGAAATGATGGCTAAGTGACTAAGTGCTACTCTTGGTAACGCATCTGCTCCTCTCAACCAGTTTCTCGTACTTGAAAAAAATTTTCTTTTCTCCCTCTGCCCAAAACATGTAGCCAACCTCTTGAAGATTTAATTTGCATTTGTCAAAGCTTTCAAAAGTACACCTAAGGCTTCTCTTGCCTTTGTTGAGGGCTCCAGCCAGTATTTTGACCATCCGTTTCCCGTCTTTTCTCAAATGGTCTCACCAGCTCCCCTCCAGCCTATGCCTCACCCCACCTCACCGTGTGCCCGCCAGGACGACAGAGTCGAGGCAGAGAAACGGCCCCGCCGTCCTCGTGGCCTCAAAGCACGAGCCGTCTGGGGCACGAAGCGTGTGGCTGCGTGTAGGGTAAATCCCTGCGACAACAGCAGATGCCGGGACTTCCTTTTTCTCGTAGATCAGAAGGTCGAGTATTCAGAGTAGGGGCCCGACCACAGGGCACATCTACCAAGGTAGCTTCATGGAAGGGATATGCCTGCGATGTTCACTGCCAGATGCAACTGTGTACCCGCTGCTTGAAGTCTGTCTTCAGCTCAGACGCCCCATCCAACGTACACACGTGGACACACACACTCCCTTCCACTTACAGCCCAGCTTCATCCTCCTGTTACTGTATCTCACCCTCTTCTTTCCCTTGTTGGGTTACCCTTAGGAATAAGACCTGCCTAGACGTCTTCAAGCCTGGGTGGCCCAGCTAATGAGCAGTGTGGCTGAGAAGAAGGTGATTCCCAGTTTTATGATCCTCAGACCCTGGGATCCAGGGTCCCCTCCCCCAGTGTTACCATTATCTTCCAGGGACCGGACAGAAGCTTGGCGTTCTCCCGGGCCATCACCCTTTCCTATTAAAATAGAATCTTAGCTGGTCTCCTTGCCCCTGGCGTCTGTTCACAGAAATCCCCCTCCTCTGTGCCACCAGATGGGCTTCTAAGTTACCACGTCTCTGGTTGCTTCCTACCCAGCTATCCAGGGCTCCCCATTCCCCACAGGGGAGAGTCCCTTGGGGGCTCAGTCTGGCTTTCGAGACCTCTGCCACGCAGCCGTGTCTCCACTAAGGCAGTGTGGTCAGGGAGTAAGGGCAAACTTTCTAGATCAAACTGAGCTGGGTTTTTTTTCCCAGTTCTGCCACCCACTGACTGGGAACTTTGGGCAAGTCTTTTAACTCTCCGAGCCCTGGGTTTCTCATCTATAAAGTAGAAACAGCCACTATTATCGAGGGCCACCTGAACGCGAGGGCCCAGGCTGAGCTCTTGTGAAGGGCTGCCCCCACCGATGTGGCCACTGCCAAGGTCAGAGTGTGTTCTTATTGCTGCAGTGTTTCCAGTGGATGTAAGCAGACCCTGGTGGGAGTTTATAGGTCACCCCACCTCACCCTTTCTGGGTGGGAAGTTACAGTGACAGCAAATGGCAGACTGACCTCTGAGCAGGCCCCCAGCAGGCCCGCCTCTTCCTGAGATGCACCAGGAAAGACAAGCGCCGCCCACGAGGAGCTCTTGCCAGAACTGGGTCTGAATCTGGTGGAGCCGACGTCCCCAACTACCCGATCCTGCAAACCTGGGAGAGAGTGTACGAAAGGATCCCAGGAGGATGCGGTCGGCAGGGCCCCAAATAGAGGGAATGTTGCATAAACTGAGCTGAGTCGTGCGTGGGTTTCCTCTCTGAGCAGAGAACACCTACGCCAAGTTGCCGTCACCACCACCTCCACCGCTAAAGTTGGGAGAGGCCGGAGAAGCGTCTAAGGCTGCCCCCACTAGGAGCTCCCATCCCTGCAGGCTTGTTCTGTCCTGGCTGTGTCACAAGGCCGCATCCATGCCAAGACGGTGCCTGAACACCCTCCCCGTGCCAGACTCAAGTCAGAGCCCAGGATGCTCCAGCGAGAGCAGTGGCTGGGGGGTACCTGCCCTCGAAGAGCTTATGGTCCACCTTGTTCCAGAAGGAAGGAAGCCCAGAGCTGATGGGGAGGGAAATACGGCCACGACGCGGGGGAGAGCTGTGAGGAAGCCTTTGGAGGGACACTTAGGGACAAACAGAAATGCTGTGGGTCTGGGTTAGCTTTTGTATTTTAAGAGTTGGGGGAGGGACTTCCCTGGTGGCACAGTGGTTAAGAATCCGCCTGCCAACTCAGGGGACACGGGTTTGAGCCCTGGTCTGGGAAGATCCCACATGCCGCGGAACAACTAAGCCCATGAGCCACAACTGCTGAGCCCACATGCCACAACTACTGAAGCCCATGCGCCTAGAGCCCGTGCTCCGCAGCAAGAGAAGCCACCGCAGTGAGAAGCCCGCGCACCGCAACCAAGAGTAGCCCCCGCTCGACGCAACTAGAGAAAGCCCGCGTGCAACAACAAAGACCCAACGCAGCCAAAAATAAATAAATAAAATAAATAACTAAAAAAAAAGAGTTTGGGGGGCAGATTTGTCAACATCTGTCCGTCCTCAGTAATGCACTTTGGTAAAATGGAAAAAAGTCTCTCATGTCCACCACGGATTATCAATACAAATACACTTAGTTTTATTGTCTCTCTAACCATGTCTAGACCCATCCACAGTGAGGTCTCTCTCCTGTTCTCCCTGATGTCCATTTTCATCAGGTCACCTCCAACCTCGATCGTCTTTTTTGCATAAGCTCTGCTTCGCAGAGCCCTGCCTCCCCAAGACATGGTCTCAGTAAAAGGGGTCATTCAGATCCTTGTGACCGAGGAAGAGCTCTGGGGAGAGCTTTCAGGACGGAGGAGTGCCCACGGCCGGGCCCTTCCAAAGCGAGCAGCTGTGCAGGGGAGCCCCCAGCATCTCCTCCCTCCTGTGTCTCTGACACTCCCTGTTGTGACCAGACCTGGACAGCAGGGGACTTGGGGCCGCCCAGCCCTCCCATGGCTGCACCCCTGGTGTGGACCACGATGTGGCCGGAATGTTCATGAGATCGTGGCATCTGAAAGGAGCCCAGCCTGGCTGGGCCTCTGTTCCCGTGTGTCCCGCCTTGCCACAGTGAGACGAGCCACAGGCATGTCGCTCTAATTACCTGGCCCCGCGCCTGGCTCCCGAGCGGCAGCAGAAGGGGCCGAGCTGTTTGCTTTTGAGTTCATCCCAGGTGCTCACCTCCAGCTGCTGGAGAGCAAAGCCATCACAACAGCCTCTGATGCCAACGGTCCTTGCATCCCGGAGGGATCGCATGCAAGGTGGAAGGTAAACCTTTTCTTTTGTCTCTTGTAGGAAAGAGCAGGGTTTACTCTAGCAAAATAGTCAGAAGACTGTTTTTGCCATTTAATGAAATTCTGAGGTTGAGATTCTGTGAAGAGAATCTGAGGCAAAGGGACCATTTCCACCCGAGTGGGGAAGGCAAATGCCTCATTCTCTCGGCTGTTGCCACGCTGGGGACCCCAGGTAGCGCCCTGGGAGGGGCAGGTGTGTGGTTCTTTCTCTCCCACCCTCCCCCTCAGGTTCTGGCTGTGTCCTGCTGGGGTCCTCAGTCCAGCGCTGAAGCAGCATATCTGGATGCCGCCAGGTTGCCACTGCCTCTCTGGAGAGGATGGGCTGTTCTCGGTTATTTTCCCACAGCTGGATTTGGAGGGTGCATTACTGACCCCAGTTCTTCAGCACCCACCCCGGTACCTGCATCTTTGCTGTGTGAACTTACGGTTTTCCCCAAGAGGAAGAACACATCTCCCTCCCTAAACTTTGGCCACGTGACTCGCTTTGGCCAGTGAATTGAAACAAGGGACGCGGTGCCGATTCTGAGCCCAGGTCTCAGGGTGCCTGGATGTTTCTGTTCGCTCTCTGGCACCTCTGCCTGAACTAGACGCATAAAGTAATGAAAATGCTAAATTTCATCTTCTGTGTATTATGTATATCTTACCATAATTTTTTAAGTATCTAAAATTTCTAAATGTATAAGTAATAAGAAAAATGTTTTAAAATGAATTTTAAACATTTAAAAATAACACACGATGAAATCAAAAATTATCTGTGTAGTGGTTAGAAAACCTTGATGTTCAACCAATTTTCTTTCAAACAATACAATTAGCTCTGAAATCAAAAATTTTAGACCCATGAAAACATTGCCAAATAAGCGATATAGGCATAATTGGCTAAAAATAGTTGTGAGGGAGGGGAACAAAAACAGAAGTCTGGGTGACAGAGGCTCTGTGTGATGTTGGGCGAGGCACTTGACCTCTCTGGTCCTCGGTGGCATCCTCCACAAAGCAAGGGGTCGGCCCCAAGAACCAGGACTCTGTCCTCATTGGTCAAGTGAGTCGGGTGTGGTCCTTCCAAGCTCTACTGCAAGGTCAGCAGCAGTCCTGCCCTGAAGGCAGCAGGACTCCTTTCCTGCAGCGTGAGGTCCCCTTGCAGATGGAGACATCAGGACCCATTTCCTTTCCTCTCGCGCCATCACTTTGGGCTTCACAATTAACCTGCTCTTCGTCGTCTCCCCTCGACTCTGACCTGCCTGCCCCCATCAATAAATGATGACGCGTTTTTGGAAAAGGAAGGGCAACACTAAAGCCATGCTGATCAGTACTTGCTTCACGGAGACGGACGATCGCTTAGGAATCTCTTTCTTGAGAAAAAGGAAGGAAGAATATCTGTTAGGTTCGGTGCCCAGATATCGAGCGAGCCTGGACTTTCTCCCCTGTTGGGAAAAAGACGTGAACGGTTGACTCTGAGCAGGAGGGCACACCCACCTCCTCCTTCCGAGCTGCAGGCAGCGGCCTCTGTGCAGCTCCGTCAGGACCATCTCCATTCCATGGACGGGCGAGCGCTGGGTGGCGGGGAGCCTCAGTGCCCGGATGGACAGCTTAACAGAGGGAGTGGGGATACTTGTGCTACCCTGCCCAAGCCTGTGCGGAAGCTGAAGTGATGCAAGGGCTTGGCATTCAGAAACCGAACACACAGTCACCCGGGCCCAGGGAAGGCTTTCAAGGGGAAACCAGGGACTTCCCTGGTGGCGCAGTGGTTAAGAATCTGCCTGCCAACGCAGGGGACACGGGTTCGAGCCCTGGCCCGGGGAGATCCCACATGTCGCGGGGCAACCAAGCCCGCGCACCACAACTACTGAGCCTGCGCTCTAGAGCTCACGAGCCACAACTACTGAAGCCCACGTGCCTGGAGCCCGTGCTCCGCAACAAGAGAAGCCACCGCAATGAGAAGCCCGCGCACCGCAACGGAGAGTAGCCCCCGCTCGCCGCAACTAGAGAAAGCCCGCGCACAGCAACGAAGACCCAACGCAGCCAAACATAGATTAAAAAAAAAAAGGGGGGGAACCAAACGCTTGGGGTGCCGAGAGGATTTGCAAGGGGCAACCTGAAAACAGGTTCAGGATACACTATCGTCCCTCAGTATCTGCGGATGCTCCAGTCCCTTATACGAAACGGCGTGGTGTTTGCATGCAACATAGGCACTTCTCAGTATGCAATCCTGCTAGTTGAACGGAAAGGCAGGCTCAACAAAGCGTCAGGGGTGTGCTCCCTGCTGCTCACATTTTAGAAAGGAGAGAAGGCTATGAGCAGCTGTCGCTAGAAACACGGGGATTGCTGTAGGCAGCAGATGGGAGGCGGGACGATTCTGGTCTGGAGGGAAGCACAGAACCCCGATACTGTTGTGATCCCAAGCCTTCTGACGTTCTAGTCCCATCAACAAAGAAACGATCTCAGGCCAGATAGGCAGCTGGTTTGCAGCCCAGAGGACCAGCCTTTGCCTCTGGCGGCCCGTCTTCTGATGTCTGATCCTGCTTGCAGCTCAGCCCTCTGCTTCTGACCCCCTCTCCTGAAGTTTCTCCCTCCCTTTTTTGTTTCCTTGCTTTTTCTCTACAATCAGCCTCATTTTGAGTCTTCAACCATCCAAAGGCCTCTTCGACCGCCCCGTGGTTCCTTGGCAGTATTTTTCTCAGACAAAAGACTGGGTCCCTTGCTCTGGGGTCAGTGACAGTGAAAGTCCCTCGCCTACAGCATTGCCTGGTACTCCTATAATCCGTCCCCGATTCTACAAGACTCCACAGTTTCCACTGGTGCAGATTCCAAGTAGGTCAGGAGCCGGTGTTCGGCTGATCAGAGGCTCCCAGGGATCTGCAGATCAGAGGCAGTCGGGTGTCTTGTAACCTTGGAGGTGACATCATTCAGAATCAACACGGGCTAATCTTGGTGATGCTGGAAGCGATTTGGAGATAATGAGCCTCTGTCAACTTGCGAGGAAGACGTTGTTTACATCACAACCCCCTCTGCTGAGCCATTTTCGAACACAGTTGGGCTTTCAGTCTCTCTATGAAAAGAAATTTTAACAAAAGTCGTTTCCAAGTGGGAAAGTGCCACTGTTTCTTCCACGGGAAAGTAGAGTTGTTTAGCAAAAGCCTCTTGTCCAGATCCACACGTGGGGACCCAGGGGAGCCTGCAGCCTCTGTTCCGGCCCCAGGAGTTGCCGCGTGTGTGGAGTGTGAGCCGGGCTGACGCTGGGGTCCTGGTTCCCGCGTTGCTGTCGTTTGTTTCTGGATCCACTCAGTTAGCAAGATGGCTTGGGTCTGTAAGAGGAAAGTAATCATCTTTGCTCCTTCCTTTTGGCCCAGCTAAGACGGGATTGGATAAACCAATGAGGATAGCAGTCTCGGCCTCTGTGCCTTGACTGATGGATCCATCGGGATCCTGGCTGACCGGAGGGATGAGGGAGGAGCCTGAATGGCTTGGCGGCCGGCCTTGGCAGGGGCCCACGCTCTCCTGGAGGGCTGCTGGGACCACTGAGCACAGCTCCTCTTTCCGGGCTGCCAACGGCCCCCCTCTTCCCCGAAAGAGTGATTTCAGCTCCAGGGAGAAATTTGCTCTGCTCCCCGGAAGGATCAGACCACTTGTGTCTTTATAATCCTCAGTGCCTGAGGATGGAGGGGTTGGCGGTATTAGTCCCAGCTGTATAAACGCCACATAAATGTCGATGTTGTTTTAAATTGCCTATTAAAGGGGAACAGCCAACTCCATGAAACTGTTTTATTTATTTATCTTATTTTTGGCTGCGTTGGGTCTTCGTTGCTGTGTGTGCGCGGGCTTCTTGTTGCGGTGGCTTCTCTCATTGTGGAGCACAGTCTCTAGGCGTGCGGGCTCCAGTAGTTGTGGCATGTGGGCTCAGTAGTTGGGGCTCGCAGGCTCTGGAGCGCAGGCTCAGTAGTTGTGGCGCACGGGCTTAGTTGCTCCGCGGCATGTGGGATCTTCCTGGACCAGGGCTTGAACCCGTGTCCCTGCATTGGCAGGCAGATTCTTTAACCACTGTGCCACCAGGGAAGTCCCCATGAAGCCATTTTAAATAAATGTAGATTGCCCAGCTCCGTGGCCTCTGTTTTCATCCTCTGTTACCTCAAGGCTTTTTGTCTTAAAATGAGCTCCAAGCCACTGCACAAAACTGACAATTTGTCTGAAAGCCGAGCTCAGCTCCATGTCTGTGCGAGGGAGGCACCACTGCCCGATTCCTCTAAGGATGGTTCTTCCAAAGGAAGGGGTTGGGGGCAAAGGGAGATGGGAGCAGAAGAGGAAAGGTGAGCATGAGGAAGGAGGAGAGGGTCTGGAGTTTTCAAAAGTGAAGGAAAATAAAGACAAAGAGGTAAAAGTAAGAGGGAATGAAATTAAATTTCCCAAAGCACAGGGAGGTCATGGCCCACGCCTTACCCACTTCCAGGCTCTTGCAGACATCCCTGCTTTCTTAAAGATTTCCCTAACTTTCTGGCTCTAAATCATTACTCTTTGGATTTCCTGTGCTTCCCCTGTGGACAGGGCAGGAGTCGTCATTGATATTCCTGCATACCTTTCACAGCTCGGAGTATAACTTCCGACAAGTCAAAACTATGGTGTCATCCTGAGCTTGAATAAAGATGTCAAACACCTATTAGATTATTAATAAGGGAACACATATAATAATAATGGTGATTCAGAAAGCAGACGAAGGAATGGGGTAGTTGTAGGCATCTTGAAAAACCGAATGAAGAATGAGATTGTCGATTCTATCTGTAAACAGTGGTTTAATGTTCTACAGGACGAGAGAACCACAACTTCTCCAGGGGGTAGAAATCGGCCGGTGACTGCACAGCCTGGGCTCTAACCAGTGACCAGCAACGTGGAACAGGTATATTCTCCTAGAGATTTAAACACCCCTTGGGCAGGCCTGTTGATGCCACGGTGTGACACTGACAGAACAAGCTGTGCCCCACTCCTTATTTCCAAGTTTTAGATAATTTCTCTTAAGATAGGGGTTCACTATATTTAGGGAATGACCGCAGGAACAACATATAAATCTCACCTTATGTCCTTTAAGTAAACCAATCTTTTCTAATTCGCATGACCTGTTTAGTGTAGCTCCGGGACCCCTCACTGGACTGTGGAAATTTGAAGGATGCAGGCCTGTTGACTTGAGAATGCCCTTTCATACTGTACGGTTAACATACTTTAATAAAGTCCTGGGTCACACGTGCACCCTGGAGACACAGCATTCGATGAAGCTGTGTGTCACACGCTTGCTGTGCTAGTAAAAGCCGGTTATTTCACGTCACCTCAAGCAGGCCTAGGCTTTCCTCCCTGCCGGATCTCATATTTTATTGAACATTTTTCATATAACTAAGATATTAAATGGTACTTAGAATATTAGCTTTTATTCAACTCAAAGTTGACTCTGAATCATTTCATATGGTTAACAGCCGACAGAAAGCAATGTGCTTACGTCCAGGTCTCACATAAATAGTAAGGTCCAATTTAATGGAAGCAAATGAGGAGAGTTTTTAAAGGACCATTGTTTGAAACATTTTGCTAAGCTCCTATGTTTCTCCTCTGCCCCAGCTCTACGCTAAGAGGCCAGAGCTCAGCTCAGCTAAGGGCAGAGCGAAAACCCTCAGAACCCACCCTCATTCAGCCGTGCAGAATTCTGCGCACCTGTCTTCCTGGCGACACGTGTGCTGGTGGTGGCCCTACTGTGTCCCCACCGCATCGCTCTCCACCCAGAAACCCGCCCGCTGGCTGCAGTCCGAGAGGGACACGGAGCGAGCCTGTGGGGACCTGCTGGTGCCTGGTCGCTTCTCCCAGACGTGGATCTTCGGTCGCCTAGAACTGCTGTCAGGCTGGAGGGTTCAGCTAGTGCCGATAAACCAAATAAATCCTTTGGGGGCTAAGGATTCTGCACCCAGTTCCAACATGGATTTTTTTTCCCCACACCCAGCCATTCTCTGTGACCCCAGCTGGGTGTCGTCCAATTCGACTCAATTCTGACCTGTCTCCCTGGAGATGGCATCAGATCCCACAGGCTACGGGCTGTGTGTACCTGCTGTGCTTCCAGCCCGCTGGCTCTTCATCCCATTTCTAACCTGTGCACAGGGGGCTCTCCTTTCTGGGGGGGGTCATTGACTCGTGGGCGCACGTGTGTCTGCGTCTGTGTGTGTCGGTACACGTGTGGGCGCACGAGCTTCCCTCCCGGAGTTTGCTCTTGCTTTGCCCACTTACTTTAACACAGTAGTTTTAGCACGGCCCCTCATGTATGAGTTGAGCCTCAAGCTGGGATGAAGCGAGCAGAGGCTCAGAACTCAGAGGTCCCTCGTGTAGCAGAAGCGCAGGGCTGCCTGGGGTGTGCCTAGGAGGTGAGTGTGGAAGGGTAGCAGGAGGGACTGTCAGGAAGCTTCTCAGATGCTGAGCTGAGGGGCACGGCCTTTGCTATGGAGGGAAAACAAAATGTCACATAGAGAGCGAATCATCACCTCTCTTACCGGTTTTGTGTAGCCCGAGATTTGTATATGACCCTCTGTAGAGGCAGACAGAAATAGCCATTCTTCCCTTCTCTCAAACTAACAAAATCCGCATTCCTGCCCAACCAAAAGGCATTCCAGCTTCTCCTGCGGCTACAGAGGTCACATACGGATGTTCTGGGTAACGAGATGCAATCGGACCCACCCAAGGCGCTCGCAAGAAATCGCTTTCCTTGCAGTCAGAGTTCTCTCTTCCTAGATGTCTGAAGTGGCTCAAGCTTCACTCCCTCCTGGACCAGGAGGATGGGACAGGCCTGGGCATGACAGAGCAGATCCTGACAATCTCATGGAGCCACAGATAGCCCTGCACAGGCTCTCCTGCCCCTGACTTCTTCACGCTTCTGGCGTCCTCGGGACCCTGCACTCACTCAGTGGTCTTAGTGCTGTGCAGCGTCTCTGCCTGTCAGCCCCTACTTACTTTGAACTCATCTCTTAAAAGAATTCCTTAGGTTTTAGAATTGTCAACTGTACCTTTAAACATTTTCGGCTTCCTTTATTCACTGTTAATTTTTCCTCTACGTGGACAGTCCTCAGAGAATTGGATGAGGGAAGGATGAGTTGTCCTCTGGCACTTCGGGTCATACTTTCCCTTATTTAGAAACAGAGGCTACAAACAGGGGATGTTACTTGGAAGACATGGCAGAGCTCCTGACTTCACTCTCCACCGCGTTGACAAACACCTCCTGTCCCGTGGGAGCCCTGCCCTTTGCTTCCACTCGCAGCTCCAATAAATGCTTCTTTCACATCACCTGGAAAAATTTGCTCCAAAAGACTTAAGCTGCATCCTCCCAAAGCGTGAAGACTTCAGACAATCTGCCTTTAGGCTACAAAGCGGAGCAAGGCTCGTCTCTGCTGCCACGACTTCCCAGCCAGGGGGGACGCCTTCTGAATAGGGCCGGTTACGCAAAGCCCCAGCCCTTCAGAGCATCTCCTGGCAAAGCTCAGGTATGGAACTGTGCCCTTGAGCGGCTGCTCTGACAGGTGGGTGGGAGAGGGTGGGAGGATGCAGGGAAACAGCAGGGAGGGCCTCCGGCCTCCGAGGGCCCAGGAGGAACCCACACAGGTCCCCAAGGCAGCCGCCATCCTCCCTAGCAAAACCGACGGTGTCCAGATAAAACCTGCCAGCGAGCTCCAGCTTTCCTTTCACTCCGAGTGATGTTAACGAAAACTCACATGGGCCAAATTCTCACCAGATGGACAGCAGCTCTCTCCCTTCTGTGCCGTCAGGCCTGCCCCTGGCCCTGCCCAGTTAGGCTCAGATGTTTGAGGCCCGAAAGAATAAAAGCCGGAGAATGAGCCCCACTTCCATAGACTGAGAGCACCGAGCAAAGGGACAGATTCTTGGTCTCCTGGGGGCAGACAGGCTTGGGACGGCACAGATGGGCCCTCAACAGAAGACCCTGCATGCCCCCAACCCAGGTCGGTCAGGGCCAGACAGCGTTCTCCATCACCCCAGGGGGAGGCGAGGCGGGTACAGCTCTGGGCCACAGTCAGAAGCAAGGACGAAGCAGCCCAATGGTCAGAGTTTTAAGAGGTGAAACAGCTGGTCTGCCATCCTGGAGATTCAAGAAAGGGCTCCACTGGGTTTACAAGCCCCCACTGAGTCCCCGGGGAGTAACCTGGTGGCTCTTGGGTCCGTGAGGTCAGAGGGCTTCACGAGGCAGGGGTGTGAGGGCTGCAAAGGCAGAGGTAACCCTACCTCCCTTCAATTCTCAGTGCCAACAACAGGCTTTTCGAACTTCTTCGGTGAAACAGAACACACAGAAACGTGCACTCAGGGGAAGCGTGCGGCTCAAAGGTTTTCCGGAGGACACCGACGTTTCTCCAGATCAAGAAGCAAAACGCGCCACCCTACATTTAGAGAGAGCTGCCACCTTCCCAAAGAGAAAACCCACAGAAAAGCGGATGGCCCGTCTGAATATGTGAATTTCTAGCAACACGGGTGGCATATTCGGGAGTCTTATAATACGTGCCAGTTAACCTGATAATGAGAAATATTGAAAAATCACATTTTTATGAAGAAATATTGTCTTTTTTCTCTCCCATATCATGAAACAGTATTACTCAGAGTCTTTATGTTTCTCTTTGGTCTCAACGTCTTCTGTCAACTGATCTGAGCAAAGGTACCAAGAATACACAATGGGGAAAAGATAGTCTCTTCAATAAATGGTGTTGGGAAAACTGCATGTCAACATAAAGAAGAATGAAATTGCAATCTTATCTTACACCAGACACAAAAATTAACTCAAAATGGATTAACAACTTAAATGTAAGACCTGAAACCGTAAAACTCTAAGAAGAAACGTAGGGGAAAAGTACCTCAACGTCAGTCTTGGCAATGATTTCTTTGATACGACACCCAAAGCACAGGCAACAAAAGCAAAAATGGACAAGTGGGAAACAACAAACTGAAAAGGTGCCACAAAGGGGAAAGATCAACAAAATGAAAGGCGACTGACAGAATGGGAGAAAATATTTGCACACCATATATTTGACAAAGGGTTAATATCCAATGTATATAGGGAAGTCCCAAAACTCAACAACATAAAATCCTCAAATAACCAGAATTTTTTAAAGCTCAGGGTGTGGAACTGTGCCCTTGAGCATATAGATGGCCAACAGGTGTATGAAAAGATGCTCGACATCACTAATCACCAGGGAAACACAAACCAAAACCATAGAAACGTATCACCTCACACCTGTCAGAATGGCTACGATCAAAAGGACAAGAATAGCAAGTGCGCTGAGGGGGGACTTGCGGGGAAGGGAACCCTCGTGCACTACCGGGGGGAATATAAATTGGGGCAGACGCTGTGGAAAACAGCATGGAGAGTCCTCAAAAAAGTTTAAAATAGAGCTACCATACAGTCAGCAATCCCACTTCTGGGTATGTATCCAAAAAATTGAAATTAGGATCTCAGGTATCTCTGCTCCCATGTTTACGGCAGCGTTATTCACAATATCCAAGGCATGGAAGCAACCTAAGTGTCTACTGATGAACAAATGGACTAAGAAAAATATATGATTGCATATGCATACATTTAGTTGAATGTTATTCAGCCTTAAAAAGGAAGAAGATCCTGCCATATGTGACAGCATGGGTGAACCCGGAGAACATGCGACTAAGTGAAGTAAGTCGAACACAGGAGGACAGACACTGCGTGATCATGGAACCGAAAAAAGTCAGACTCACAGAAGCAGAGAGTAGAAGGGTGATTGCCAGGGGCCGGGGGGAGGGGAGGACGAGGAGGTATTATCACAGGGTACAAAGTTTCAGTTACACAAAATGAGTGTATTCTAGAGATATATTGTCCAGCCCAGTGCCCCTAGTTTGTAATACTGTATCGTATAGTTAAACATTTGCTAAGAGGGTGGGTCTCATGTTCAGTGTTCTTATCATATATATACACACACAAAGAATAATGATAATAAAGAGGGCAGCAGGAAGCTCTTGTAGGTGATGGATGTGTTTATGGCATAGATCAAGGTGATAGTTTCACAGGTGCATACTTATGTCCAAACTCACCAAGTTTTATATGTTAAATACAAATAGATTTTTGTATGTCAATCATAACTCAATGAAGTGTTTTTTTTTTAAAAGTCTGTTCATTACAGCAAAATAAATAGATAAATAAATGTTACCCGTGCTCCCAGAATCCTATCTCCTGCCACTTCCAGTCACCACGCTCCCAGCGGGAACCCTCTCCTGACCTCTGACACCACGGATTCCTTTTGTCTGTGTTTGCGCTTTATAGAAATGTCACCATGCAGGGTGCATTCTTTTGTGCGTAGCTTCTTTCTGGTTACAGTTGCATTCATTCATACTGTTGCATGTGGTTGGAGAGCATTTGTTCTCCTTAGACTATAGAACTCCGCTGCGTACAAAGACCACAATCTGTTTATTAGAGGCTTGGTTTTAATACACTTCTGGTTAGTGTCATTATGTAGGCTGAGTGTGTAATCGGGAAGAACCTCTGTATCCTATTACAAGTTAATCACTAAAGGGATGCTGCCCATAAGCTTAAATTCTCCATAACGGCCCATCTCTGGGACCCCTGCCGCCCAGGTAATGAGCATTCAGCTAAAATACCTGTGTTGAGCTCCCAGGAAACCTCCTGAGCAGGCGCACCTGTGAATGACTGCAGGAGGGAGAAATTAACACCTCCCCTCCGGAGGCCGACGGGAACCAGGAAGTGCTTGGCTTTAGTCCCGCCCCTTTAAATATTAGAATGGTAAATTTGAACTTTTGGGGGCAAAGTGCCTTAGATAATCAGGAGAAAGTTGGAAAAATTAGATGATGCATTTGGAATGAACCCTTCTCAGTTGGTAGATGGGGCACTTAAAGTGTTCAACAGGAAACAACAACAGAAGAAAGAAGATGAAAAAAGGAAAGGGCACTTTTTCGGTAAGCCCCCATCGGGGAAGGAACAATGTCAGGAGGAAGAACCTTGCAAGACAGGTTGCCCTGGGCTAAAATATAAGAAGGAAAATAATAAAAGATGAGAGCCTCCCACGTGATAGAAAGAGGGGAACACTGATGAATGAAGAGGCCCAGGGGCTCCCTTGGACCTGAGGTGCTTCATGTCCCACAGGAGCCCCGGGTGAAACTGACCCTGGGGAGTGAGCTGATGGGCTTTCTGATAGACCTCGCCCTTCACCAGAACAGCTTGACCTCAGGGTCCCACCAGAATGCACATTAAGCCTACGGACGGCGCTCATGAGAACCCCAGGAAAGGAGACAGAGCTCTTCCCCAAGGTCTACGAAAAGGTAAGCCCAGAAGTGTGTGCGGATGGCACCCCGGGAAGGCCCAAAACACACGGCCAATATGAACCGCATTAAAAAGGGACGCTGGGACACCTCATCTAAATATCCTCTGAGGCGGGAGGGTCACTTCTCCCACAGACTGACTGGTCAGAATACCAGCCAGCGCAGTCACAAAGGACAAAGAGAAGGCCGAGGAGCAGGGTTTCACCGGACCACACCTCGCCGGCTTCGAAATGTAGCGCACAGTCGTTCTGGTTCCCGAGGTGCTCACGTAACCCGTGCTGCGGCACTTCCGTAACAGCAGCCATTACGGGAGAGATGCCACCTTTCAATGGACTCAAGTATATGTAATGGGGCCTAACCTACAAAAGTCCAGCAGAGGAGTCACCCAAACTGCATGGTGTGTGCTCAGAATAACCCAGAGATGGCTATCAGACCTCCCCAGATGGGGACCCGACCCAGAGGAACCTGCGCCACCGAGGACTGGACTCAAATGCCTTGAGCTGCAGGAAATTTCAGAGAACCCGCTAGTGTTTGTGGACATTTTCAGGATGGGTAGAAGCGTATGCCACCCGGACAGAAAGTCTCTGAAGTGGTTAAAGCCCTCCTTAAGGAAATTATCCCCTGATTTGGACTGAAGCACTGGGACTACAGTTATCCTGCAGACCACAAGCAACAGGAAAAAACGAGAAAATGAACCGCACGTTAAAAAGGAACACCTCTAAATTATGTCAAGAGACTAATTTAACCTGGGATAAGATCTTGCCAGTTGCCCTAGCTTAAATTAAGCCCCTTTGAAATAGTGTATGGAAGGCCGCTCCTGGTGCCTGCCCGGTGGGAGAATCTATAAATGCTCTAACAGACCTAGTGGTTGCCGATTGTGTTAAAACTCTGGGCTCTGTTCATGAGTTCACCTCCAACAGGTCTGCCCACCCAATCGAAGTAGATGGGGATTCCACTGTAGCAGAGAAGGGGCAGCGTATTTAATTTTGTCCAAGTAAATAGCACAGGGATTTAGTATATATCTTTATTTAGTATATAAATATATTGGGAACCAAAACCCCAGGTTCCATTACAAATTAGACAACAAACTGCTAAGGGGTTTCATCAGGTTCAAGTAGTTGTAGATAGAAAAGGAAAGAGGATTTTTACCACCAACTAAAGATTCTAAAGAATGTCCATCGCCCCCGTTCAGCAGGAAATAGGCAGAGCAGCGTTCATCCCTTTCCCCACAAGACTGTGGACTGGACATTGACAGTGGGAAATTGTAATAGGGAAGAACCTGTCAATTAATCGAGTTAACTTGTATTCTATTACAAGTTAATCTCTGAAGGGATGCTGCCTATAAGCTTAAATTCTCCATAACGGCCCATCTCTGGGACCCCTGCCTCCCAGGTAATGAGCATTCAGCTAAAATACCTGGGTTTAGCTCCCAGGAAACCTCCTGAGCAGGCCCACCTGTGAATGACTGCTTGAGGGAGAAATTAACACCTCCCCTCCGGAGGCCGACGGGAACCAGGAAGTGCTTGGCTTTAGTCCCGCCCCTTTTAGTATAAAAGGAGCCTGAATGCTGACTCAGCAAGATGGTTCTTTGGGGGCACGAGCCCACCATCTTCTTGGTCTGCTGGCTTTCCGAATAAAGCCGCTGTTCTTTGCCCCAGCAACTGGTCTCTCAATTTATTGGCCTGTCGTGCGGTGAGCAGGACGAGCTTGGACTCAGTAACAGACGGAAACAATCTAGTTCCCTGCGTCCACCTCTTCCAAGGTGGCAGTTCTCCATAAATTCCATTTCATCCAACTAATATTTAGGAGTAACTTTCCCTTTCTCCTAGTCTATTTCGTCGATATATTTGTGGAGCAGTTTAGGCTGTGAGTGGCCTTCAGGCAGTGTCCCCGTAGAGGTGCCAGACCAGGTCCTAGAAGGAGCAGTTTCGACAGCTCTGGGAACCACTGTGGAATAACCATTGCAGTGAGCCAATCCGGTGGCCTGGAATTAGGAACATCTGCCCTGCTTCCTCCCACGGCTACGCTGAGTATGAAGTAACGTAACACAGATACTACAAGATTGTTAATACAGTATGATGACAACTTCATAAAGAGATGTGCATGTTACATCCGGGCTAAACCAAAGCAAAGGAAAAAAACACCCTCGTGTAAGCTTAGGGAGTTTGTTTTCTGATTATAGTTTGTAAAGTCCATATATTCTGCACAGAACACGATGTGTTTTAATAAGAATATGTCATAAAGGTCAGATCTATTCCTAGAAGAGCCCTGGAACCTATGAACGACAAAATAAATAAAAGCCATCATTTATTGCGCCCAAGAAAGACTCCGCGGTGTTTTAAAAATAGAAAGTTTTGCACCGTAATCTAATACGGCAACCAAAGAACAGAAACAGCCCCTGCTGAAAGATTAAAAGAAAAATAAAGTGCTTCATGGTTCAGGCCGCCGAGAGATAAGGGGCGTCTGGGTTCCTCAAGTTACTTTTCTTGAACAAGCAGGTGGTTGGCGGGTCCGAGAGCACTGCTCTCCTGCCTTCTGTGTGGTCCTAGGTTCTTAGGCATCGTGATAAGGGGACAGAATAAGGTCTCCCCAGGAGGCAGTGTGGCAGCAAGACTCGAGCCTTGGATCGAAGCAAGTGCATCTAAGAGTTTGTAGGAAACTACGCTCCCACCTTCAGTGAAATCAGGTAACTCAGGGGGCTTCCCTGGCGGTCCGGTAGTTAAGACTCCGCGTTTCCAATGCAGGGGGCGCCGGTTCGATCCCTGGTTGGGGAACTAAGATCCTGCATGCCGCGTGGTGTGGCCAAAAATAAAAAAAAAAAAATGTAACTCAGAGCAAAGGAATAATCTCACCATCTAGGGCTGGACGAGGCCAGGTCTGCACTTCTGTTACTTGAAATCCAAGTGGAATCTGGAGATTTTGATGGGCTTTTTTTTGGTATGCTTTGGCATTTGAGGCCAGTTTTAAACATAAGCACTTTATTTCTGAAAGGTCCGTTTTCTTATAACCCATTGTTTGAATAGGGCGGCTTATGGAGTAGCAGTACCGATATCACCTGGGAGCTTGTTAGAAACATCTTAGGCCCCTGCTTGCTGCTTGGCTTGGACCCCTGCCCACTGAATCAGGATCTATTTTAATAAGGTCACCGGTGATGCACATTAAAATTTGAAAGTCCTAGGCTTCCCTGGTGGCGCAGTGGTTGGGGGTCCACCTGCTGATGCAGGGGACGTGGGTTCATGCCCCGATCCGGGAGGATCCCATGTGCCGTGGAGCGGCTGGGCCCGTGAGCCGTGGCCACTGGGCCTGCTCGTCCGGAGCCTGTGCTCCGCAACGGGAGAGGCCACAACAGTGAGAGGCCCGCGTACCGAAAAAAAAAAAAAATTGAAAGTCCTTCTCAAGAAGGAAATTTTTGAAAATATAGGAAAAGTGGAGAAGAATGGTTTCAGTGTAGCTGCCTCCCGTTCCCCCACTGTGTGTGTTGACCTCTTTGCACAGTCATATCCAGTTGAGCAGTTCTGTAGCTTGTTTCCACTTAAGCACGTCATGACACCTACCTGTTATCACTTCCTTTTCCATAAATAGTTCATACCATTGCACAACATGCAGTAAGCGAATGTACTCCAGTTAATTCCATTCAATTACACCAAGTTGGACACTTAAGTGGTTTAACTTTGTAAGTAATTTAATGAGAAATATTTTTGAGCCTAGCAGTGTACATATTTAGAGTTTTTTTTTTTTTTTCTGGGACAGATTCCCACAAAAGAATTTAAAAGTAAAGCTTTTCTCTTTATAATAAGACAAGAACATTTTCATTATAAAAAGTTTTAAAAACATGAGAACACAAATCTACATATGTGATAAATTTGCATAGAAACACACACACACAAGGGCATGTAGAAACTGGTGAAATCTGAATAAGGTCTGTAGTCAGGCTAATAGTTTACTTTCTGGTTTTGGTGATTGTATTATAGTTATTATGTAAGATGTAAGCATTGGGGGAAGCTGGGTGAAGGATACACAGGATCTTTCTGTACTATTTTTCTAACTTTCTGTGAATCTAATTCAAAATAAAAAGTTAAAAATATGGGAGAAGAAAAACCATAAAACAATCCAGTCACTCGAGCACAAATCCTGTTAACATTTTGGTATATTTCTTTTTTTTTTTTTTTTTTTTTTTTGTGGTATGAGGGCCTCTCACTATTGTGGCCTCTCCCGTTGCGGAGCACAGGCTCCGGACGCGCAGGCTCAGCGGCCATGGCTCACGGGCCCAGCCGCTCCGCGGCATGTGGGATCTTCCCGGACCGGGGCACGAACCCATGTCCCCTGCATTGGCGGGCGGACTCTCAACCACTGCGCCACCAGGGAAGCCCATTTTGGTATATTTCTTTTCAATCTTCCTCTAAGCAGTGATTAAAAATAGTAATGCAAGATAGATCAAGGGCTTTTAAAACATTTCTCTGCTGTACTTCTCTGGGCATAGCTTTGGTGAGAAACCATAATAACTAGCCAACAGTAATGGGCTCAGAAAGGCTGGTTCGAGCTGTGTTGACTGCAGTGTTGAGAAGGACATCCCCACCAACGAAAACATATATTGTCATCAGCGTTTAAGCTTTACTTCCCCACAGCCCTTTCCTTCACTTTCTGGGCTCTATTTCCATCTCTGTCTTATCTACGCACCAATCCCAATTTTTAATTTGATGGCTGTGAGGAAACTGTACGAATGCAGGTTTTGTGGACAAGAGCTGTCACTTGCTTTCAGGGGGTACACACAGAAGGCACACAGAATTCCTCCAGCTGAGTTCTCAGCTCTGCTGCTGGGCTGCCTTTGCAAGAAAGGGCGCCAAGAAAATGACTCAGGTGTTTGCAGTTAATTAATGCCCTGATTCCTAGTGGGAAACACTTAAGTCAGTGGCACTGGAGGACACTCGAACTCCCCTCCAGTTCCAGCTTTGTGCCTTCTCAGCCCCCAAACTCATCTCCATGGCAACCCAAGAACCTTTGTTAAAACTCGGCTCAAGTGGCGTCTGTGAGATGCCAGGTCCAGTAAGCCTCTGGGCACAGTGATGGGCCCTGCTCTGTCCTGCCCCACACCTGGCCTGCAGGTCACATGCTGCCCTTTGGGGCCTGCAGTGAAATGTGGAGGCGTGTTCTGACTCCAGCCCCTCTCCATGACCTTGGCCCAGGCAGTTCCACAACAGGGCTGTTTCAGATCTAGAAACGAGATGGGTGTACAGGTCTTCTGTGTCTTCCACTCTAAGATTCAAGGCTGTCTTATCAGGCAGGTGAAGTCAGAATCCCAGAGGCGTGATGATGATGGAGTTAGTGTTGCTTCGTCCTGCCAGAATTTCAGGCTGACCCTGGCTGGCTGTGGTCTGTTGGGACCAGAGGAAGGTGCCCTCTCTGGTCTCTCTTTCACCATCCGGCGAGTAGGCATTCCTTCCTGGATGGTTGGCGTGAGCGCCTACCTTGCCTTTTCCCTGGAATGGCAGGGGATGTTAGGAAAAACACTGAAGCCTTAGTTCCACCCAAAAAAGTCTGCTTTCGCCCTTCCTGGCAGGGCCAACTCACCCACCAGGCACAGCTGGCATGGTGCCTGGGGCCCACAGAGTGTTTGTATTTTGTCTAAAATCAGAAGAAAAAGCTTTTAGACGAAAGGTTTTAATATGCAACATTGAGATATTTGTGTTTCTACCGACACAGTCGTAAAATACAATTTTCAGTACTTTCTACAGAGGAGGGGCCCACAAAGATCATAACGTGGCCCTGGCAGGGGTCCCCTACGGCGTCAGGATTTTAAAAGTCTTCCCAGGTGATTCTGTGCAGGCAGGGTGGGAAAACAATGGCTTTAAGGGAACCCGAGTGCCCTGTACCGTTAAATATCCCCACCTGGCCTCCCCGACGCCTGGCCAGATATTTCCGTTTTAGAGAAATTGAAATTGATAAAATGTTTTCAATTCAACAGAAAAATTGTTTCTAGAAGTCTTCATTCAAATACTTTGGAGTTACCAGAGACAGAGAGGCCACGGAAAGGTACATTTTGGTGTGTGACAAGAGGAAGGAGAGATTCTAGTGGTGGCACCACAGCGGGGAGTGTCTCTGGGTACCTGGGGGTCTGGGTGGGCTGGGAAGGGGATCTGCTGACAGGATGGATCCCAGGGGCCATCTGGATAGCCAGCGCCCCCCGTGGACTGTTTACCAGGTCATCACGACAGGTGCAGCTCCAGGAAACCGTCACCAATGCTGGGGCCACCCACCGTGGCCGGGCGTGTCCTGCAGCCTTGGGAACTTTGATAATTTCCAACCCTGAATTCCAGCCAAAAAGAAAGCTACTGTCAAATTGTGTTTGGGGGGAAATGGAAGCGCTTTCTCAGTCTCCACCAGCTTTCAGGGCTGCCTTTGAGAATTGCCGTTATTTCCACAGTCATACAGCGAAGCAGAGCGTCCTCACCTGACGCGCGCAGGTAGGTGACAGGTGCCTTCTGTCCTCCCTTTGGGAACAAGCTCTCTGACTGCGTCCCAGGCTCCATCCGGAGCACAGGACCACAGCACCACCTGTCGGCTTCCTGAGGACAACCCTGTGATTCCCACAGGTGTCCGGAGGTGTAGACACTGACTGCTGACCCCAGTACAAGAGAAAGAGAAGACAGGGAGGCGCTCTCTAGCCTAGGACAGCAATCTTGGTCCTTCCCCCTGGGAAGATGAGGTGGTTTGACTGCATTCGCCAGCATGGGAACTGTTACAGCAGAGTGGAGAGAAAAAGAATTTTCTTTGAAATTTAGAGAACTAACATTGAACACTACGAGATCAGTACAAAGCGTGATGTTATTCCCAAGGTCTGAGGGCCTCATTAAAACAAAACAAAACAAACACGTATTGGGGTAAATCTATCAAGAGAGGGGAATACATCACGGTCTGTTAGAAGGAACCAAATGTAGGATTTTAGCCTGGAGAGACGTTACCTCCTCAGTCTCTAAAACATTGCTCTCCATCTGATTTAGAGCACAATTTTTATCGTTAAAAATGTCCGAGCGTATCGCCCCATTATATGTCTATGCATGTACTTCTACACTAATGTCTTCTGCACGCCGTAAAACCTACCAAACAAATGAAAAATCGGTATAGATATAACTCGATGTTCTGATGTTCTTTTCCACGGTCCAGTGGGGTGTCTGGCATGTTCCCCAGGGTGTACCCCTCCCATGGAAGCCACAGTCCAGACAAGGAGGCACTGAGTGTGGCCAGTTGTTTAATCAATTATCTGCTTAATAAAATCAGAACAGAAACTCAGGACACTAAATCTCCATTAAGCTTCCTGGTTGGTAACCATATATCGACGTGCCAGGAGGGTAGCACACGTTAATTCTACGAGGCTCCACAACTGGAACCTTCCCAGACCTCACCCCAGGGGTCTCTTCCTTTGGCTGGTCCTGATTTGTATCCCTTCTAATAAACTGTAATCATAGGTACGGTGTTTTCCTGAATTCTCTGAGTCGTTCCAGGGAATTATTGAACCTGAGAGGGTTGTGAGCATCTTCTGGATTCGTAACCTGGTGGTCAGCAGTGTGGGTGCCTTGGGAACCCTGGGACTTGTGGCTGGTGCCTGAAGTGAGGGGAGTCTTCTTTGGGACCAAGTCCGTAAATCGGGAAGTGTGTGCTAACTGCCTGGCTAGTGTCAGAGCTGCAGTGTGGTGTTGCACGCCTTCTAAACCTAGCTGTGTCCATCAGACTTCCCTTAGGGTGGTATATATAGCTATTTAAAAAAAATAAGCATGTGTAAGCTGTTTTTAACTATGTATATAAGCTATTTTTTAAATGGGATATTTGAAAGGAAAAGGTGCCAATAGTAAACTTATCAGTGAATCCCAGGTTTCCGAAATGAAGGGCTGTAGAAATTCAGCCAGTGTAACATTATACCTAAAAATGTGGACAGACCGAAATTAATAATACATGATTATATATGCCTACTGGGAGATTAAAAATTCTAGCTAATTTAGAAGTCTAGCAAGGTGGTTTGTGCTTAATTAAAGTTTTACGGTGTTGGAATCCCTGAGCCAAAATGATTTTTTTTTCCAGTTTATGTGCCTATTTATTTACTTGCTTTTATATCATTTCAACCTATTTAAATAAAAAAAAAGTTCGAGAGGTTATCCAGGTTAAATGAGGTTTAAAAATCACAGCAAAAAAAAGGATGAATTAGTCATGATCTGTGATAAGATGTTATCCTTGGAGATTTGGAAATCCTTCAGTCTGTATTATTAGTGCCATAGTCCTTTAGTGTTTGGTTTGATTTTCCCAGACTTGACAGGGCAGGGGACCCCTACAGGAAAAGCCGGTCGAAGGACAGGGGCCTCCCCGTTAGCCAGGGAGAGCCTGGGCCCAGCAGGTGGCATGGCCTTCTCAAGGGTCCATGGCTCCCAGTCGGTTGACCCTTCCTCCCTCCCAAGGGAAGACGTAGGAGGAATTCAGTCTCAGGATACCTAGTTCCTTGTGATTTATGGTGTTGCCAGACCAAATCCCAAGCCCATAATTCATCTGTCCCCGTTAGCCAAGATCAGTTTCACATGGAAAGGGCCCAGATGACTGAATTACCCAGCGTTATCTGACCCACATGGTGTACGGCAGAGTTATTTCTGCAGTGTGGATTTGCTCTTACTTTTTAGTCATATGGCAAAGAACAAAAGGGACCTCTTCAAAGGACCAGCAAAAAGCCTTTTTAGCTTGGTAAATAATTTGTCAATGAAACCACAGGTGGGAAAGATATATTTTGCCTTGCGAAATTGAGAATGTGTGTGCATAGGGCCTTTGAACTCTCCAGGAGACTGAAGGATTTAGGTGAAAACGCCTGCCGCCTGCTTTCGCAAATAGCTCTCTACCCACCCAAGGAGCCCATCGTGGCGAAGCCCTTGGGAAAGAACACTTTTCTCAGAGAAATACTGATTCATGGCTGTATTTTTGTAAACGTAATACTGTAAACTATTCACTTCATTTGTTAAGACAGTTGTTTTTGTTTTTACTTTTTTTTGAGGGTCTCCTCTCTGCTGGGTGCAGGAGCTGTCTCCAGGCCTTTGTGGTCTGACATGGGGAGGGGTCACTGGTGAAGCACAGGCAGCCAGGGCGGCGGGGTCCTGAGAGAAACCGGGCGCCAGGGAGCCTCCTTTGCAGCCCGAGCAGGTAGTCAGGAAGGAAGTTCTGACATGTAAGTAGGGCCCGGTGGGGAGAAAGGGTTGGAAAGCTGGAGGACCCTTCAGGCCGAGTTCAAGGAACCTCTCACAGCTTAGAGAAGCAGCCCCCCAGAGCGACAGGGCCACGGTGAGCTGGGATCAGACACCTCGCGACAGCGTTGCTGGCCCGCAGTGGAGCATTCCACGGAGAGCTCAGAACTCCGGCGGCCCCGGGCACCAGCGCGCGCCTTCTGGGGTGGGTGTGTCTCCCCCTCCCTTCCGGCGGCCTCTGCCCCCTCTCCTGAGGGGCACCTCGTATCCTCCAACTGGGTGCCGGCACTGCCAGCTGACCTGCGGACTCCGCACCTACACCATCACTGCTCGGCGGGATCTGCCCACCCGCCTCCGTAAGCAACTTGGGGGCCGTGTCTTTGTATCTCTTTCAAAAACAAGTTCTCAGGAGGTGTGAGCTGTCAGCTGAGAAACCAATCAACTAATTCACACTACAGTAGTAAAAACCATGTGACTTTGATATATTACCTATCTTTCGAGAATTTACGTTTACACAGTAGGAAAAGTGTTGGAACTAAAAGATGAATCTCTAGGGATGACATTTCAAGCAAATGTGGCAAGCATGCCCTCGACTCCAAATGAAACTGTCAAGGTAAAGATCACGTCTGTCTGTCTATCCTGGACGCATCCCAGAAGGTTTTTACAAAATCTTTTTGTTTTTTAAATTGCTGGCACAGTCCTTTGGGTTTTACAATCTACTTTCTTTTACCAGAAATAGATGGCAGGAAAAATCTGTTTTAAGAGTCCCAGCTCGTCTCTGGCTAATAGTGGTAGCTGAACCAAGTTACATTGCCTGTGCATATTTTACAGAAAGTGCTGTGTGAGTCTCAGTACAGGAACACACAAAGAAGGCTGAAGAGAGACATCCCTTCCTAAAGAAGCTTGTGGTTGAATGAGGGGAAGGCATGTGTGCAGGAGTTTTTCTTGAAGACCTAGCTGGGGCTCCTGGAGATGAGAAGGGAGGGGATCAGGTTACCAGGGAACAGATCAGAGGGAACCATCTTCCAGACTGAGATGGAAAGAGCAACTGGTGGAGACAAGACCTGTGGTTTGGTCCCAGCCTGTTGGCATGTCTGTGAGCGGATGTACTTTCAGTGGCCGGTGAGTGCGGGACAGGCTGGCCCGTTTATGACATAGATCAGCGGCCTGCTGAGAAGAATGGGAACCCCTACAAGCGGCTGGAAATTTATGGTCAATGCCGTCAGGAAAATACATAAAGCAACCCAGCAACACCACGCCAAAATACTCCCTGGGGGCTTGAAACAAAGGTCTAGCTTATTACAAGTTCCCTCTGGTACGTGCATCCCAGCACCTGGAAACCTCGGTTTCACACAGTTCGTACGGTTAACGTCAGAGGTCGGAAGGATTCTGAAATGTCTTCCCAGTCGGTGGACAGACGGAGACAGAATATAGCACAAGGAAAGAATGGAATTTGTTCTGTTTTAAATTCTCTATTTTGAGACTTGTCAGTGTTGAACTTGACTGCCTGACATGTGCTAAGCCGGGCTCCGGGCTCTGTGAAGGATAAGTGTGTCTGTCTTCATCACCCAGCGCAGTGGTGGACACCCTGGAGGCTCAGTATTTAGACCCTACAACACCAGCTAGCTCACGTGTGAAATACATACTGCGTCTGCACGCTCACTGGGCTTTTCTAACCATTCAGTGGTTTGAAGTATATTCGAAGAGTTGTACAACCATTATCGCAGTCAATTTCAGAATATTTTCTTCACCCCCGAAAGAAACTGCAGCGGCACTAGGAATCACTCCCCATTTCACCCCAGTTCCCCCGCCCCAGCCTGAGGCATTACTAGACGCTCTGTCTCTGGATTTGCCTGTTCTGGACATTGCATGCAATGAAATAATGCCGTATGTGGTCGTCTGTAACTGGCTGCTTGCACTGAGTGTAATGTTTTCAGATTTCACCCGCGCTGTGGCGTGTGTCAGTGCTTCGCTTCTGCTTGTTGCTGGATAACGTTCCACTTTGTGGATGTACTTAACGATGCATCAGTTTGGGTTGTTTCCACTGTTCGTTACTGATTAATGTTGCTATGAATATTCACGTACACGTTTTTACGTGGACGTATGTTTTCATTTCTTTTGGGTACATTTGAGGGTGGGAACAATTTGGGTGTAGAATTGCTGGGCCATGTAGTAATTCTATGTTTAATCTTCTGAGGAACTACCAGACTTTTCCAAAGTGGCTGCACCATTTTACATCCTCATCGACTGTGTATGAGGGTTCCTATCTCCCCACATCCTTCTCAATGCTTGTTATAATTGTCTTTTTCATTGTGCCATCCTCACAGGTGTAAAGTGGGAACTCCATATGATTTTGACTTGAGTTTCCCTGATGGCAAATGGTGTTGAGTGTCTTTTCTTGTGCTTATTGGCCATTTCTATATCTTCTTTGGAGAAATGTTTATTAAGATCTTGTGTCAATTTTTAAAGTTGGGTTAATTTTTTTCTATTTTCCATTTTTCTCCTATTTCTGTGTCTTGTCTTTTCACTTTTTTGGTGGTATTCATTGAAGCAGAAAATTTTTTTAATTTGAGAAAGTCCAATTTATCTATTTTTTCTTTTGTCACTCATTTTTTTGGTGTCATATCTAAGAAAGCTTTGCCTAACACAAGATCGTGGATATCTGCTCCTGTATTTTCTTCTAAAAGATTTATAGTTTTAGCTTTTATATTTATATTAATGATTCATTCTGTGTCAGTTTTTGTGTATGAAATGAGGAAGGGGCACGATTCCATTTGTTTGAGTGTCAATATCCAGTTGTCCCTGTACCATTTGTTGAAAATACTGTGCTTTCCCCATCAAATCGTCTTGGCATCTTTGTTGAAAATCAAATGATGATAAGTTGATTATAACTGATTATAAATGTACTGGCTTATTTTTGGACTCCAAATTCTATTCCATTGCTCTGTATTTCTGCCAGTACCACACAGTATTGATTACTGTAGCTTTGTAATAAGTTTCATAACTGTTAAGAATCTTCCAACTTCTTTCTTCTTTCTCAATATTTTAGTTATATAGGGTCTCTCGAATTTTCATACGAATTTTAGGATAAGCTTGCCAATTTCTACAAATAAGACAGCTAGGATTTTGATAGAGACTGCACTGAATCTGTAAATCAGTATGGGGAGTATTGCTATCTTAATATTAAATCTTCTAATCCATGAACATGGGATCATTCCATTTACTTAGATCTTATTTAATTTTTTCAATAATGTTTTGTAGTTCGCAGTGTATAAGTGTTGCCCCCTTTATCTAAATTTATTCCTATTCTTTGATGCTATTGAAGACGGCATTATTTTCTTGTACCCTTCAACCTTCCGAATTATTAGTTCTAATAGTTTATTAGTCATATACATCAACATTTCTGTATACAAGATCACATCATCTGAAAATAGAGATTGTCTTACTTCTTTCTTTCCAGTCTGAGTAACTTTTATTTCTTCTTCTTGATAAATTGCCTTGGATTGAAATTCTAGTACGATGCTGATTAGAAGTGGTGAGAGTGAACATCCCTTGCCTGGTTCCCAGTCTTAGGGAACAAGTGTGCCTTTCACCTTTAAGTATGATGTTAGCTGTGGCTTTTTGTAGATACTCTATATTAGGTCAAAGACATTCCTTTATATTCTGATTTGGTGAGAGCTTTTTTTTTTTAATCATAAATGAATGTAGGATTTTGTCAAATGTTTTCTGCCTCTATTATGTTTGTTCTTTATTCTGTTAATATGGTGTCTTACATTAATTGATTTTCAAATGTTATACTAATCTTGCATTCCTGGGATAAATGCCACTTGGTCATAGTGTATAATCTGTTTCATATGTTGCTGGATTCAGTTTGCTAAGTGTTTAGAAGAATTTTGCATCTATATCCGTAAGGAATAAGATCTTGTGGTTTGTCATATCATTGTCTGCCTTTGGTACCAAGTAATACTGGCACCATAAAGTGAGTTGGGAAATGTTCCATTATTCTCTATTTTTGAAAGAGTTTGTGTAGGATTGGTATTGTTTGTTTCTTAAATGTTGGTTAGAGTTCACTAGTGGAGCCACCTGGATCAGGGATTTTCTTTATGGGAAGGTTTTAAATGACTAATTCAATTCATTTTACTTGATAGAAGTCTAATTCACTTTAAAACTTTTTTCTTTAGTCAGTTTTTGTAATTTGTATCCTTCAAGGAATTTTTCCTTTTCCAAGTTGTCTAAAATGTTAGCATAAAATTGTTCATAATAATCTGTTATAATTCTTTTAATTACTGTAAGGTCTGTAATGATGTCTCCTCTATCATTCTTGATTTTGTCAGTTTGTGTCTTTTTTCCTGCTCAGTATAGCTCGGGGGTTAGCCATGGCACATGGGCCAAATCTGGCCTATAGCCTGTTTTTGTATAACTCAGGAAGAAAGAATGGTTTTTACATTTTTAAGGAGTTGTAAAACAACAAAAATGAAGAAGATGCAACAGAGACCATACATAATCTGCAGGGCTTTTAATATTTACTTATTGAACCTTTACTAAAAGTCTTCCAACCTCTGGTTGATCCCATTTTTAATCTTTCCAAAAACTCACTTTTAGTTTCATCGATTTTCTCTATTCTTTCTCTGCTTTCTATTTCGTTGAATTCTGCTCTGATAGTTCCTCCATTCTACTTATTTTATGATTGATTTTTCTCTTCTCTTCTATCTTCTTGAATTCAAAGCTTAGCTTATTGATTTTAGATTTTACTTCTTTGTGAGTTATAGGCATTTAAGTATAAAACTTTAACCAATAAAAGTTGATACATTGTATTTTCATTTTTTTCAGTTCAAGAAATTTTCTAATATCCCTGGTAATTTACTCTGGCCCATGGATTATTTAAAGTATGTTGTTTAGCTTTCTAATATTTGTGGGTTAGGTTACAGAAGTTCCCTTCTATTGCTGGTTTGGTGAGTTTCTTTCTGTTATTGATTTCTAATTTAATTTTCTTTTAGTTGGAGAACATACTTTGTATGATTTCAGTCCTTTTTCCTTGAGACTTCTTGTGATTTACCATGTGGTCTGTCCTATAGAGTGTTTCCTGTGCGTTGGAGAAGATGACGTATTCTTCTGTTGTCTAGTGGAGTATTATAGACATGCCAGTAGAGAATATATATAAATTAGGTCAGTTTGATATACAGGGTGGTCAAGTCTTCTATATCCTTATTGCTTTTTCCATTTAGCTGTTCTGTCAATCACTGAGAGAAGAAGATTGGAATCTCCAACTATAAATGTTGAATTGATTTCTTTTTTCAATTCATTCAAATTTTGTTTCATATAACTTCAGGCTCTTTTGTTAGGTGCACATACATTTATCATTGCTATTTCTTCTTGATGTTTTGACTCTATCATTAGGAAATGTTCCTCTTTGTCTCTAGTAATATTACTTCTCTTGATTCAATTTTGTCTGATATTAAATAGCCTCCCCAGCTCTCTTATGGTTAATGTTTCCTTGTATACCTTTTTCTATCCTTTTATTTCAGTCAGATTGAGTGTTTAAGTATAAAATGTGTCTCTTGAAGACAACCTATCATTGAGTCTTCCATTTTTTATCCATTCTGATAATCTGTCTTTTGACTAGACTGTTTTGTCCATGCCCATTGAATGTTTTAATGATGAAGCTGGACTTATACCTACTGTTTTGTCATTTAACTTCTGTATATCTCATGTTAGTTGTTCTCCTCTGCTTATCTTTTTTTATTTTTAACATCTTTATTGGAGTATAATTGCTTTACAATGGTGTGTTAGTTTCTGCTTTATAACAAAGTGAATCAGTTATACATATACATATGTCCCCATATCTCTTCCCTCTTGCGTCTCCCTCCCTCCCACCCTCCCTATCCCACCCCTCTAGGTGGTCACAAAGCACCGAGCTGATCTCCCTGTGCT
Source organism: Phocoena phocoena (assembly GCF_963924675.1). Classification (NCBI taxonomy): domain Eukaryota; kingdom Metazoa; phylum Chordata; class Mammalia; order Artiodactyla; family Phocoenidae; genus Phocoena; species Phocoena phocoena. The sequence continues at coordinate 2,006,094 of NC_089232.1, read as the reverse complement.
ATGCGGCTGCTTCCCACTACCTATCTATTTTACGTTTGGTAGTGTATATATGTCCATGCCACTGTCTCACTTTGTCCCAGCTTACCCTTCCCCCTCCCCATATCCTCAAGTCCATTCTCTAGTAGGTCTGCATCTTTATTCCTGTCTTGCCCCTAGGTTCTTCTTTTTTCTTTCTTTCTTTTTAGATCCCATATATATGTGTTAGCATACAGTATTTGTTTTTCTCTTTCTGACTTACTTCACTCTGTATTACAGTCTCTAGGTCCATCCACCTCACTACAGATAACTCAGTTTCGTTCCTTTTTATGGCTGAGTAATACTCCATTGTATATATGTACCACATCTTCTTTATCCATTCATCTGTTGATGGACACTTAGGTTGCTTCCATGTCCTGGCTATTATAAATAGAGCTGCAATGAACATTTTGGTACATGACTCTTTTTGAATTACAGTTTTCTCAGGGTATATGCCCAGTAGTGGGATTGCTGGGTCGTATGGTAGTTCTATTTTTAGTTTTTTAAGGAACCTCCATACTGTTCTCCATAGTGGCTGTATCAAATTACATTCCCACCACCATTGCAAGAGGGTTCCCTTTTCTCCACACCCTCTCCAGCATTTATTGTTTGTAGATTTTTTGATGATGGCCATTCTGACTGGTGTGAGGTGATACCTCATTGTAGGTTTGATTTGCATTTCTCTAATGATTAGTGACGTTGAGCATCCTTTCATGTGTTTGTTGGCGATCTGTATATCTTCTTTGGAGAAATGTCTATTTAGGTCTTCTGCCCTCTGCTTATCTTTTGATATAAAAATTTTATGTTAGAATAGTCTCAGATTTACAGAAAAGTTAAAAGATAGTACAAAGCGTCTGTTCCCTTTTACTTTCTTCTTTTGTGTTAAACAAATATTTTTAGGTGTACCATTTTATTTTTAGCTATATTTTTGGTTACTTGTTTATTCTTAGTGGTTGTCCTTGGAATTGCAGTATGCATTTTCAAGGTATCACAGTATTCTTCAGGTGGCTGCTGATTTAATTCCAGTGTAGTATAGTAACTGCGCTCCAGAATAACGTCATCCTCCCTGCCCCCGCTTCCTTTCGGCTATTATCATCGTATATATTGTATCTGTGTATGTTATGAAGTCAACAGTACAGTGTTACAATTGCTGCTTTAAACAATCTAACATTTATTAAATAAGAAATAAAGTCTCATATTTGCCCACACATTTACCATTTCTGGTGTTCCCTGTGCATTCCTGTGAATCAAGTTCCTTTTATCCTGAAGGACTTTTTAAAAATACTCTCGTAGATCGGGGCTCAGCTTCTGTTTATTTGGGAGTGTCTTAATCTCACCTTTATTTGTGAAGAGGAATTTCACTGCATGTAGAATTCTTGGTCTGCAGGTGACCTCTGGCACTTTGCATATGCAATTCCATGGCCTCTGGCTTGCACCGTTTCTCATGGGAAGACATGTTCATCTTGTCAGTGGCTCATTATATGTTGTCTTCTTTGGCCGTTTTCAACATGTCTCATGTGCTTTTGCATCTTTGTCATTTACCTTCTATATATCTCGTGTTAGTTGAGATACCGTTAGCGGTAACGCTGTGTGTGGGTCTAGCTGGGGATCTCTGTGTGTTTCTCCCACTTGAGGGTTGCTGAGTACCTTGAGTCTGCAGATTAATGGTTTTGATTAAGCTGTGAAGTTTTCAGCGATTATTTTTTCTCCCTCTTCTCTCCTAGTACACTTGATTTTGTCGTACATATTGCTAAGACTGTTCATTTCTTTTTCAGTCTTTTTTCTCTGTTCTTCAGACGGGATAGTTTCTATTGCTCCGTCTTTGAATTCACTAATTCACCTTTCTGCCATCTGCAACCTGCTGCTAAGCCCAGCTGGTGATTTTTTTTTTCATTTTTTAATTATTTACAACTTTATAATTAATTTTTAATTTTGTTAATAATTTCTGTTTCACTATTGAGACTGTCTATTTGTTGAGTCGTTATATTTTCTTTTAATTTTTTTTTCTTTTTTTTGCGGTACGCGGGCCTCTCACTGTTGTGGCCTCTCCCGTTGCGGAGCACAGGCTCCGGACGCGCAGGCTCAGCGGCCATGGCTCACGGGCCCAGCCGCTCCGCGGCATGTGGGATCTTCCCGGACCGGGGCACGAACCCGCGTCCCCTGCATCGGCAGGCGGACTCTCAACCACTGTGCCACCAGGGAAGCCCTTTTCTTTTAATTTTTTGAACATATTTATAATAGGTGCTTTGAAGTCTTTGTCTACTAAATCCAAACTATGGGCCTGTTCAGTCTGTTTATATTGCCTTTTTTTTCCCCTGAGTATGAGTCATACTTTCCTATTTTCTTTTCAGTCTAGTAAAATTTTAAACAAACTGGACATTTTAGATCATGTATTATAGCAATTCTAGATTCTGTTCTATTTTTCTTTAGTTTGTGATTCTTGTTTATCATTGCCTGGACCTAAACCCTGGAATCTGTCACCCCTGTGGTATACAGGAGATGTCTCTACTAACTATTTGTTCTTACATTTTTTTGCCTGCCTTTCCTAAGTGCTTCTTCTGTGTCCACATAGCTCTCTAGTCACCAGTGCTTCAGGCCTCGAGTCTGTAAGGCTCACACCCTCTCTGAGGGACCCATGTGTGGGTTGGAGAATGCGTTGTAAGTTGCAGCTCTACCTCCGGTTTCACTTTTTGTCAGGCTCCCTTGGGTCTCTTCCACGCTGAATAGTTTTCTGCAGTTTCTTTGTTAAATTTCTCATGGGTCTGCTGCTTGCCCTAATTGGGTCTCCAATCTCAGGCTATTAAAGCTGCAGGTTTTCCCTTGCTAAGAAACCAGAGCTGGAGAGTAGTCCAAGTGGTAAAAATAGATGTTATTCAGGAACTACCGCAACGGGGGAAAAGAGCCCTCAGTATAGAACTGGGCTCGATTCCAAACACAGCAAGGACAGGAGGAGATTTATGACCAAGGGGCAGGTGACGCAGCTCGGTGGCTGGAAAATTACTAAGAGGAGACATCAAGGGTGGGGGAGGCTTTTGCTAAACTGCCTTAACACAGTTCTTTCTGAGGGCAGGCCAGCGTGGTCAGGTATCACCCGAGAGATGGTAGCAAACAGGAACTTGATCAGATGTTGAGGGTGATCAGAAATGGGAGGTGGGGGATTCTGGCTAAAATAGGGCTGTGCGGGCCTGAGGACAAGCCCCAAGGAGGAGGCCTAGTCACGAGAGGAGCTTGGGGGAGCTGCCTGCAGTTTGGACATGGACGGTCTCCGCCGCCCTCCTTCATCCCCCACTGAGCCCACCACTTCCCGCCAGCAATCACAGGCTTTTCCCCCAGCTCCCCCAACCCCCAGGAGTGTACATTCTGACAACAAAGCTGCCGTTCTGAGAGTCCGAGAGCAGCCCTGGGCAACAAGGCCACGGACTCCTACTCAGAAGTCTAGCACTTTTTCCAAGAATGCTTCTAAGTTTGTTGTCTGCCTTTGGTTTCCGGTACCCTGAAATGGATATTTCAGACAGTTCTGTCCAGTTTTACATGTGTTTTTCCAGAGAGGAACTGTGGACATCTTCGTGCCCCCATCAAAGTGTTTTGTGAATAACCAAGTATGCAAGGCAGGATTCAGTGCTCTTCAGCCTCTGTGGCAGTGGAACCCCCTCTTTTTTTTCCAGAGCACCCTGAAATATAATTTCATATTATATATTGCTGCTGTTATAGATAATTATATCATATATATATATAATTTGTCAAGGTCTCAGACCTTCTCAACAAAAGACATTTACTTCTCCTCACAGTGGTTCAAGAGACTGACATGGAAGAGCTGCTACCCCAAGTCTGCTTCCACATCCTTCCTGATGATAGCACAGAAAAGTATGCCTCTCAGCATCTTGTAGTTGGGTGGGCCACAGATTTATACACAGAGTGGATGGTGGTGCGTAACTCACTTCCCAGCCCACAGCAGTGAAAAGCCCACGTGCTGCTCTTCAATCTCGTCTCCCTGTCGGTGGCACGACAGGCGGGGGGACCCTGTGTGAAGCTGGCAGGGCTGCGAGTTGGTGGCATGACAGGCAGGGGGACCCTGTGTGAAGCTGGCAGGGCTGTGAGCCCGCCAGAGTCTTGATGCCTAAGCCTCGCCTGCCTTTGGGCAGTACAAGACTTTGGATGAACAAGAAATTAGCTCTGAAGTACTAAGCCACAGAGATGCAGCGCTGTTCGTTTCCACATCATGAACCTAGCCTAGGCTGACTTAGGGTTATAGGAAGGGCAACGGTGAAATTATCTTCTGGAGCAGGTGAAAGGTCTGAGGAAAGAAAATGCTATTAGCAGTAAACCCACACTCTCGAAAATGAGTGACTGGCAAACCCGAGTGTCATTTGATCTAGCTCCTTGGACGGTGAGGTAATGTTCACAATGCACGTGCCTTTCCTGCAGTTGTTAAGGTCTGATCTTTTAAGTGGAAAACAGTGTCTTGGACCTAATCTAAAGGACAGATATAATGTCAATTAACTAGACCCATCTATCCATAACCTTCACTTGTAAAAATGCTTTCAACCCACAAAGTGAAAACAAGAGTCTTTGGATTTTAATCTTCAGTTAACCAGCAGATTTAAACCGAGCCTTTTCATTGTTTGAGGTTTTACCTTATATGCAGTGATTTTAACAATATGTAAACACTGTGGAGGAAGAAAATAGGTGGTGTGCTTCATAATAGAAAAAGAACAAACAAAATTAGTGAAATTGCTTTCAGCAGGGAAATACTTAAAGCTTCCATGTCTAGGAAAAACACTAGCTAAATTAAATATTGCAGGTTACGTTTTATCTTTAAACACTGACTCTCAGCCTTAAAGATCCAGTTTCCTCAAACTCGTGTACCACCACTCGCCTCGCCCACCCTCGCCTCCACTGCTCGCACCGGAAAGGAGATTGCGGTGCCCATGTGCTCCATCACTGCCTTCGTGATTGGAGAGCCTGTTGGTTTCAGGTTGGAGGAAACGGAAAGGCAGCTGCAGCTCATGGAAAACAGTGTGAGCCCGTGCGGTGAGGATCACAGACATACCATGAAAGTGAAATTGTCACCCTCTCCTGCTTTCCCTTTATTAACTTTGACATGTGCATGAAAATTAAATCCTGGTTTCCTGGGGCTTCATCGGCTCCTGCAGCTTCCGCCTTACCTACAGGCTTCATCCTCTGTTGGTGACGTGATAATCAGGTCTCCAGCAAGCAATTATGATGTCACAAAGAGGCGGTTATCACTTCAGGTGAGAAAATAAATGGCCCACACAGAAGATCACTTGAAATGTTCAGTATTATCTTAATGCAATTTTTCCTCGTAAAGACTTAACTTCATAGGAGAAAATGACTGTAAACCTAGAAAACGAACCCACAAGGCAATGGTAAAAGTGTGCATTCTAGGCTCTGAGCCAAATATTAGTGTGGGTCCCTTAAATCCTTCTTGAACAACCCTCGGGCTAACTTCCCTTCTCCTCTGATGTCTGCTGCAAGGGATGCTTTACTAACCCCGTGGAGACCCATCCGACCTTAGTACTCCTCCTCTTTAAAGCAAAGTGAACACAAGTTCTCCAAAGGGGATAATGTCATGGAATGATACCATTAATTAGGAAGAAATTTCATGGCATAAAAATTAGACCATGCATATTAAGAAAAAGAAGGCAGTAAAAACCATCTAGGGTCCCACTGCCCAGTGAAAACGCCACTATTTTGGTTCCAGTCCTTATGCCTTCAGTGGGGGAGGGCAGGGGGGCGGGCAGTGACTGCATGTGTGGTTTGTTTTGCAGGAATTAAATCGCAAAGTACACGCTGGCTTGCAATTGGCTCTTTCGTTTGAGCACGTGTGAACGCCTTTGTAGTGCAGTCTTACATTTAAGTAAGGGAAACCGAGAGTCTGATTCTAGGAAGTAGACGAATCAGTGTCCAATGTGGCTAAAGAGACAACGTTTGATTCTGGCCAACCAGAGAGTTACATGTACTCGGTGGTCACTTGGCTGATGACGGGGCCCTTGATCAAGACCGTGTCCAACAGTGACCACCCATCAAGTGAGACAGACCGACGTAATGAGAGCCGTGCAGGCCGAGGGCATCTAGAATGTGGTGTGGCTTAGACCACTGAGGCCCAAGTAAGTCTGTTCACCACGTCCCACGAGCCTGAGCCTTCAAGATATGATCACGATGTTTTAATCGTCAACACAAACATGAGATGATTTTGAATTTTCCAATCACCCCCCGCCTCAAATATGTGATATCAAATCTCTTTCTCCATCTGGGTCGTGCCTCTTAATGACATCTTAAGAAAAGTCACTTTCTGTTGTAAACATTTAGTTTAGTCTCCAGGGAGCACTTTGCTCCTTTTTTTTTTTATTAGAGTATAACTGCTTTACACCGCTGTGCTTGCTTCTACTGTACAATGAAGTGACTCAGCCATACACATACCTATATCCCCCTCCCGCTTGGACCTCGCTACCCCCCGCATCCCGCCCATCTAGGTCATCACGGAGCACCGAACTGAGCTCCCTGTGCTTTACAGCAGGTTCCCACTAGCTAGCTGTTTTACGCATGGTAGTGTATATATATCAATCCTAATCTCCCAATTCATCCCACCCTCCCCTCCCCCACCGTGTCCACATGTCCGTTCTCTACGTCTGTGTCTCCATTCCTGCCCTGCAAATAGGTTCACATCTATCATTTTTCTAGATTCCACATATATGCGTTAATATACAATATTTGTTTTTCTCTTTCTGACTTCACTCTGTATGACAGACTTTGGGTCCATCCGCATCTCTGCACATGACCCAGTTTTGTTCCTTTTCATGGCTGAGTAATATTCCCTTGTATAAATGCACCACATCTTCTTTATTTGTTCATCTGTCATTGGACATTCAGGTTGTTTCCATGTCCTGCCCTATTGTAAATAGTGCGGCAGTGAACATTGGGGTGCGTGTGTCCTTTTGAACTATGGTTTTCTCTGGATATGTGTCCAGCAGCGGGATTGCTGGGTCACATGGTAGTTCTATTTTTAGTTTTTTAAGGAACCTCCATACTGTTCTCCATAGTGGCTGTATCAAATTACATTCCCACCAACAGTGCAAGAGGGTTCCCTTTTCTCCTCACCCTCTCCAGCATTTACTGTTTGTAGATTTTCTGATGATGGCCATTCTGACTGGTGTGAGGTGATACCTCATTGTAGTGTTGATTTGCATTTCTCTAATGATTAGTGATGTTGAGCATCCTTTCATGTGTTTGTTGGCCATCTGTATGTCTTCCTTGGTGAAATGTCTATTTAGGTCTTCAGCCCATTTTTTAATTGGGTTGTTTGTTTTTTTGATATGGAGCTCCATGAGCTGTTTGTATATTTTGGAGGTTAATCCTTTGTCCGTTGCTTCATTTGCAAGTATTTCTCCCATTCTGAGGGTTGTCTCTTCGTCTTATTTATGGTTTCCTTTGCTGTGCAAAAGCTTTCAAGTTGCATTAGGTCCCATTTGTTTATTGTTGTTTTTATTTTCATTACTTTAGGAGGTGGGTCAAAAAAGATCTTGCTGTGGTTTATGTCAGTGTTTTTCCTATGTTTTCCTCTAAGAGTTTTATAGTGTCCAGTCTTATATTTAGGTCTTTAATCCATTTTGAGTTTATTTTTGTGTATAGTGTTAGGAAGTGTTCTAATTTCATTCTTTGACATGGAGCTCTCCAGTTTTCCCAGCACCACTTATTGAAGAGGCTGTCTTTTCTCCATTGTATATTCTTGCCTCCTTTATCAAAGATAAGGTGACCATATGTGCATGGGTTTATCTCTGGGCTTTCTATCCTGTTCCATTGATCTATATTTCTGTTTTTGTGCCAGTACCATACTGTCTGGATTACTGTAGCTTTGGAGTATAGTCTGAAGTCAGGGCGCCTGGTTCCTCCAACTCCATTTTTCTTTCTCAGGATTGCTTTGTCTATTCGGGGTCTTTTGTGTTTCCACACCAATTGTGAAATGTTTTGTTCTAATTCTGTGAAGAATGCCATTGGTAATTTGATAGGGATCGCGTTGAACCTGTAGATTGCTTTGGGTAGTAGAGTCGTTTTCACAATATTGATTCTTCCAATCCAAGAACATGCTATATTTCTCCATCTTTTATATCTGATTCAAAATGCTCTTCCCCCAGGAATTCCCTGGTGGTCCAGTGGTTAGGACTCAGTGCTTTCACTGCCCGGGCCTGGGTTCGATCCCTGGTCAGGGAAATAAGATCCCAAATGCCACGAGGTACAGCAGCCAAATAAAAAAAAAATTAAAAAACAAACAGAAAAGAAGAAGAACTACAATCCTGCAGCCTGTGGAACAAAAACCACATTCACAGAAAGATAGACAAGATGAAAAGGCAGAGGGCTATGTACCAGATGAAGGAACAAGATAAAACCCCAGAAAAACAACTAAATGAAGTGGAGATAGGCAACCTTCCAGAAAAAGAATTCAGAATAATGATAGTGAAGATGATCCAGGACCTCAGAAAAAGAATGGAGGCAAAGCTCGAGAAGATGGAAGAAATGTTTAACAAAGACCTAGAAGAATTAAAGAACAAACAAACAGAGATGAACAAAACAATAACTGAAATGAAAACTACACTAGAAGGAATCAATAGCAGAATAACTGAGACAGAAGAACAGATAAGTGACCTGGAAGACAGAATGGTGGAATTCACTGCTGCAGAACAGAATGAAGAAAAGAAGTGAAGACAGCCTAAGAGACCACTGGGACAACATTAAATGCAGCAACATTCGCATTATAGGGGTCCTAGAAGGAGAAGAGAGAGAGAAAGGACCCGAGAAAATATTTCAAGAGATTATAGTCGAAATCTTCCCTAACATGGGAAAGGAAATAGCCACCCAAGTCCAGGAAGCGCAGAGAATCCCACACAGGATAAACCAAAGGAGAACCACACCGAGACACATAGTAATCAAACTGGCAAAAACTAAAGACAAAGAAAAATTATTGAAAGCAACAAGGGAAAAACGACAAATAACATACAAGGGAACTCCCGTTAGGTTAACAGCTGATTTCTAAACAGAAACTCTACAAGCCAGAAGGGAGTGGCATGATATACTTAAAGTGATAAAAGGGAAGAACCTACAACCAAGATTACTCTACCCAGCAAGGATCTCATTCAGATTCCATGGAGAAATCAAAAGCTTTGCAGACAAGCAAAAGCTAAGAGAATTCATCACCACCAAACCAGTTCTACAACAAATGCTAAAGGAACTTCTCTAAGTGGGAAACACAAGAGAAGGAAAGGACCTACAAAAAGAAACCCAAAACAATTAAGAAAATGGTAATAGGAACATACATATCAGTAATTACCTTAAATGTGAATGGATTAAATGCTCCAACCAAAAGACACAGGCTTCCTGAATGGATTCAAAAACAAAACCCATAAATATGCTGTCTACAAGAGACCCACTTCAGACCTAGGGACACATACAGACAGAAAGTGAGGGGATGGAAAAAGATATTCCATGCAAATGGAAATGAAAAGAAAGCTAGAGTAGCAATACTCATATCAGTTAAAATAGACTTTAAAATAAAGAATGTTACCAGAGACAAGGAAGGACACTACATAATGATCAAGGGATCAATACAAGAAGAAGATATAACAATTATAAACATATATGCACCCAACCCAGGAGCACCTCAATACATAAGGCAACTGGTAACAGCTATAAGAGAGGAAATTGACAGTAACACAATGATAGCAGGGGACTTTAACACCTCACTTACACCAATGGACAGATCATCCAAAATGAAAGTAAGGAAACAGAAGCTTTAGATGACACAATAGACCAGATAGATTTAATTGATATTTATAGGACCCTCCATCCAAAAACAGATTACACACCTTCTCAAGTGCGCATGGAACACTCTCCAGGATGGATCACATCTTGGGTCACAAATCAAGCCACAGTAAATTTAAGAAAATTGAAATCATATCACATATCTTTTCTGACAACAATGCTATGAGATTAGAAATGAATTTCAGGGAAAAAAACATAAAAAACACAAGCACATGGAGGCTAAACAATACGTTACTTAATAACCAAGAGATTGCTGAAGAAATCAAAGAGGAAATCAAAAAATACCTAGAGATAAATGACAATGAAAACACGACAATCCAAAACCTATGGGATGCAGCAAAAGCAGTTCTAAGAGGGAAGTTTATAGTTATACAAGCCTACCTCAAGAAACAAGAAAAATCTCAAACAATCTAACCTTACACCTAAAGGAAGTAGAGAAAGAAGAACAAACAAAATCCAAAGTTAGCAGAAGGAAAGAAATCATAAAGATCACATCAGAAATAAATGAAATAGAAACAAAGTAAACAATAGCAAAGATCAGTAAAACTAAAAGCTGGTTCTCTGAGAAGATAAAATTGATAAACCATTAGCCAGACTCTTCAAGAAAAAGAGGGAGAGGACTCAAATCAATAAATTAGAAATAAAAAAGGAGAAGTTACAACAGACACCACAGAAGTACAAAGCATCCTAAGAGACTACTACAAGCAACTCTATGCCAATGAAATGGACAACGTGGAAGAAATGGACAAATTCTTAGAAAGGTATAACCTTCCAAGACTGAACCAGGAAGAAATAGAAAATATGAACAGACCAATGACAAGTAATGAAATTGAAACTGAGATTAAAAATCTTCCAACAAACAGAAGCCCAGGACCAGATGGCTTCACAGGTGAATTCTATCAAACATTTAGAGAAGAGCTAACACCCATCCTTCTCAAACTCTTCCAACAAATTGCAGAGGAAGGAACACTCCCAAACTCGTTCTGTGAGGCCACCATCACCCTGATACCAAAACCAGACAAAGATACTACAAAAAGAAGAAAATTACAGACCAATATCACTGATGAATATAGATGCAAAAATCCTCAACAAAATACTAGCAAACAGAATCCAACAACACGTTAAAAGGATCATACACCATGATCAAGTGGGATTTATCCCAGGGATGCGAGGATTCTTCAATATACGTAAATCAATCAATGTGATACACCATATTAACAAATTGAAGAATAAAAACCATATGATCACCTCAATACATGCAGAAACAGCTTTTGACAAAATTCAACACCCATTTATGATAAAAACTCTCCAGAAAGTGAGCATAGAGGGAACCTACCTCAACATAATAAAGGTCATATACAACAAACCCACAGTAAACATCATTCTCAATGGTGAAACACTGAAAGCATTTCCTCTAAGATCAGGAACAAGACAAGGATGTCCATTCTCACCAGTATGATTCAACATAGTTTTGGAAGTTTTAGCCACGGCAATCAGAGAAGAAAAGGAAATAAAAGGAATACAAATTGGAAAAGAAGAAGTAAAACTGTCACTGTTTGCAGATGACATGTTACTATACATAGAGAATCCTAAAGATGCCACCAGAAAACTACTAGAGCTAATCAATGAATTTGGTAAAGTTGCAGGATACAAAATTAATGCACAGAAATCTCTTGCATTCCTATACACTAATGAAAAACATGAACGAGAAATTAAGGAAACACTCCCATTTACCATTGCAACAAGAAGAATAAAATACCTAGGAATAAACCTATCTAGGGTGACAAAAGACTTGTATGCAGAAAACTATAAGACACTGATGAAAGAAATTAAAGATGATACCAGCAGATGAAGAGATCTACCATGTGCTTGGATTGGAAGAATCAATATTGTGAAAATGACTATACTACCCAAAGCAATCTACAGATTCAATGCAATCCCTATCAAATTACCAATGGCGTTTTTTAGGAAACTAGAACAAAAACTCTTAAAATTTGTATGGAGACACAAAAGACCCCAAATAGCCAAAGCAATCTTTAGGGAAAAAAACGGAGCTGGAGGAATCAGACTCCCTGACTTCAGACTATACTACAAAGCTACAGTAATCAAGACAATATGGTACTGGCACAAAAACAGAAACACAGATCAATGAAACGGGATAGAAAGCCCAGAGATAAACCCACACACCTATGGTCAACTAATCTATCATAAAGGAGGCAAGGATATACAATTGAGAAAAGACAGTCTCTTCAATAAGTGGTGCTGGGAAAACTGGACAGCTACATGTAAAAGAATGAAATTAGAACACTTCCTAACACCATACACAAAAATAAACTCAAAATGGATTAGAAAGCTAAATGTAAGACCGTACACTATAAAATTCTTAGAAGAAAACATAGGAAGAACACGCTATGACATAAATCACAGCAAGATCTTTTTTGATCCGCCTAGAGTAATGGAAATAAAAACAAAAATAAACAAATGGGACCTAATGAAACTTCAAAGCTTTAGCACAGCAAAGGAAACTACAAACAAGACAAAAATACAACCCTCAGAATAGGAGAAAATATCTGCAAACGAATCAACGGACAAAGGATTAATCTCCAAAATATATAAACAGCTCATGCAGCTCAATATTTAAAAAACATCCCAATCCAAAAATGGGCAGAAAACCTAAATGACATTTCTGCAAATAAGACATACAGATGGCCAAGAGGCACATGAAAGGCTGCTCAACATCACTAATTACTCGAGAAATGCAAAGCAAAACTACAATGAGGTATCACCTCACACCAGTTAGAATGGGCATCATCAGAAAATCTACAAACTACAAATGCTGGAGAGGGTGTGGAGAAAAGGGAACCCTCTTGCACTGTTGGTGGGAATGTAAATTGATACAGCCACTATGGAGAACAGTATGGAGGTTCCTTAAAAAACTAAAAATAGAATTGCCATATGACCCAGCAATCCCACTACTGGGCATATACCCTGAGAAAACCATAATTCAGAAAGACACATGCACCCCAGTGTTCATTGCAGCACGATTTACAATAGCCAGGTCATGGAAGCAACCTAAATGCCCATCGACAGACGAACGCATAAAGAAGATGTGGTACATATATACAATGGAATATTGGCCATAGAAAGGAACGAGACTGGGTCATTTGTAGAGACATGGGTGGATCTAGACACTGTCATACAGAGTGAAGTAAGTCAGAAAGAGAAAAACAAGTATCATATATTAACGCATCTATGTGGAATCTAGAAAAATGGTACAGGTGAACCGGTTTGCAGGTCAGAAATAGAGACACAGATGTAGAGAACAAACGTATGGACACCATGTGAGGAAAGTGGTGGGGGGTGGGGATGGTGGTGTGATGAACTGGGAGATTGGGATGGACATGTATACACTGATGTGTATAAAATTGATGACTAATAAGGACCTGCTGTATAAAAAAATAAATAAAATTAAAATAAAAATTAACCCAACTTGAAACTTACATTAAAAAAAAGAGAAAAACAAACAAACAAACAGAAAACAAAATGCTCTTCTCCTAGCCCAGATCTGACCTGTGTCTCCAGGACTCAACAAGGGAAGGGGCTGGGCTTTGTCTTCTCACTTTCTGTTCTGGAAACGGGTGCAGGCAGCCTGGCTCTGCGCTGGGTGGTCTGGTGTGGATGACGTGGAGGTGCCCCTAGGACACCCCAGGGCTCTCTTTGCCACCTTCTCTGGCTCTTTGATCTCCGGCACCGCAATGCATGTGGCTTGGCCTCCTGTGATTACTCCCATGACCCTGGGGGAGCTTCACCCCCCTCCCATCTCTGAGAAACCCAGAGGACCCTTCCAGACTCAGGGGACGGTTGTGAGGATGGAAGACTAGCTGGGCAACAGGGGTTCAGTGAGATACTTTTACACCCAGAAGCTGGGCCACGAGGCAGAGTGAGAAGGTAAAAGTGTGAATTGTTTTAACTCCGCAAGGAACAAGTCTAAAACTAAGGATGAGATCCACTCCCCAACGGCCAGGGCTGCAGGTGCGTCCTAACTTACACCAGTTGCGCGGACAGAACTCTTTTCAATGCTCATTTGCAATGGAAGGACGTTGCATGAAATGAAGTGTCATTTTTTCTGCAGTGCCGTTCAAAGAGGATCCTTTGAGCTGGATTCTCAACCATGCACGGTTTTCCGCCTCTAAAATGGCCTGTGTGTTTGTCACATTTGAGAAGCGCTGGCTGGAAGACCCAGCAGCCCGGCAGGCATGATTTCCACGGGTGTCTCAGGCCTCCAAGCCGCAGAGATGGGAAACTGCCTTTGGGGATCCCTGCCAGGCCCTCAGGGGACGGCAACAGCCGTCCTCAGTGTCGATTTGGCTGTTGAGTGACCCGAGTACCCGGAAAAAGCAGGGAGAAAGTCAGCAGCCTTACTTCACTTCTAAGTAAGCATGTTGTTTGCACAGACTTGGTAAATTAGGAGCTACTGGCGAGATGCTTCTTGGCAGACACTGAGCCCTGGTGATCCTGAATCACAGCTGACTGGAAATTAAAGCTGTAAGTGGCGTCCGGAAGCCCAGGGGGCTGTCGAGGGCCCCCGAATGCTTACAGGACTTGACAGCGCTTGTAGCATGAAGATGGACAGTGAAATGTGAATTAGGGACTTGTGGCACAGTGGTTAAGAATCCACCTGCCAATGCAGGGAACATGGGTTCGAGCCCTGGTCCGGGAAGATCCCACATGCCGTGGAACAACTAAGCCCGTGCGCCACAACTGCTGAGCCCACGCGCCCTAGAGCCCGTGAGCCACAACTACTGAAGCCCGCATGCTCTAGGACCCGTGTGCTGCAACGACTGAGCCCGTGAGCCACAGCTACTGGGCCTGCACTCTGGAGCCCGCGAGCCAACAACTGCTGAAGCCCTCACGCCTAGAGCCCATGCTCCACAACAAGAGAAGCCACCGCAGTGAGAAGCCCCTGCTCGCCGCAACTAGAGAAAGCCCGTGTGTAGCAGCAAAAGACCCAACGCAGCCAAAAAAAAAAAAAAAAAGTGAATTAGCTGGAGATGAACGTGCCGTGGAGGCAGGAAGAACTCCTCGAGCAGATACGTGTGGAAATTATTGGTCTGGAGATAAATTTGGATGCCCACACAGCACCCATACTGAGGTAAAGGCCCCAACATCCCTTTATTTTACAGGGGAGGAGCCTCCTGAGAACATTCTGGAAAATGTGGGGGGAAATGCTTTAGGATTCTGTGCACTTGATACATATAAGTTGCCTTCAGCTCGTGTCAGGAGTTCAATTTAATTTGTGGTACCGAAAGCTTTTCTACCAAAAAGAAAAGAAAAGTTCCAGTATTCATTGGAAAAAAGTGTATTTTCTATTTCTTCTGCTTTTGCCACTCTCACCCCTGCCCTCATTCCTCACCTGCTTCTTCCCAGGAGAAGAAGGAGGAAGTGACCACACAGGGCAGGAAGGACGGTCTGCAGGACGCATTTCCCCAAGTCATCTCTGGTCTGGACCTTCACGCAGGGTTTTTAACAGGGAAGCTTTGCAGACTTCACAACGTAAAAGAAGCTCAGAGCCGAAGCCTGGATCCTGGCAGGCTGGGACTGGCTTTGGAAAAGCCTAATTTATCGGGGAATTCCCTGGTGGTCCAGTGGCTAGAGCTTGGCACTCTCACTGCCAGGGGCCTGGGTTTGATCCCTGGGTGGGGAACTAAGATTCCGCAAGCCACACGGCATGGCCAAAAAAAAAAAAAAAAAGCCTTATTTATTGCAAAGGAGGGGAAGACAAGGTGAGGAAGGTACTGTTCTGATGACTGGGACAAAACTCTAAAATTAAAAATTGACACCAAGATACAGATTCTGTAGAGTGCAGATTTCACAGTGGAGAACACAGCCCAGTGACCTGGAAAGGACGGCTGGCTTTGGCGTTTGAGGAGCTGGGGTCGGTTCCTGGCTGGACCCCGTGGTAGCTGAGAAGCTTCTACAAGTCGCCACTGGTCTGGGAGCACTTCCAGGCTCACCTCATGCTTTCTCTGCTCCAGACCCAAATCAGCCATTTAGCCCAGGAATCCTTGTTTTAATGGCGAGGGATTCTAAGAAACTAAAATCTGGGGACTATAGGTGCTTGTCACTCCTAGGGCATCATTACTTCTCATCCCTTTCCGTGGGGAGAGAGAGGTAATACATTTTTGTAAATCATGGCTGCATCCTGGTACCTTCAATTCAAAGAAATCCAACACCACAGAGTCACAGTAAAGTTAGTCTACTGACACTGGGTTACAGTGAAGGAAAGCGCAGTGTTTACTGCAGGCGCCAAGCAAGGAGTCCGGGGCAGCTAGTGCTTAAAAGGCTGGGAAAGGGACTTCCCTGGTGGCGCAGTGGTTGGGGGTCCGCCTGCCGATGCAGGGGACACGGGTTCGAGCCCCGGTCTGGGAAGATCCCACGTGCTGCAGAGCAGCTAAGCCTGTGCACCACGACTACTGAGCCTGCTCTCTAGAGCCCGCGAGCTGCAACTACTGAGCCCATGCGCCACAACTACTGAAGCCCTCATGCCTAGAGCCCGTGCTCTGCAACAAGAGAGGCCACCGCAATGAGAAGCCCGCACGCGACAACGAAGAGTAGCTCCCGCTCGCTGCAGCTAGAGAAAGCCTGCATGCAGCAACGAAGACCCAATGCAGCCAAAATAAATAAATTTTTTAAAAAAGTGGCTGGGAAAGGTTTTTAAAGACAGGGTTGGGGAGGGTAGTTGCAGGGGTGTGTGGTCAGCTCGTGGACACTCTTCTGATTGGCTGGTGGTGAGGTCATCGGGAGTCGGCACCATCAACCTTCTGGTTCCAACCGGTCTGGGGTCTCCGTGCTTGTGAGCAGCAGACAGTTAACTTCTCCCACCTGGAGGGGGTTTCAGTACCTGCAAAACAGCTCAAAGGACGTGGCTCAGAATAGTCTCTATAGCCCTTGAGGAGGAACTAAAAGTCCTTGACTGTGTTTAATGGCTAAAGTATTATTTTGTCTTGCTTGACTGTTTTCCTTTCTTTTTGCATTTTCTCACTTCTCTGATTAGATTTATTCTTTGGCTAAAATTTTTCTGTAGAGAAAATGCAGGCAGAGGATACGGGGTGCAGGGGTCTGCTCTGGGAAGGCCCCATAGGGTCCTGCTCGGTTACAACATGGTATTTTGAGAATTATCCAGATCATTTTTGGTGAACTTTAAATACTGGATCATTTAGGAACAGAAAAACATTTTTGTTTTTTACAATAGATACGTGGTGTAGACCAGAGAACAGGGAGACCGTCTAGGTCAGCAGAGGGTCCAGCGACGTCTCCTCGGGGATCTGCGATCTTGGTGTACGTAAGCTGCGGGATGTGATGCCAGCGCGATCCCAGACCTCCAAAGAGTCTACCAAGGATCAGAGGGAGGAATGGAGGGTGGGGGGAAAGGCTGAAGGAGCGCGGCAGGCCGGCTCGAGGCGGAAGTCTGATCTTCCTTCATTTTCTGGCGTGCAGTGTTCCCTCCGAGACAAAGCACAGTTGCATAAACAGCTCTGTGCTGGTTGTGAGACAGAGGCGGCCGGAAAACAGGAAGATCTTGCCTGAAACAGAAGAGCACACGCCTCCAGTGGGGGGTTCCTGGAGAGCTCGTCAGGAGTAAGTGAGAGTCAGACCCCATGCAGAGGAAAGTGTGGCCAGGCTGCATGCCGGTTGCACACCAGCTGGTCAGGGGCGCTTCTCCTGGTCCTGCATGCAAACAGTTGTGAGCGGTGGGGACACTGAAAATTCCACTCTCAACCGCCACCTCCTAAGGTAAAAAATGTTTGCCTCTTTGTAAATATTTTAATGAGGTATTTAAAGCTGTTCTTTTGCCGTGACCAAAGCTGCCTGTGTTCCACCCCACTCTCTGGTAACTTTATTTTCCCGGCTCTCTATCCAGATCCCCCTTAACCAGGCTCATGCTTCTGTTTACACACTAACGAATTCCACCGGTTCAGGGGCAGCTGAAGAGCTGGGTGCTACTGCTTCCCATTAAGCCCTTTGGTCTTGATGAAATCATATATCTAAAAAATAAAACACAGAATCCAGGACCAGGGAAAATTTGTTCCATGCTCCAAACTGGCCATGCTCCAGCATGGATTGGGGAAAAAAATGAAATGAGATACCAGTACACACTTTTTAAAAGAATGGCTAAAATTCAGAACACTGACAATAGCAGTTTCTGGTGAGGACATGAAACAGCGGGGACTCTCACTCCTGGCAGGTGGGAACGCAAAGCGCTGCAGCCACGTTGGAGGACAGTCTGACAGTTTCTACAGGCTAAACAAACTCTTAGCCCTTGATCCAGCAATCACACTCCTAGGTGTTTACCCTACTGATTTGAAAACTTATGTGCACTCAGACCTGCACACACATGTTTATAGCAGCTTTATTCGTAATTGCCAAAACCTGGAGGCAAGCAAGGTGTTCTTCCATAGGTGATGGCTAAACAAACTGTGGTCCATCCAGACAGTGGAATAGTATTTAGAGATTAAAAGGGAATAGACATTCAAACCACACCACGTGCATTAATCTTAAATGCATTATGCTCAGTGAAAGACGCCAGTCTACAAAGGCTGTGTGCCCCCATGACTCCATTTATGTGACGCTCTGGTAAAGGAACAACTACAGAGATGGGAAACAGATCAGTGATTGCCGGGAGCTTGGCTGGGGGAGGAAGGTTGAATAGGGGGAGTACATAGGGCTAAGAATCTCTTTTGGATGACACTGTAGTGGTGGAGACATGACATTCTGCATTTGCCAAAACCCATGGACTCTTACAGCACAAAGAGTAAACCTTAATGTGTGCAGATTATAAAAATCAGTTATGAGGTCAGGGATTGCAGGATGGAATGTAGACTGACAAGAGAATCTAACTGTGTCACAGAGTATGACACAGCCTCACTGAAGATGGTAGGGCAGTGCTGTCCTGAGTACCTCTGGGCACAAGAGGAGCCTGGAAGGCTGAAGATAAGAGACACTGTCCTTGCATACTGTACTCAGGTGATGAAGTTGTTTCTTAGAGGTGTGTGCAGTGGGACGTCACAGGTGACCAAGGGGAAAGCCGAGGATGAACAGTGTGGAATTCTGAGAGTCCATAAGACATCAGTATAGATTCACGTTTAGCTTAACCTAGACACAGATGGACAAATGCAGAAATAACAGTGAGTAGTACACACACAGGTGAATACACACTCCCGTGTTTCCAAGTTCTCTGTGCTGAGAGGGTTTAGGAGCAATGACACCCCAGTGGCGATGAGCACAGCTGGTGCTCAGATCTTGGTTTCTAATACCCTTCTTCAATAAAAGGAACCAAGGCTCCTTGGAGAGATGGCTGAGTCTAGGGATGAGGGAGGGTCTGTACCTGCAGATGAACCTGGAGCATCTTGTAGCGCCAGAAAGTAAAGAAGAGCTCGAAGACCAAAACGATGGGCTTATGTCAAAGGACACAGAAGCCAACTGAAAGAATGACCAAAGCTAGAACAATCTGAGGAAGAAAACTATGTAACATTGTTTTAATCCAAAGTGTAAATAATATCCATGTGTCTATACTTGCAAAAATACATGCTTGTAAGTAAATAAATGGGGGCAGGGGGAGCTCTTATGTTCAGAAATCCAGATACCTTCTGTAGCCACTCCCTTCTCAGGGAGCTGGAGTGTAACTCCCACCTCAAGTGTGGGCTGTGCTGAGTGTGACTCCTTCCAAAGAGGACAGTGTGGACAAAGGTGGGTTTGGGTGGGGAGGGTAACCTTACAGTGGGGAGGCCTGACCAACATGACCTCCACCAGGTGGCCAAGGTCAGCGTCGTCAGTGATAACTCATCGATGACATGATGTGACACGAAGGACACGGCACCTCTGTCATTTTCCCAAATCCCGTAAGCCCCGTCTAATCATGAGAAAAACACCAGAGAAACCTAGATTGAAGGGCCTCCTACAAAGTACCTCAAAGTGGAAAAGGTCATTAAAAACAGGGCAAGTCTGAGAAACTGTCACTTTCCAGAGGAGCTTAGGGAAACACACTCGACATAATGACGACCCGATGTGACGTGGTGTCCTGGATGGGGTCCTGGGACAGAAAAGGACTTTAGGGAAGAACTAAGGACATCTGAACACAGCATGGACATAGTAATAATAATGCATCACTGTTGGTTCACTGATTGTGAAAACTATACCCCAGTAGCGTACGATGTTAACAGAGGAATCGAGTGTGGGGCATACAGCAATTCTCCATGCTGGCGTCCCACTGACTTTACATCTAAAGCGATTCTAAAATGTAAAGTTTATTGCAGACGGAATGGATGAATCTAGCTAATATTCCTACTAAAGCAGAGAACATTACTGTTCACCAGAATTCCTCAAAATGTGATCAGAAATGTAATGATTTGTTTGAAAGAGATGTTTTGATGACGGCTTTTGTAATCGAGGGCGGGTCTCTCGGCTCTAGAGGACCGCAGCTGAATCCCCAGGTGTGAGAGGGGAAGGGGGCTGTGTTTGCACAAGGATGTATTCCGCTCATGAGACGATCAAGGCAAGAGGTGGGAGACAAGGCAGGTGAAGAGGCCCGGGGCAGGGGGCGCGGGGAATTGCGATGAGGCCCCAGGAAGCTTCCTTGGCCCCCGAGTCTTCCACAGAAAGTCTTGGTGGGAGTGAATTTTAAAAGGTTTAATGGAACACTGGTGAAAGGGCCAAGTTTCCCGTTGGGATGAAAAAAGAAGAATGAAGGAAGTCAAAGGTTTTCAGCCCTTTTCAGCATCTACAATGACTCATGTTTCCCGGAGACTAACAGGAATCTTCCGGAGGGGCCTGAACTAGCGAGGCCTGGAACTGAGGGTTTTGGGGTGATGGACTTAGATGTCAGGGGAGCAGGCAGGACCCCCAGATGGTGTCTGGACAGATACTGTCTTACGTCGTTGGCCCAAACTGAAAATTATCCCTTCATAATTAGAAGTCGAGAGCTGTCTCTGAACATCGGAGGATTTATTCACTAAATCAGTGCTCTGGCACTGACACACACGCATACACAGACACACACACTCACACACCACCGTCAGGTGGTGGCCATTTGAAAAGCCGGCTAGGGTCATTTTGGGGATTCTTCCTCCATCCCACCTGTTTTTAATGTCCTTTTCCCCTCACTTCCCCTTAAACTCTATTTCCACCCTATTTCTTTCCCCTTCTTTAAGTCACAAACACCATCATTTTGATAGTTAAGTTCCAGTGCCGTCTGCCCTAAAGTAAAAACAGAGAAAAGTATCTCATAAATTAATTTCTAAGGCTTTTAGGCTCAGTGGTCTTAACTTGGTCTGGGAAACGTGTTTGGGGTGGGCTTCTGGTATTAAAATCACATTAGTGCATAGGTTCTCCACATGAGGTCCTGGGCCAGCACGGTCGACATCACCTGGAAACTCGTCAGAAATGCAGCATCTCGGGCCTCACCCAGACCTGCTGACTCTGCTCTCGGGGTGCAGAGGGGTGGGAATCTGAGTCTGAGCAAGCCCTCCGCTGATTCTGACCCCCCTCAAGTTTGAGAAGTGCTGACTTAGGAACCCCGACTTCTCCCCACAAGGCCAGGTTGTACGGTAGGGTCCCTGCACTGGGAGGGGGGCACTTTAGCATCACCTGGGAACCTAACCCACTGCCAGGGCCTCCCCCCTCAGGTTCTGATTCGAATGTTAGATTTTTAAAGCTCTGCGTGGTTTTGCTGAGCCGAGCACAGCGCTGAGAAGCTGGCCTCACCCCTCCTTCCGGGCGCTGCTCAGACCTGAGCCGCCGACAGCCAGCATCTGAATCCTGGCAGGACTCTCTCAGCGCTTCAGAGTTTCTGTCTCAGGGGGTCCGGGGTGCGGTGAAAATCGTGCATTCCCAAGTTCCCGGGTGCTAATGCTGCTGGTCCAGGACCACACTCGGAGAACCGCCGGTCTCGGGTTCAGACCTGAGCGTGTGACTCTCGCCCCTCCTCCATCCTTGCCGACCCCCCATGTAGACACAGCGGGACCTGGGACCGTCAAGCTGGATTTGCCTTGAGATGTGGCTGGCTCCCTCCCCATCCCAGCACCACCCCTCCTCCCCCGCCTGCATCCCACAGAGCACACGTGGTGTGGTCGGCTGAATAATGGTCCCCAAACGCATCCTTGTCCTAAGCTCTGGATCCTGTGAATGTTCTCTTATCTGGCAAAAGAGACTTTGCAGTGTGATTAAGTCAGGGATCTTGAGATGGGAGATTGTCCTGGATCCCTGGGGTGGGCCCCCTGTGATTTCAAGGGTCCTTATAAGAAAGACTCAGAGGGACGTTTGACGCAGAAGAGCATAGATGCTATGTTGCTGGATTGGGTGATGGAAAATTGAGCCGGGAGCCGATGAATTCAAGGAACGCAGCTCAAGGTGCTGTGAAAGGCCAGGAAACGGGTCCTCCCCTGAGCCTCTGGAGGGAGCGCGGCCCTGCCCGCGCTTCGAGTTTGAACCAGTGAAATGAATTGCAGACTTCTGGCCTGCGGAACTGTAAAAGAATAAATGTGTGTTGAATTAAGCCGCCAAGTTTGCGGTAATTTGTTACAGCAGCCCGAGGACACACACACACACACACACACACACACACACACACAGCAATGAGAGGATCAGAGGTCACGGGTAGAGTTTTCCCATAACCCCCTTTCTCTCCACAGCCCTGGGAGTAAGCAGGCACGTGTTAGGAGGGTTCCCACTTTACCGATGAGCAAAGTTTTGGCCGCTCGCCCATTACGAGTAGGCAGGCGATCCAGCACTCAGACTTGGTCTCTGGGGACCTCTCTGTTTTAGTAATTGAGGTGTTCATGCATTTTCCTCTCAGGACAAAGTTGATACACTACTTTATACTGAAGGGTTAGGAATTTAATAACGTGTCCTTTCCAGGAGTACCTAAATTTTAAAAAACAGCCAAACCCTGTCCACCTCCATCTTATTTCTAGGTGTCTCTTTGGATGTGCCCTTAAATGTCGGTTTCCCTATAGGTTCCATCCTAGGCACTCACCTTTCCACTTCGGCCCATTTTCCTGGGTGAATCTCTCCACTTCCGTGGAATCAGAGACGCCCATACACTGACAGCTCCCGAACCATCTGCAGCCCGGCCTCTCACGTGAGCTCCAGACACGTCTTGATTGTTCAGTTGCCCGCTGGGCACTCCCGCGGGGCGTGTCATGGGTCTTTCAAATTCAACAGATCTGCCAGGTTGCTGAGTCAGAAATGCAGAGACCCTATCGCCCCTCTCGCCATCCCATCCTCCACAACCCATCACCCAGTCCCGTCCATTCTCCACCCAGAATGTCTTCTGAATTCTGCGCACAGCTCTCTGCCCCTTCCAACGCCACCTTCGTCCACCTCCATCATCTCTCACCTGGAACAGCTCAGGGCCTCCCGCCCGGCCTCCTGTGTCCTCGCCAGGTGATTCAAAACACGAAAGCCGCAGTGATTCTTAAAATTTACTTTCTATTTCTTTATCCCTTCGTACAGCAACGGATAAGTTGTGATGTGTACAACCAAACCCAAAAACTGTGCAGACTGACATCTTTGCACGTGACAATTGCTTTAAACTTCAAAGACTTATGGGAAGAGCATCCCTAACAGGCAGCATCCACTTCCCAGCATGCGTCTGTAGTGTTTATTTTCATCCCGTAAAAAGTGTTCTTGTTAAGGTGGTTGTTGTGGGGTTTTTGGTGTGTGTGTGTGTGTGTGTGTGTGTGTGTAGTGGAGTTTTCACTGCGGCAGGCACTACAGTTCCTACACTAAGTCCCCGTAGTAACAAGAGTCGGGCTGAAGCCCACCCCTACCCCTGACCCTCACCATGTTTAGGCTTTGCCCGCAGCAGTGAAAGTCACCGTGTGTTTTGGTTCACACCCCAACTGGGGTTTTGACGGCGTGCATCCTGCCACCCAGTGTTTATTTATTGATTATATTCCTGTCCCCATTTTCCTCCCCTTGAGCCTCTGCTTTGGTTGTTTTTGTGGTTTTTTGTCTCTTGGCTCCAGATACTACCTTGTTGACAAGGTCTGAGTTTGGCTGGATTTATTTTCCACCGATCTTCATCACAGGTCCTCTGCGTCTGTCTTCCCTGAGCTGGTCCTGAACAAGAGTATGTGGGGCCACCCGACACACACATCTAAGCTGTCCTCCACCCATGACACCCTTGTTTCTCGACCCTCCAGATACAGAATCAGCTCCCCAGTCCAGCCTGGGTAGGTTCAGCCCTCCCAGTGCAGCTCCTAACCGGGCCTGGGCAAGGTCCTTTCTGGGCAACCCTCCCCAGCCACTGGCAGCCAAGGTGAGCTAGTCTCCAGCCAGTTATTCCAAGATCTGATCGCACCTTCGACAACCAGTTGGTCTTAAAGGGGGATGACCTACAGTGACGGAGGCTGTGGTCCTCCAGCTACCCTGTCATGCGGGAGAGGAAGGGTCAGTGGGCAAGAAGCCTCAGGAAACGACCTCGGTGGGTGTTTCAACACCGGGAGGGGAAGGGTCATGGGGGGACCGCTGTTCCCTGGACCTTCTTCTCCATCTTCTCCTTCATTTTTGCCACTTTCGTCCTGACAGCGGATTCAGAGGACAGTCAGACCCACAGCGTTTACCAAAACACAAGCAACTTCTGTGAACGAGCGTGGTCCCTCTGACAGTATATTTGAGAGCTGAGAGTAGTCCTGGAAAGTGGCTGTTTTACATTCGAAAGATTCTGCCATTCTTGTTTGATCTGGAGTTGATTCTGTCAATGAACACACTTTAAATTCTCCTATTCCTACAGGCAGGGAGATGGGTTGTCTGTAAAGCATAGCTGACGTGATTTTACTCACTGATGTTTAAATAATCTCCCAACTCTTTGAACATTAAATGCGTTTGGAGGAAGTGAAAGGCACTGTCTTGTTTGTAGTATAATTGGACCTACAGGTCAGATTATGAACAACTGAATCTTATCAAGCTTCTCACATGTTTGCCATCATCAGGAATTTTGATGAAGAAACAGAAGCTGACCCAGAAAAAAAAAGTGCATCTAAGCTTTGTAAAAATAGTTTCACTTGCATGCATAGTCAGTAGTACTTAATTGAAGTCCTTTTCACCAACATGTTTGACAATTAATCTTGGGCCAACTAAATATTCAGTTAATTACGTATTAGACTTCCATGGCGTTGAAGCAGATTCTTTTAAACAGAGATGCTTTTAAATTCCACCAAAGGTATTTATTTTAAGTCTCCCTCCAACACCAGAGGCAGGCATGTCCCCCACCCTTAAGGATCTTCGAAACTGTGGGCTTGAAAAATTGCACCGATATATTCTTTGAGCCGCTTGGATTGTGAGGAAACTTTTTTTTTTTTTTGCGGTACGCGGGCCTCTCACTGTTGTGGCCTCTCCCATCGTGTGAGGAAACTTTTAACCTCTGGAATTTTATTTCCTTGCGGAGTATCTGAATGCTTCTGGCCCTTTTTCGTGCTGTGCAAAATATGACTTGATCAACTATTATAAGAAACCACAATGCTTGGTATAATCACCATGGGCTGCGTATACATGGGGCCTTAGAGGAGTTGCAAATGCTGATTACATCCAAGTCCAATCTTGACAACCCGGGGCTGGGTGTACGCGAGGGGCAGGAGGACAGATGCTAGAAAGACGCCCCCCTCCCATGGGCACAAAGTGCTTTAATGTTAAATCACACGAATGCCCCAGCATTCAGGTGAGAGCCTTGTTGCTGCTGCTGCTTTCTTTTTTTTTTTTTTTAACATCTTTATTGGAGTGTAATTGCTTTACAATGGTGTGTTAGTTTCTGCTGTCTAACAAAGTGAATCAGCTCTGTGTATGCATATATCCCCATATCCCCTCCCTCTCGCGTCTCCCTCCCACCCTCCCTATCCCATCCCTCTAGGTGGTCACAGAGCATGGAGCTTGTTGCTTCTTGTTAATGCTATGGGCTCCCTTCCCTGCCCAGCAGCTTCCAGCACTGCCTGCGAGTCGGGGCATCCGCACCCCGTCCGCTGCCAGCCTGGTGGGAGTAAGGAGGAAGTGCACAGCCGTTTTGGCCCAAGTGCCATGGCATGAACCCTAACAGAGAACTCTCTGTGGGACAGGCACTGTCACTTTCACACCATTTCAGGGTCCGTGTTGAGTCAGGAGCCGCCCGTCTCTGGAAGTTGCTGTGTATCAGGCGACTTCGGGTCTAAAGTGACAAAGTCCTATTGCGCTCACTAAAGCCAGGACTTGGATTCGTTGGGAAGATTGCGGCGCATCACAGAGGCCTGGGCAGGTGGTGGACCCGGCGGAGCTCTGGGTGCCCGTGTCTCATCCCCATGCTCCCTCCACGGCTGTGGACACGCTCTGCACGTGGCGAACACGGGCCCAGCTGTTGCTCCCCATATCCCCCAGCAGAGCCTGGACCACACTGAGCCGTGCTGCCCCTGACACATGTCCAAGTGTCCCAGGGAAGGGACTGGAATCCACTGTCCACTCCTGGGGTCACCAACCGACACCCGGAGAGCAGGTCACCTCGGAGGAGGCACACGTGTTTGGATCGGGGCAGGGAGTTGTTGGTAGAGGCAGGTAGAAAGAGAAGCGTCAGTGTCAGACAGGGCAGCGCTTCCCTGCACGTGGTGAGATGAGGTGTCGTCCTGGTCTGGGCTGCAGAGCCAGTTCTGGTTGGTCCAGGCTTTCTGCGGTCTTTTATCCAATATGCCACTGACATGGTCATCATTTCATTGGTTGAAAACCAAAAACAGCAAGGAATATTCCAACCCACATATATGTAAATCTCACAAATGAAAAGGAACACAGTCCTGATACACAAAACAACACAGACAAGTCAAAAACACGACGCTTCCATTCCCGTGGATTCTAGAAAAGTCAGATGCACGTGTTTTGTGGTGGAAAGCAGGTCAGTGGTGGCCAGAGGGCAGGGGAGGGGGAGGCTGGGCGCGGCGCAGGGACCGCACTGGGGTGAGGGGAACACGCTTTACGGGACTGTGTGCTGCCTACACAGCTGTATACTTGCCTCCGAACTCCTTGAACTACGCACTTGAGCTATGTGCTGTCGCTTCTACCTCAGTTGCAGCCCTGTGCAGTCAGGAGGGAATGTAGGTGTTATTAGCCTCCGTTTTTAGGCTTCGGGGTAGCTGGGGGAAGTTATATGTAAGTAACTCAGCAGGTACTTGTCTCTGTCTGAGTTAGTTCACTTAGGATGAGATCATCTCTAGGTCCACGCGTGTTGCTACAGCAGACACAGACTATTGGATATAAAATAGATAAACAACAAGGACCCACTGTAGAGCATAGGGAACTCTACTCAAAATCCTGTAATAAACCATAATGAAAAAGAATATATATATACGTATGTGTGTATAACTGAATCACTTTGCTGTACACCAGAAACTAACACCACGTGGTAAATCAAGTGTACTTCAATACAAAAATTAAAATAAAGGTAACTCAGAGGTTGCATGATAGGGAGCGGGGCTCCGATAAATTCTTTACTTCACCGACTGGTGCCCTGGGGCTACCAGATGGAGGGAAGGTCACTGCGCTCACCCACCGTGGTCTGGGATGGGGGTGGGTGTCGTCGTGCGGCCACGCCTTGTGACCGCTGTCACCCCTGCCGGGGTCAGAGCTCTCCTGCTCCCAAGACCTTTTAAGTGGAGACAAGACTAGTGGAAAAGGGCCACTGGGGCCCCCCCTGCGACAAAACCCTCTCCCAGAGTCCTGGAGCCACCCCGGCGCCCAGGGCCACCCCGCCCCTTTCCTGCACCCGCAAGCAGTCCTCCACGGATGAGGTCCTGAGGAGGCTGTAAACAGTGACTTAGGGGTACACATCCCGAGCTGGAGGGTCTGACCGACGTAACACGAAAAATGACTCAAAACTACCTCCCTCCCCGCGTAACACACACACGCACGTGCACGCACACACGCGGGAGAAAAAATAGAGCAGAGACTAAATGTCTCAAAGGAAATACCTAAAGGATTTGCAACTAGCATGCCAAGATGATCTAAATAAGCATTATACCCTTCAAAGATAAAAGGAAATTTCCTGCATAAATATCTCAGGTGAGACAAGATTCTTGAGCAGAACCTGAAGATGAAGAGACAGGTCTTGGCAGAAGAGAATGACCTCACCTCTGAACCACGAGTTTGAAATAATGAACTGTATGTGAAGGTGTTTATAAGCCATCAATCACTTATATAAAGCTGTATCATTCTTGTTTCTAATGATAGTAATCTTGACTGTTTGGGGCCCTTAAAATGCCAGTTCTGAGACAGCTTTCAAACAGCTGCAAAATCGGACTACAGTCTGTTGCTCCTGACACTTTGATATGTATGTCCTGCCTCCCCCACTAGATGGACAGCACCCTGAGGCCCAGAATCGGACTTCACACCTCCCCACGGACGGCACCCAGCACGGCCTCTTGTCTCTGGGCCACCTGAGGATGCCAACAGACCAGAGGAACGGAAGTGCGCCGGGCTGAGTCGGCAAACTGCTGAGTGCCAAGTCATAACCTCTGACGCCCCAGGTTCCTGATCTGTAAAATGGGCGGGGGGGGGGGGGGGCGCTCCTGCCCGCCTTGTGGGACCTGGGCAGGACTCGGAAATCTGAACGCACCATTTAGTTGTAGGCTTTGCTTCCCTGGGCCACCCTTTTTACCTAACAGGTGCCTACATCCTTGGAGTGGACAGAATGCGTGCCCGTGATGGTACCGTTGCAGCTCTCCATCTCCGTGAAGGGAGGATCTTTCACTGTTGTTACCCCCTCAAACATATTTGTACTTGAGTGGAGAGTCTTGGAAGTACACTGCCCTAGCAGAAGGAGCGAATCTTGGATGCTCTTGTCGGGGCTGGAGGGAGCTAGTTTGAATCACACTTTCACTCCACCCATACCGCTGTCTTAAAATTCTGCACTCAGTAATTCACAACCTCAATGTATAATGAAACGCAACACCACCAGAAACAAAAGGCAATTACAACAGCCCCAGCAATCTGGGGGAGCTCCGTGGACCAAGTGGGTGCTGATGCTTTAATCGGGCAGCCCCGAAGAGACCCCAGCCGGGCTCCGTCACTGATGACCCATGACTGCAGGAACGAGGCCACGGCAAGACCCCATCCCACCTCTTTGGGATTCAAGGTATCTGTCAAAGTTGAAAGGACTACTTTGAGTCAGTCATTAAGGAAGAATCACGGTGGTGCCTGTGGCCCTGTCGGTACTGTGGCCCCATCTGTGCCAGGCGACGACAGGCCTCATCCGGTTCCTGGCCACCCAGCGTGGAGCCAGGACCTGGCTCTGATAGCAGCCCTCTGGCCTTGGCCTTGGTGCCCGAGGCTGGGACCCCTCACGCCTGGAGCAGCACAGCCCCAACTATTACACCATCCTTTGCGTCCAGGTGGTGGAGGCGCTGCTCTGGGTTTTATGCTGAGAATCTGCGTGCTCCCTGCCCCACAGGGCGAAGGACTTCAGGCAGAGTTCACAGGGGCTTGTTCTACTGCGGGCAGCTGTGCTACCTTCAACCGCGGCAGTCTACGCCGAGTCTCTGGGGTCTCCTCAGCTTTCAGGATAGTTTCGGTTAAGATGCTGGAAACCTTAAGGTATGGAGAGACTGGAAACTGGCCCCATTTAACGTGCGAGTCTGCTTTAGTAGCATCATCTCTTTTCACCAGACGCCCCTTAGGGATCCGAAGACCATTGCTTCGAGACTTCGGCTGTCTCTACACCCGGGGCTAGGGGTCTGTGCTCACCTGCACCAAGGACAACGTCTGCCTGCAGGACACCGTCACCAAGGGCCATGTCTGCCTTCAGGGTCACATCACTAAGACCTCGTTTGTCTGCGGGTCCCTGGCTCCTCCCAGAGCCCTGCTCACCGAGCCTTCCATGAGCAGAGCTACACATAATAAGGACTTTGTGCCTCTCGTTATTTTTTTAGGTGGAACGGAAACTCCTGCTTTCCCTGTCTTTGGCTTCAGCAAGTTATTTGAAATGGCAGAAGGTATTAAAATTCCAACGTGGGACTTTGCTTAATAAACAGGAGAGGTGTTTAGAGAACCCACCACTGAGCGTGAAGATTAACCCCGCGGTTGCCAGTCCTGCAATGTCAGCAGTTCCTACGCTGGCCTTCGGGGAGGGTCTCTACTCGGGGTCCTTCCTTATGACTATTCTTGGGCTGCTGTGAGTTTTCGTTAGCTAAAACATGTACTTTTCTAATATCAAACTTAAAGACGTATGAAATGATCTCATTTGTACAAGATCTGTGTAACTACAGATTCACTTTTAGATGGCAACATTTATTCACGCAGTATTTGTTGGGTGTCAGTTTTATGGGGTCGTAAAAAAGGGAACAAACAATTTGAGGAGCTCAAAGAAAAATAAGGTAGAATGGGGAAACCTTCATGGGGAACATAGGCTTGGGGGAATTCAGAGGAAAATATGCTCCTGGCCCAAAGGGGGAAGCCAGAAAGACTTCCTGGAGTAGGCAGCATCTAAGCTTGACCTTGAAAGGTGGCTGAGTGCAGTGGATTAAAGACAGCCACACAACCTTTGACGTCCCCCCCGCTGAGAAATGGGACCTTTGGCGTCGCCCTGAAGGCCCCCTGGATGGTGGGTTCTGTGACTGCTTCCATCAAGCGAATATGGTGGCATTCACTCAGGTCAGCTTCCAGGCCAAGACCTTAAGGTGCCGGCAGCTTCGTCTTCTTGTCTTTTGGAACAGCTGATCTTGGGATACTCTCTCTGGGAGCCCTGAGCCTTCCTGCAGGACCTACCCCGGGCCCCTCCTGCCAGACAGGCCACATGTAGGCGTGTCAGTGGACAACCTCGGCAGAGTGGAAGCCGAGGGCAGCGGGACGCAGAGCCCCGAGCTTCCCTCAAGATCACGTGGGTCACAGTTCCAGGGAGTGTGGCCCAGGAACCTGCCTGAACAAGCGCCTTGGGATTTTGAGACCGAGTGTGAAAAACGGTGGAATAAGGAATAAGGACTAGACCAGCATTAGTAGAGGGAGAAAGGGGATGGCGAATTTAAGTAAATAGGAAGAAAAGGACTTTTCACGGTGCCTTCTTTTATAAGTAAATACAGGTGAACAAGTAAACAAATGGAAAGGAAGCTGGACGTGGGAACCGGCACGGCATCTCCAGCCACGCACCTGAGCTTGGCAGCCCCCAGGAAGGCAGGGGGCTGTTCCTGCTACTGACCCCTGTTTTCCTGTGAATAAACATGGGGGGTTTCATCACACCTCGAACCTCTCACTGAAGCGGCAGTAATGGCCCTGGGCCCCGTCACTTTCCCTCCCACGCCCTCCCTACAAGTGAGCCCGCCCATGTTTGTGCAGGAGAGAGACAGAGAGAAACCCCAGTGAGTAGGACCCAAGCACCCAGAGACCTGGCATGGATGGAAGCGGACAAAAGACTGGGACAGGCGGACGCGATGCTCTGTGTGCCTTTTCCGCGGCAATAAATATTACTGACCATGCGTAAGGCACACGAACACGGGAGCCAAAGACATTTCACTCTGGAAGATTGTCTGCAGGGATGTCCACTGAGCATTTGAGAAACAGATATTGATACTGAATTAAACTGGATTCAATTGGTAGTCATGAATCTGACCCCTTCAATCCTTCTTTTTATCATTAGTATCTTCCTACTGGTAATCAAAAGTCTTCGTATTTTGAGTTTTTTTCGTTTTAAAGAAATGAAAATGAAATACCAGTGAAGTGTTTTTAAAAGAGGATTGCCTCAAACTAAACTTATATGTGGGGTGGGGGGCGACTGGGAGGGACACAGGGGCTCCCCGAGGGCTGGTAACATGGTCTCTCCATCATTATGTTGTATATTTGATCTCCGCACTTTTCTATGTTATGTTACATTTCAATAAAAAGTTGACACGAAGGGGACTGTCTCTATTTATGGCAGAGATGGAGAATTCAGCCATTATTTAGGGTGTGTAATGTTCCCCTTCCCCGGGAACTGTGAAATCTCCTGCAAACCATTCTCGTTTTGTAAAGAGTGTAAACAGACAAGCGGACATCAAAGCCTTATGTGATTACCAGATAGGTCCTTTACCTCAAATGGTCACCAGTTTTGTCTTCCTGGTTGGAGGTATAAGCTTAGCTCAGGAAGAAGAGTCAGCGTCGGTCTCCACTTCTGGCAACGTCACCACTGCCCTGCTGGGGCCCAGGCTGCTTCTGCCCGGCCCCAAGGACGTCATTCGAGCAGTTCCGGGGTTGCTGCTGAATGACGTCACCTCCACCTCTCCCTGTGCAGAGGAAGCAGGGCCTAGTTCTCAGGATGTGTTCTTCTCACCTTACTGACAATTCTTGTAAAATAATTTTCTGTGGGATCCTTGATTTTTCTAACCAATTCTACATTAAAACAGCAATTGAGGGTTTTTTTTAATATAGGCTAATAAAAAATTAGGATTCAATATTTACTTTACCTTCAAATCCTACAACTGCATGAGCTGATTAAAAGCAGACTTTTTTTCCCCTCTTGGAATCTTGGAATTAACAAAAAATAAAATCGCCACGTGCCTTTTAACTGTCACTGGGAGGGTGTGAAATGAAGGCCTGTTTCCACCAGAGGGAAAAAGAAAACTCAAGGAGATGGCTGCTGTCCTTACAGGCAACACGACTGGGTTCAGATCAGACCCTGGTTAAGAGGAGAATTTCAGTCTTACAGGAGAAGCAAATGCTGTCGGAGATTGGATTGCGCCGGGAGACCCCCGCAAGATAAGGGAGAGATTACGGTTAATATCTTCCACGCCTGTTCGAAGCCAGTCCTTTGCTTGAGTCTTCCTCCTCGCGATAAACGTTCTTGTCCTTGGGCAGAGGGACAGGTACTGCTTTGCTTTTTCTCATCCTATCTCAGCTCCCCGGGGTTTATAAGCACTTCCCTGCCAGCATTGCAAGTATGAGGTTACCTTCCGGATTCTCTCTGGCGCCTCTTGAAGCCTGTGAGCCCAAGGCTTGGGGTTCTCTCAGAGCCCCTTCTCGCCTTCCCTTTGGCCCTTTGGTCTTTGCTGGCTCAGGGTAAACGCGCTTTTTTCTGCAGAGCGCCAGCCGCATCACGCGGAGAGCTGGGTCAGGGTGCAAAAGTTTAAAAAGGGACGCGGCCGCCGTGCAGACAGGCCTAGAGAGGTTAGTTCTCAGCAGTCGCCCTGCCTGCGAGGAGTCCTCGTGTGCGAACAGGCCCGGGGCCTGGGAAGGCACGCTCGGTTCTCGCGGGGCCTCACGGCGACCGCTTCAGTGTGCGTGGATCCGGGGCGCAAGAGGGGGAAATACGTCCTGAGAATACCAAATGGGCTCACCGGCTCCTGGTTATTAAAAGCCTCCTCTGGGCTTCCCTGGTGGCGCAGTGGTTGAGAGTCCGCCTACCGATGCAGGGGACACGGGTTCGTGACCCGGTCCGGGAAGATCCCACATGCCGCGGAGCGGCTGGGCCCGTGAGCCATGGCTGCTGAGCCTGCGCGTCCGGAGCCTGTGCTCCGCAACGGGAGAGGCCGCAGCAGTGAGAGGCCCGCGTACCGCAAAAAAATAAAAATAAAAGCCTCGTCTATCGGGGTCGTCTGGAGTGAGATATTTTCCTGGAACGCAGCTCTGAACCCAGAGTGTGGAGACGTTCAAAACAGCACGAAGCACGGAACTGCCAAAGGCATCTGTAATCCAGGACATTCCAAAGGCCTGCGCGGGAGGGAGCGGGCTGGGGAGGCCGGGGCGCACGGCGCGGAGGGGAGTGGGACTGCGAACCGGAGGGGGGCAGGTAGGCGCGAGACCCGGCGGCCTGAGCGGGGATCCGGCACAGCATCCTCAGCCCTTCCCGGGCGGAGGCCTCCCCTCTCTGGATGGCGCGGCCCCTCCCGGAGCGGCTGGACCTCGCTTGCCCCTCGCCTGCGGTCCTTGGCGGCCCCCGCACCCGGACCCCCCGTGGGCTTGGAGGAGCCGCGGCCGGAGAGAGGGGCGCGGTGGCTTGGCACGGACGCTTGGCCCGGGACCTCAAGGCACAGCGCCCGCCCGGCGGGTCCCGCCCCGGCAGGGACGCAGGGACCGCCCGCCCAGTACCCCTATGCGCGGTCCTCCCGTGCGCAGCCCCCCACGCCTGGTGCCTCCGCTCCTGACTGACCCTCCCCGCGCAGCGGCAGCCGAGGCGCCCGCATCTCCCTCCGGCGCACTCTGCAGCCATGGCCGCCTCCTCCGCGCGGCCCGCCGCCCTGGTCACGCCAGCGTTGGCTCTGCTCCTGATGCTGTGCGTGGGCCCAGGTAAGGGGGCGATGTCAGGGCGCCGGGGAGAGGCTCGGTGAGGGCGTGGGGGCTAGGCGCCCATCCTGAGCCCGGGCAAGGGCCAAGGTTTGACAGGGGGTCCTGGGTTCTGCCCTTGCGCGGTGGGAAGTGGCGTGCTTGGGTCAACGGCAGGGGCTCGGATGTGCGCGGCAAGCTTGGAAAAGGAGGCGGAGAAGCCTCGGGCTGAACGCGAAGCGCCAGGCGCGGTGGGCGCTGTAGGCGGGTGGTGCGCCCGGGGCTGAGCGGAGCCGAAGGGCCATCCCCAGAGTGCCTACCAGGCGTTCCCTTCCCGGCGCTTTGGCTCGGTCAAGTTCCAGGTCTGCAGAGCTGCGAGCGGGCCTCACCTCCCAGCTGGGGAAAAGTTCTCAAGCGAGAAAGGCTTAACTTTCTCGGCTTCTTGGAGCCCTCCGTGAATGGGTTGAAAATCCCGGTTCCCTACAGAATGCGCGCATTCTCACACACACGCCGTAAACGCGGCGGGTTCGGGGTGTGGACTTTTGAACCCTGGGGAGCCCACATCCCCACCGCAGAAGGGCGACCTGAAATCAGAGGTTTTTGCCCTGACAGTGCACCTCCCCTCCTACCGTCCTTCCCGGCTCATGCCTGCAAGGGGCGCCGCTGAGGCTCGGGGCTCTGAGAGGCAGGGGTCATAACCCCGGGCCTGCGGCGAAGTTGCTGAGGCTGGAGGGCGGGAGGTGACTTGCCCAACACCCTGAGGCTGGTGCATCTTCCACCGCAAAGCAGCCGCACGGTGGGGTGGAAAGGCAGGACCCCCCTGGTGCTCAGCTTCGGCGTTTTGGATGTTCAGCGCGGGCGGGGGGGCGGGGGGGGCTGCAGCAGAAGCCCTGGGAGGGGGTGGGGGGAGGGTGACGGCTGTTCTAATCTAGGACCACTGGGGGGCCAGTCCATCACTCCTCATCGCGTGCTTTATCACCTCCCTCTTTGTTCCTCCCATTTTAAGAAGCACATCTGAATACGGCAAGTGGGCATCGGCTATAAGCTAGTCCTTTTCAGAGCTTGTATTTTATTTCGTTTATACCGAGAATGCAGCGATAGGAATCAGTTAAAATATTATCATCATTGAGCTGGAATGTAAAAGTTCTTAGGACACCAAATGAACATCGTTTTGTAGAGTGTAGAAACGCTTTTAGATCTGAATAAAAACAACAATAAATGGAACAAATAATGCCTGATTTTAAGACAATCAGGGCAAGTTACAAAACGGGGCTGAGCTTTTAGAGCACTAAGCCCCATGCCTTGACTTGTGGTGGAGAACCTCCACCTCTGCCTCCGTCTTCCCACGGCTGCCTTCCCTGTGGCCTCACCTCCTCTTATAAGGACACCACCGGTCACTGGATTTAGAGCCCACCCTAAACCCGGCATCATATCACCTCGAGGTCCTTAACTCATTAGATGCTGTTTCCAGATAAGTTCACATTTGGAAGTTCTGGGTGGGTATGAATTTGGGGGGGCACTAGTTGATCGACTGTACCATGAAAAGTTAAGTCTGCAGGCAGGTGCATATGACAGGTGGCTGCCCGAATATTATGACAGAAGGGCTCAAAGGACAACGTCACTTTTCCTAGAGAACAGCTCCGATGGTCTCAAGTAGCTCAAAGTGCCCTGCTCGGCCATGGCCCTTGTCACTAGTTTGAGCCACAGGCAGCCTGAACTGCCTTTTCTACACAACAGGAAATGCAACAAGCATTAAATAATGTAACATAGGGGTATGAAGTGATTTTTTTCCAACGTGGATTTTTGCATGTGAGAAATTTAAGGGCGCGGTGCAACCCTGAAATGATTTCCATTTTCATTCCTTTAGGTGGCATAAGTGGAAACAAACTCAAGCTGATGCTTCAGAAAGGGGAAGGTAAATATAGCCCACACAGATAAGGGATGCATTCTTAACCAGGCTGCAATGAAACAGCGATGTTGATGTGCTCACCTGAGGCTTGTGTTTGGAAAATCAAGTGTTTACTCCGTAGAAGGTTAACAGATCTTAAGGGCTCGTCCTGTGGGGATGGGGTGAGGTATTTCATCAGGTAAATATTATTGCCAGTTAATGCTTTTCTGACAGCTGTCAGTGTGGACTCAGAAATAAGAGGAACAGAGCTGTAGTGTAATTGAAGGCTGTTTATTTTAGAATCGTGACACCCCTTAGAGCACATACCTGAATTAAGAGCACACACAGCCTCTGGGGCAGCACAGAGCGGTATTGTGGGCGTCCTCCGCATCCAACTAGCTCTTGGGGGAGGGTTAGACAGAAAGACCGTTTTGTTACTGACACCTGTTGTGAAGAACCGGCCTCCGATAGATATGGTAACGCAGCAAACTGTCGTAGAAACAGAACGGTCTGGGAGCCACGCAGGTGAGTTCGGGCCCGCTGTAATCAGTTCGATCATTGTGTGGGCTTGTGAAAGCCATTCTCCCGCAGAACTTTCGTCTTCACCTGGAAATCAGCAAGTTATCTATCTCTTAGAATGAAGACTACATTTTTTTTTCACATCTTTATTGGAATATAATTTCTTTACAATGATGTGTTAGTTTTTGCTGTATAACAAAGTGAATCAGCTCTGCATATACATACATCCCCATATCTCCCCCCAAGACTACATTTCTGAGGTGAATTTTTAACTACTTATTCTTTCCCCTGGATTAACGGGGGCTCCAGGAGGCTGAAGTCCGCTCCCCAATGGGGGGTGCCAGCGCTTATGCACCTGCTCCCCAGGTGGCCCCACGGGGACACCCCCCCACACACACACACCTGTTGAACACACACGGCCCCTCTCGGGGGAGGGGCTCCTGGGGGAGCTGCCAGCATCTTCCCTGGCTCTTCCAGCTGCTCCCAAGGCCCCGGTCCACCCTCGACCTCCCAGGCCCCTCAGATGGCCCCTCCCCTCCCTGTGCTGGACAGCCATCTCCCGGGGACACCAGGGGTGATGGGGGCCCTGGCTGGGCCACCTGTCTAAGGGGGACTGGCGAGCAAACGGCCGAGATGATCATCACTCCTCCGTGTACATCCTCAGCTTTTGTTCAGCTCAAGCCAAGAAACACACATTGAGCACCTACTGTGTACAGAACAGTGTAACAGGCCCTGAGGGAGATGCACAGGTGAACAGGAGGTGAAAACACAAACGCGCTGCCTGATCTTTATCCACGTGACCAAGGGACACAGGGCATTTGACTGCCTTTTCCTGCGCAGCCTCCATGACGGGAAGCGGGCCCATCAGTCCCGTGTTGCAGATGAGGGCACAGAGGCTCAGAGCTGGGCAGCAGGGCCGGCCCAGCGACACAGCACTTCCCCTAACACGTCTGCCGAAGCGGGGCCTTTTCTGAAGCTGAGCCCGCCATGGAAAGGCGTACGGGGAAGCCGTGGGAAAGCGAGGGTCACCCCCATCAAGAGGCAGTCGAAGCGTTCATGGTCACCCTGCAGCCTGACTTGAGGACTCGCTGCTCCCCTGGGCTCGCTGGCCGGCCTGCTCAGACCCTTGCTCCAGCTCCTTCTCCCCTGGCCCCCTAAGCAATCCCAGCATGCTCGTGTTTGTGTAGACAAGGCACACGCAGCCAGCGGCACTGGACACTGGACGGTTTCCCCGCGGCAGAGCCCAGGGGGAGCACCAGGGCCTGGGGCCCGGGGTCTGGGCTTGGTAAGGGGCTGCAGAGGCGGAGCTGAGTTCGGTTCCTGCCCTGGGCCTGTTACGTGGCTGTGCCTGGACAGGAGGGCTCGCTACCCCGGAGGCCGGGACAGACGGCGGGAGCCCGCACAGTACCCGCGCCCTGCAGGGAGGATATGCCAGTTAAGGCCACCTCCTGCCAGGTGGGGATGGGGAGGGCGATGGAGAAGAGCAATTCACCCCAAGGAGGAAAGAGCTCATTCTCTGTACTTGCGGGTGGGGAACCCCTCGTTTCAGCCCCTGCCCCCGCTACGACCCCGGTGGCCGTCCAGGAGAGCAGAGCCAAGGAGTTCCTGAGCAGCCCGGGGCGGCTCAAGCGGCAGCTGTGGGACCGCACGCGGCCCGAGGTGCAGCAGTGGTACCAGCACTTCCTGTACTTGGGCTTCGACGAAGCGGTGGGTGTCCTGGCTGGAGCCTGGCTTCCCGCCGGGCAGGATGGGGGTGGGGAGGCCTGCTTTGGGGAAACGGGCACAGGGAATTAAGTTCTGTTATCTGCCCTGAAGTCAGAGCCCCCATTCTGTGTCAAGAGCTGCCAGGTATTGGACCACATGATCGTCAGGCGTTAAGGGCATTAGCTGGAATTCTCCATCCCAGTATGCCCAAATGGGAATCTCTCCCATCAGGTTTTGGAAGCAGAGTTCCAGAGACGTCCCCGCCCAAAGCAGCTGGGACTTAAATTCATCGAGAATCTGGTTTTCTTAGGGACTCTTTTAATGTATCTGGTCAGTTTTGCCTGGGTGTCCTTAATAATAACTCAGCACCTCCTGAAACATTTTCAACTTTGCCTCAGAAACACGTCAGAAACAGCAAGATCGATGCAAAGACCTATGAGGATAATGGAAAGAGATGCAAAGCGACTTTTAAAGACAGACGGGCCTTTGCAGATGTTTTTGGGAAAATTTGTCAATGCATTTGCAGGAAGTACGGTTCAGTTCATGTGTCCAGGTAGCACGGGTGGACATATTCACCAGATTAAGGAAAAAGACTGCTTTTCATCACCGACTCCCAGCCGGGGACCAGGTACAGGTCAGCCAGCGGCGGAGTTAAGGTGTGAGATTCTGCTGCCCCAGAGCGAGTCTGCAGGGTGATGGACGGGGCTGTGCTGAGTGAGTCCTGATGTGGAGACCACAGCTCACCGCCCCAGCCAGGGAGTGGATGGAGGGTGGCATCTCCCACGGGGGCAGCTGGAAGGGTTTTTCCAAACGGGCTCATGGCTCACATTGTGAATGGAGGGTGTATACAAAATACTGCAAGAGGCGAACAAAATTAAACTCTTCAGAAACATCTTTTTTTTTTTTTTTTTTGCGGTAAGCGGGCCTCTCACTGTTGCGGCCTCTCCCGTTGCGGAGCACAGGCTCCGGACGCGCAGGCTCAGCGGCCACGGCTCAGGGGCCCAGCCGCTCCGCGGCACGTGGGATCCTCCCGGACCGGGGCACGAACCCGTGTCCCCTGCATCGGCAGGCGGACTCCCAACCGCTGCGCCACCAGGGAAGCCCTGCATTATTTCTGTATTCATAAAATATTTTAAAAATTTTTTGGAAAAAAAATATGTTAAGCCAAAACCTCAAACAAGATTATAAAATGAGAAAAACCAAGGAATGAGGCTGCTTCACTATGGGAAAATCTGCAGTATTGTGAGACAAACCAGCTGTTTCCTTTTCAAGGCAGGGCCTGGGGGAGGGTCAGAGGAGGCTGCAGCCCCAGGCCCAGCGAGTAGACGGGGATGAGGGTTGAATCGTGGCCACGTGGTAAGCGTTTGTGGCCTGAATCACTGCATCCAGGCCTGTCTGAGCAACACAACAGGGGTGAGAGTGTCACCACCAGACGTGTCCAAATTCCCTGCCCCAAGGCTGCAGTGTGGTTTCATGCACCACGTTTACGAAGCCCGCAGCCTGCACAGCAGCCCAGGTGGGACGGGGAGGGGGTCGGCGTCTGCCACATCAGATACCCGGCGCCTGGGGACAGGCCCGGCTGTTACTGTGTTGGGCAGATGTCCATTTTCTTTACTGAAAAAGAGAAAAATGTTGAAGTCTGGGGTATATTTAGAACTCACAGACAGACGTGTTCAAGGGTAGGGGTTGTACTCCTTTGGGGGAAAAAGTTTTCAGCAGTGTTCTCCATCTGGTTGGTATTGACCTCTGGCCCAGGGATGCTGTAGCCAGAAGTTTTTTTTTTTTTAAATGATTATTTATTGTTTTCTATTGAAGTAGAGTTGATTTACAATGTTGTGTTAGTTTCAGGTGTACAGCAAAGTGATTCAGTTATACATATATTCTTTTTCAGATTCTTTTCCATTATAAGTTATTACAAGATACGGAATATAATTCCTCCCACAAGTACAGTAGGTCCTTGTGGCAGGAGTTATTCTTAGGAGGGGTTGTTCATCGTTGAAGAAAAATCCCAGAGAAACAGCGTCTGTAAGATGTGCTCTGGGAAACGGTGTCCTTGAGTTCATCCCCTCTCATCCTCTTTTCCTCCAGAAATTTGAGGATGACATCACCTACTGGCTAAACAGAGGACGGAATGGGCACGACTACTACGATTACCACCAGCGCCACTACGATGAGGACGCTGCGATCGGTCCCCGGAGCCCCCATGGCTTCAGGCACGGAGCCAGCGTCAACTACGACGACTACTGACCGTCACTCAGGCGGGCTCGGGGCCGCGGGCTCCGCACAATGCCCGGCCTGTGTCTGCTGCGCCTGGTCTCAGCTCATCTTTCCTACCCGCTTTCTGTGGCCACAAAGGAAGAGCTAAAGCAAAGAACGTAAATGCCTTTCGAGATTTCATGCAAGTACCTAACAATGCATTTCATTAAAAAATAGAAATAAAAGCATTTTGTTAAAAGGTCTCAGAGTTCATTTGGATGAAACTTGAGCTGGCGAGAGTTTTCCTTCCCTGCCTGTGTCTGAGGTTGAAGCAGCTTCTCAGAGGCACCTCCCCTCTGCTAAGAATTCCCACCACCCCAGGCCATGGGACCCAGCAGGTGTCTTCAATGTATTAGAATTCAGTCCACACTAAATGCCAAATTAAAAATAAAAAAAACAGCAAGAAAATTTAGCTGGAAATTATTTAAGGTCACAGAACACGGTTTGGAGGATTGAGGATCCACATGGGTTTGCAAATTTGCTGTGCCACATCCCGAGCCAGAGGTGGACCTGTTTAATATTGTCAGGCAGGAAAAAAAGGGTAATAGAAAAAACACTGAAGTTTGGTTGATTTCAGAGCCTCACTTGTCTTAAAAAAATTAAACCTCGTCTAATGAGCTCAAGAAAGATTTAAGAATATACATTGCATCATGTTTAAACAATCTGAGTGAATGAAAGAGAAAAGTGCCCTGGGGGTGGGTAGAGGGAGGGGGCGAAAGTGGAGAGGTGACACCTGCAGAGGGGAGGGGCCCGCAGAATGGCTCTTGAACTCGTGTGGGTCACAGACCCTCTGACGGCCTGATGGAAGCTTTCTCAGAAAAATGATACATGATTTTGCATATAGTCTCTGAAACACAACCTCATTCACAAGCTGCAGGTGATAAACCCCTGGGTTTGGTGAGAAGTACCTACCAGCATCGGGAGAGCAGTGTTTGTGGACAATCCTTTGGAATCCTTACAACTTTTAAAACTTTGTGGTAAAATATACACAACATAAAATCCATCATTTTAAGCATTTTCAGATGTATAGTTCAGTGGGTCTGTAAACATCTCTTCATGTCCCCACGTTCAATTCTTTTGGGGATATACCCAGAAGTGGAATTATTAGATCATATGGTAACTCTGTTTAATTTGAGAAATCACCACACATGTTTTCCACATCAGTTGTACTACTTTACATTTTAATATAACATAGAGCTGTAATAGGGAAGAACATTTTGCATTCTCTTACAAGTTAATCACTAAAGGGACGCTGCCTATAAGCTAAAATTGCACACAATGGCCCATCTCGGACCCCTGCCTCCCAGGTAATGAGCATTCAGCTAAAATACCTGTGTTGAGCTCGCAGGAAACCTCCTGAACAGGCCCACCTGTGAATAACTGCTTGAGGGAGAAATTAACACCTCCCCTCCGGAGGCTGACGGGAACCAGGAAGTGCTTGGCTTTAGTCCCGCCCCTTTTAGTATAAAAGGAGCCTGAATGCTGACTCAGCAAGGCGGTCCTTTGGGCGTCCGGCCTGCCATCTTGCTCTGCTGGCTTCCCAGGTAAAGTCACTCTTTGCCCCAGCAGCTCGGCTCTCAATTTATCAGCCTGTCGTGTGGCGAGCAGTACAAGCTTGGACTTGGGAACAAATTTTGATGAGGCCACCCAGGAGCCTTGCTGCTCGTGGCCTGCCAGCCCTGGCTGGGGAATTCTGGGTTAAGACCCTAGCAGCTGCCGGGACCCCTTGTCCTGGGGATCTGCCTTCAAGGTTCTCTGAAGCAGCACCGGCCGCCCCAGCGCTTGGCAGTGGAAGGAAGGAATCGTCTGGGAGCCGACGGTCTCCGTACGGTAGGGTAAGTGGCTCCGGTGTGTACAGCTGGGAACTTTATTCCTCTCCGTTTGGGGCTTTTTCTCTGGAATAAGCCAGTTTGTTTCGTATTGGAGTGGGGTGTACCCTGTTGGAGAGAGGAACGAGTTGTTGGACTTTGACCCGATTTGTGAACTGGTTCGTTTGCTTCTCTGAAGGCTAGCACTTGTATGTGCTGTTTGTGTTTTATCTTGAACTTCTGTCTCCAAAA
The DNA here is from genome assembly GCF_963924675.1 of Phocoena phocoena. Classification (NCBI taxonomy): domain Eukaryota; kingdom Metazoa; phylum Chordata; class Mammalia; order Artiodactyla; family Phocoenidae; genus Phocoena; species Phocoena phocoena. The sequence continues at coordinate 1,963,587 of NC_089232.1, read as the reverse complement.
ATGGGGAATGTTTACTACCAACTAAAGATTCTAAAGAATAGCCATCGCCCCCCTTCAGTAGGAAATAGCCCGGGCAGCCTTTGTGCCTCTTCCCACAAGACTGTGGACTGGACGTTGACAGTGGGTAACGGTAATCGGGAAGAACCTCTGTATCCTGTTACCAGTTAATCTCTGGAGGGACGCTGCCTATAAGCTTAAATTCTCCATAACGGCCCATCTCTGGGACCCCTGCCTCCCAGGTAATGAGCATTCAGCTAAAATACCTGGGTTGAGCTCCCAGGAAACCTCCTGAACAGGCCCACCTGTGAATGACTGCGGGAGGGAGAAATTAACACCTCCCCTCCGGAGGCTGACGGGAACCAGGAAGTGCTTGGCTTTAGTCCCGCCCCTTTTAGTATAAAAGGAGCCTGAATGCTGACTCAGCAAGAGGGTTCTTTGGGGCACGAGCCTGTCGTCTACTGGGTTTGGGGGCTCTCTGAAGGAAGTCGTTATTCTTTGCCCAACAACTCGTCTCTCGATTATTGGCCTGTCCTGTGGCGAGCAGTATGAGCTTGAGTACCAGAGTTACATTAAAACTTTTGTTTTGGGCTTCCCTGGTGGCGCAGTGCTTGAGAGTCCGCCTGCCGATGCAGGGGACGCGGGTTCGTGTCCCCGTCCGGGAAGCTCCCACATGCCGCGGAGCGGCTGGGCCCGTGAGCCATGGCCGCTGCGCCTGCGCGTCCGGAGCCTGTGCTCCGCAACGGGAGAGGCCACAGCAGTGGGAGGCCCGCAAACCGCAAAAAAAAAAAAAACAAAAACAAAAAAAACAAAACAAAACTCTTTTGTTTCTTTTCGGGGCGGGCGTGCTGGGAAGGACGTCTTCATCTTAAATGTTGCCCTGCTTCTCCATAAAGTATGTTTGCTAGATGTTCTTGGTCAATGTCTTTTGTCAAGTTAAGGAAATTACTATTCTTTTAAAAATATGCTAAGAAAAATTTTAAATGTCATATATGGATACTGAATTCTAGTTTCTTTATCTTTGAGATAACATATCCTTTTAAATCTGGTAATTAACAACAGTTTCTAGTAATACATTTTAATATTAATCAGTCTCATTCCTGGAATAAAAACTAACTTGATCATGATTTTGTTTTTCATTGTTAGATCTGGTTGGATAATATTTGTTCAGAATTTTTGCATCTGTTTTCGTGAGGAAGATTGGCCTGTAGTTTTCTTTCCCATTCCGTTTTGGGCAGTTTGGGTGTCCAGTTTATAATGTCTTCTTCAAATGAATTGTTTACTATTCATGTAAAAGTGGAATTATCTGTTTCCTGAATGTTTGGGAGCATTCTGATAAAGCCATTTGCATGTGGTGTTTTCTTCATGGTAAAATTTTTGACCATTGAATGCATTTCTTTTACTGGTAAATGATTATTCTGGCTTCGTTTCTCTCCTTGAATCTGTTTTGCTAAATTCTGTCTTTCTCAATAGCCATCGATTATATGAAAACTTGAAGTGTGTTGAGAGTTGATCTTAGTATCTTATCTTTTTTTCTCTGTAACATCTGTAGTTATTTTTTTCACTCCATTTCATTTGTGCCTTTAAAAAAAATGAATCTTGTCTTTTCAAACATGTAGCCTTGTTGATGTGCTTCTGTATTTCATAAATTTCTGTTCTCTTAATTTCCTTCCTTCTGCATCTGTGGGTCTTTGACTTATGTTAGATCTTTGCTCAGTTTTGAGCCTTATTTTTTTCAAAGGCAAATTCTTACTATTCTAAGTTTCCTTTCAAGAATTGTATCCCATGGGTTTGATGTGAAAAGTTAGATGATGAATTTGTCTAATTTCAATGATAATTTCTCCTTTGACCCATGAGTCGATTACAAGTGTTATTAAATTTCCAAGTGAATGAATTTTTCTAATTATCTTACTGGCTTTGTTTTCTAACTTAATTGCATTGCGGTTTTTAAACAGTGTAGTCCGATCATAATTCGTTGAAGCATACTGAGGCCAGCTTTACATCTAAGCGTGTGCCAAACCAGTACGTGTCCATGTGTCCCTGAAAGAGATGTGTCTTTTCCAGACATCAGACGCAGTCAGATGCATTAGCTCAAGCCCGATTGTGACACTGTTCACATATTCTATTTTCTTACTAATTTTCTTGGTTCATTTGATCTACCGATTACTGATAAGTGTGTTAAAATCCACTGTGACAATGGATTTGACAAGTTTTTCCTTTAATGCTGTCAGTCTGGCTTCACACGAGGCTATACACAAATTCACATGGGACACACGCCTAGAATCGATACATTTTCCCAGTGAATGGAATCACTTACTGTTAGGCAGCAAATTTCCTTATTTCTAATGATGCTTTTGCCTGATTCTCCTTTGCTGTTAATATGACTATATTTTCCCTCCTGTTGGTTACTAATTGCCTGGTCTGTCTTTTCCGTAGTTGGGCCTTTTATCTTTCTGCGTGCTTTAGGTGTGTTTTTTTTTGCAAAGAGTACATAGCTGACATTTGTTTTGTTTTGCAAATAGGGTATAATTCTTAAGGTCTGAACAGGAGAATTTAGTCTACTTACACGTATTGTGATTTATGATTTGGTTTTTTTTTTAAGATTTTGTTGTTGTTGTGGACCATTTTTAAAGTGTTTTTTTGAATTTTCTACAATATTGCTTATGTTTTTATGTTCTGGTTTTTTGGCCATGCGGCATGCGGGAATCTTAGTTTGCTGGCCAGGGATTGAACCTGCACCCCCTGCATTGGAAGGCAAAGTCTCAACCACTGGACCTCTAGGGAAGTCCCTTGTGATTTAGTTTTATCTCTAACATCGCATTTTGAATTTTGACTTGGCCCGTTTTACGTGTGGCCCGTTTTACGTGTTCCTCTCCCCCTTTTCCTCTTCTCCTGCCTTCATGTGGACCGTTTTCCTTCACTTATTCTTTTCCTTTCACCTCCTTTGAAGGTTACACTGGGTCTGTTCTATTAGAGTTTGCCCATTTAATCCATATTTAACAAGTTACCAGTCATCAGTAGCCATAGTCTTCTGGACGGTACAAGGACCCCAAAATACTTGATTCTGCAACCTCCCCTCCCAATTTATAACCTCCAATAACTTGGCATTTAAAATCTAGTCTGCTTTATTTCCCCATAAGTTACCGTTGTTTCATTTATAGTTACTGGTTTGATTAGATGTCACACATCCACTTGGTTCACTATTTCTCCTTCAGACTCAGACCACACTCTGAGCTCATTTTCCTTTGGCCTTAATTCCATCCTCCAGAATCCGTTTAGTGAGGGTCCCTTGATGGTAAACTCCCAAGTTTCACTTTGCCTTGTTTTACTCGGTACAGAATTCTTGGTTGAGTTAGCACTTTGAAGATGCTGTCATATAGCCTTGTGGTTTCCACTGTTGATGTGAAGGCTTTCGCTATAACCTGTCTTTCTTGTGGGGAGGGGACACCGTCCTGTCCAGCTGACTTTTATAACAGACCCACCTTTGGTACTTACATCTGTGTCTATATATTTATACTGCTTGGGGCTTGCTGGGCTTTGTAATCTGAGGGTTGGTGTCTTTCAACAAATTTGGAAAATTGTATTTCTGAGTGTTACCTCTTCCCCATCCTATTATTTCTTGAACTTTATGCAGGTGTATACATTTCACTATTTTCCCTTTTTCAAATGTGCTTAGTTATGTCTTGTTACCTGTTCAGATTCTAAAGTTTCCCTTTCATTTCCTTAAAGGTGTTAAACTTTATTTCCACCATCTGAAGTCTTCGCGGCTCTATTTCTAGCTGCCACCCTTTGCTTCTCACTCATGGTGTCTCACCTGCTTGATGTCATGTAATTTCTAACCATGATGTACTCATTTTCTTTGGAGCTGTTTTTTGGGTTTTTTAAATTTATTTATTTTTGGCTGTGTTGGGTCTTCGTTGCTCCACACAACGTTAAGCCTGAGTTGGATTCTTCCAGCCAGCACTTGGATCTCTTGTTGCTAGTGGCCTAAGGTTCAGGGGCCAGGGCTGGGGGGTGGGCGTCTACCAAACAGGGACCCCTCGTGGTCCCTGTTCTCCTGGTGCCCCCACCCACCCATCCACTCCCACCCAAAGCATCCTAACTGCCCTTTTCACTGTGATGGGTTAATTTGTCACTTACCCTCATCAAGCTGGAGCCTTTTGGGGGCTCAGTCTGATAGGGGGCATCTGACCCGGTTTGTCTCCTTTTCTGAGTGCCGGGCAGCCTTCAGAGAAGCACAGGCTCTACAGAATTCTGCAGAATCCTCCAGGCAATTTTTGCTTCATTCTGGGATTCTGCAGATTCCTTGCTTTTGTATCATCTAAGGGGATGCATTTTAAAAAGATTTTTAAAACTCATACTCAGCAGCTCATCTGCTCCCACCGGAGCATTGATGACTCAGGTTATCTATCTAATCTGCCGCCACTACTAGAGGCTCCCATTTGATCATTGATTTAAAATCATACGGTCTTCACCATTTTAGTGTGTTTAGGAAATCTCTCCTAAGAATAATGCTTTTTAATACATAAAATCCACAAGATTACAAATGAAAGCAGCTATATTGAAAAAGATATCAACACTTTAAAAGACAAATTTGTGACATGGTAATAAATGTGCTTCGTCATGGTACAAATAACGAGATCTGTGACAGGTATACTTGGTGACAAAGTCCCAGGTAAGACCTGACACTACTGCGGTTTCTTGTCGACATTTATAATTGAAGAAAAGGGTAAATTTGAGTTAAGGGTTATTAGAAACAAACAATGCAATATGTTCCCCCATTCATGAAACTCCCTATGTGAAGGGCTTCCCAGTGCAATTCCTGTAATATATCCAGGGTGAAAACTTCCAGTTATTCTGAGGTTAAGGTGAAAATGCATGAGTCCTAGGATGTCTGGCCTCTGCCTCCCTGGCCAGCTTCCTCCCTCCCCCACTCCCCTGGCTCAGACTCCACATGCCCCAGCCTCCCAACCCCTTCAGGCTGCCGTTGCCCTCCCTCCTTCTGGAAAGTTCTGTCTCTTAATTCCCAGACCTCCTTCACAGCTTAGTGTTGTCATTGTCACTTTTCTGCCCCAGCTCTTCCAGGGCACCTCCCTGTCAGGGTGCCTCTTCCAAGGCTCCTCCTTTGGGAAAATTATCAATCACACAGGGGATTGTGGGACAGATGTTTCTCCAGGTGGACAGTGAACCCAGGACGATGATCGCCACTGTCTGTGCCAGAAAGTCTACAGAGCCTCACACAGAGCCTGGCCGGGCAGTCGCTCTAGAAAGTGTGCTGGGGGAGCCTGACTGCACCCGGAAAGAAACAGGTGACCTACTCTCAGGTTTACACGTGACGACAATGGACAGAGGGTTACAATGTCACCTCCAAGACACAACGTGAGTTACGAACAGAACACGAACCACAGCTGAGATTAGGTGGTGCACCCCACACCCCTTTATCTGTCCCCCCGTCCATGGCAGGGTCCACTTCCTCCCGTCGCCCCTGACCACCTCTATGACAGGTCCACCTCCTCCCTGCCACCCTGACCCCCTCTATGACAGGGTCCACCTCCTCCCTGCCCCCCTGACCCCCTCTATGACAGGGTCCACCGCCTCCCTGCCCCCCTGAACCCCTCTATGACAGGGTCCACCTCCTCCCTGCCCCCCTGACCCCCTCTATGACAGGGTCCACCTAATCTCTGCCCACATGACCCGCTCTAGGGCAGGGTCCACCTCCTCGATGCAACCCTAACACCCTCTATGACAGGGTCCACCTCCACCCTGGCCCCCTGAACGCCTCTATGACAGGGTCCACTTCCTCCCTGCCCCCATGACACCCTCTAAGACAGGGTCCACTTCCTCCCTGCCACCCTGACCCACTCTAGGACAGGGTCCACCTCAGCCCTGCACTCCTGACCCCCTCCATGACAGGGTACACATCTTTCCTGCCCCCTTGAACCCCTCTAGGACAGTGTCCACCTCTTCCTTGCCCCCGACCCCCTCTATGAGAGAGTCAAGCTCCTCCCTGCCTCCTGAACCCCTCTATGACAGGGTCCACCTATTCCCTGCTGCCCCATCCCTGACTATGACAGGGTCCACCTAATCCCTGCACCCCGATCCCCCCTATGACAGGGTCCACCTCCTCCCTGCTCCCCTGAACCCCTCTATGACAGAGTCCACCTCCTCCTTGCCCCCCTGATTCCCTCTATTAGAGGGTCCATCTAGTAGATACCCCCTGAACCCCTCTAAGACGGGGTCCACCTCCTCCCTGCCCCCCTGAACCCCTCTATGATAAGGTCCACCTCCTCCCTGCCCCCCTGAACCCCTCTAAGACAGGGTCCACTTCTTCCCTGCCACCCTGACCCACTCTAGGACAGGGTCCACCTCGGCGCTGCGCCCCTGACCCCCTCCATGACAGGGTACACATCCTCCTTGCCCCCTTGAACCCCTCTAGGACAGTGTCCATCTCTTCCCTGCCCCCTTGACCCCCTCTATGAGAGGGTCCAGCTCCTCCCTGCCCACCTGATTCCCCCTATGACAGGGTCCACCTCTTCCCTGCCCCCCCGTCCCTGACTATGACAGGGTCCACCTAATCCCTGCACCCCGATCCCCTCTATGACAGGGTCCACCTCCTCCCTGCTCCCCTGAATCCCTCTATGAAAGGGTCCACCACTTCCCTGCTCCCCTGACACCCTCGGTGATAGGATCAACCTCCTCCCTTCCCACCCTGACCCCCTCTATGACAGGGTCCAACTAATCCCTGCCCCGCTGATCCCCTCTATGACAGGGACCACCTCCTACCTGGCCCCTGATCCACTCTATGACAGGGTCCAACTCCTACCTGCCACGCTGACCTCCTCTGACAGGGTCCAGCTAATCCCAGCCCCCCTTATTCCCTCTATGACAGGGTCCACCTCCTCCCTGCCCCCCTAACCAACTCTGACAGGGTCCACCTCCTCCCTACCCCCATGACCCCGTATATGACAGGGTACACCTCCTCCCTGCCCCCCTGAAACCCTCTATGAAACGCTCCACATAATCCCTGCCCCCCTTATCCCCTCTATGACACAGTCCACAAAATCCATGCCCCCCTGATCCTTCTATGACAGGGTCCACCTCCTCCCTGCCCACTTGAACCCCTCTATGATAGGGTGCACATAATCCCTGCCCCCCTGACTCCCTCTAGGACAGGGTCCACCTCCTCACTGCCCCCCTGAACCCCATTATGACAGGGTATACATCCTCCCTGAATCCCTGATCCCTCTATGACAGGGTCCAAATAATCCCTGCCCCGCTGATCCCCTCTGTGACAAGGTCCACCGCCCTGCCACCTTGAACCCGTCTATGACAGGGCCCACCTCCCCCCTGCCCCCTGAACCCTTCTATGACAGAGTCCACCTCCTCCCTGACACTCTGACCCACTCTATGACAGGACGCAAGTAATCCCTCCCCCCCGATCCCCTCTATGACAGGATGGACCTAATCCATGCCTCCCTGTCCCCCTCTATGACAGGGTCCACCTTCTCCCTGCTCCCAAGAACGCCTCTATGACAGGGTCCAACTAGTCCCTGCCCCCCTGAACCCTCATATGACAGTGTCCACCTCCTTGTGCCCCCGTGAACCCCTCCATGACAGGGTCCACCTTATCTCTGCCTCCCTGCCCCCCTCAATAACAGGATCCACCTCTTCCCTGCCCCCAAGAACGCGTCTATGACAGGGTCCACCTCCTCCCTGCCCTTCTGAGGCCCTCTATGACAGGGTCCAAATAATCCCTGCCCCGCTGAAATCCTCTATAACAGGGTCCACAACCTCCCTGCCCCCCTTGCCGCCTCTATGACAGGGTCCAAATAATTCCTGCCCCGCTGATCCCCTCTAAATCAGGGTCCAACTCCTCCCTCTCCCCCTGAACCCCTCTATGAAAGGGTCCACCTCCTCCCTGCTCCCCTGACCCCCTCTATCACAGGGTCCACACCCCCCCGACCCCGTCTATGACGGGGTTCACCTCCGTGCCCCCTGACACCCTCTATGACAAGATCCACCTACACCCTGCCCCTCTGAACCCCTCTATGACAGGGTCCACCTGCCCCTTTGAACCCCTATATGACATGGTCCACCTCCTCCCTGTCCTCCTAACACTCTCTATGACAGGGTCCACCTCCTCCCTGCCCCCCTGACCCCCTCTATGACAGGGTCCACCTCCCCCCTGGCCCTGTCTATGACAGGGTTCACCGCCTCCATGCCCCCTGACCCCCTCTATGACAAGATCCACCTACACCCTGCCCCTCTGAACCCCTCTATGATAGGGTCAACCTCCTCCCTGCCCCCCTAACTCCCTCTATGACAGGGTCTATCTCCTCCCTACCCACATGAACCCCTCTATGAAACGCTCCACATAATCCGTGCCCCCCTTATCCCCTCTATGACAGGGTCCACCAAATCCATGCCCCTCTGACCCCCTCTAAGACAGGGTCCACCACCTCCCTGCCCCACTGACCCCCTCTATGACAGGGTTCACCTCCTCCCTGCCCCCCTAAACCCCTATATGACATGGTCTACCTCCTCCCTGTCCCCCATACTCCCTTTATGACAGGGTCCATCTCCTCCCTGACCCCCTGAACCCTTCTATGACATGGTCCACATAATCCCTGCTCCCTTGAACCCCTCTATGACAAGGTCCATCTCCTCCCTACCCACATGACCCCCCTCTATGACAGGGTCCACCTCCTCCCTGCCCCCCTGACCCCCTCTATGACAGGGTCCACCTAAACCATGCCCCTGTGACCCCATCTATGACAGGGTCCACCTCCTCCCTGCCACCCTGAACCTTCTGTGACAGGTTCCATCTCCTCCCTGCCCCCGCTAACCCCACTGTGACAGGTTCCACTTCCTCCCTGCACCCGTGACCCCCTCTATTGACAGGGTTTACTTCATCCCTGCCCCCCTGACCCCTTCTATGACCACCTCACTGCCACCCTGACTCTCTCTGTGACAGGGTCCACCTCCTCCCTGCAGCCCTGACCCCCCTTTGACAAGGTCAGCCTCCTCCCTTCCCCCCGACCCCCTCTAAGACAGGGTCCACCTAATCCCTGCCCCCTTGATCCCCTCTATGACAGGGTACAACTTCTCCCTGTCTCCCTGACCCCCTCTATGACACGGTCCGCTTCCTCCCTGCACCCCAGACCCTCTCTATGACAGAGTCCACCCAATCCCTGCACCCCGATCCCCTCTATTACAGGGTCCACCTCTCCCTGCCCCCCGTCCCCCTCTATGACAGTGTCCCCTTCCTCCCTGACCACCTGACATCCTCTATGACAGGGTCCACCTCCTCCCTGCCCCCCTGACCCCCTCTATGACAGATTACACCTCCTCCCTGCCCCCCTGAACCACTCTATAACATGGTCCACATAATCCATGCCCCCCTGAACCCCTCTATGACAGGCTCCACCTCCTCACTTCCCACCTGAACCCCTCTATGATGCGGTCTGCATAATCCCTGCCCCCCTGAATCCCTCTATGACATGGTCCACCTCTTCCCTGCCCCCCTGACCCAATCTGTGAAAGGGTCCCACTCCTCCCTGCCTATGATAGGGTGCACATAATCTCTGCCTCCCTGACCCCCTCTATGACAGGGTCCACTACCTCCCTGCCACCCTGGTCCCCTGTATGAAAGGGCCCACCTCCTCCCTGGCCACATGTCCCCCACTATGACAGGGTCCACCTCCTCCCTGCCCCCCTGGACCCTTCAATGGCACGGTCCACATAATCCCTGCCCCCCTGAACCCCTCTGACAGGATCCACTACCTCCCTGCCCGCCCTGAACCCCTCTAAGACAGGGTCCACAACCTCCCTGCCCCACTGACCCCCTCTATGATAGGGTTCACCTCCTTCCTGCCCCCCTGGTCCTTCTATGACAGGGTCCACCTCCTCCCTGCCACCCTGATAACCTCTATGGCAGGGAAAACCTCCTCCGTGCCCCGCGGACGCCCTCTATGACAGGGTCCAGCTCCTCCCTGCCCCCCTGAACCCCTCTATGACAGGGTCCACCTCCTCCCTGCCCCCCTGAACCCCTATATGACATGGTCTACCTCCTCCCTGTCCCCCAGACTCCCTTTATGACAGGGTCCATCTCCTCCCTGACCCCCTGAACACTTCTATGACATGGTCCACATAATCCCTGCCCCGCTGAACCCCTGTATGACAGGGTCCATCTCCTCCCTACCCACATGACCCCCTTATGACAGGGTACACCTCCTCCCTGCCCCCCTAAAGCCCTCTATGAAACGCTCCACATAATCCCTGCCCCCCTTATCCCCTCTATGACACGGTCCACAAAATCCATGCCCCCCTGATCCTTCTATGGCAGGGTCCACCCCCTCCCTGCCCACTTGAACCCCTCTATGATAGGGTGCACATAATCTCTGCCCCCTGACCCCCTCTAAGACAGGCTCCACCACCTCCCTTTCCCAATGACCCCCCTCTAGGACAGGGTCCACCTCCTCCCTGCCCCCCTGAACCCCATTATGACAGGGTATACATCCTCCCTGAATCCCTGATCCCTCTATGACAGGGTCCAAATAATTCCTGCCCCGCTGATCCCCTCTGTGACAGGATCTACCTCCCTGCCACCTTGAACCCGTCTATGACAGGGCCCACCTCCTCCCTGCCCCCCTCACCCCTTCTATGACAGAGTCCACCTCCTCCCTGCCACCCTGACCCGCTCTATGACAGGACGCAAGTAATCCCTCCCCCCCAATCCCCTGTATGACAGGATCCACCTAATCCATGCCTCCCTGTCCCCCTCTATGACAGGGTCCGCCTCCTCCCTGCTCCCAAGAACGTCTCTATGACAGGGTCCAACTAGTCCCTGCCCCCCTGAACCCTCATATGACAGTGTCCACCTCCTTGCTGCCCCCGTGAACCCCTCCATGACAGGGTCCACCTTATCTCTGCCTCCCTGCCCCCCTCAATGACAGGGTCCACCTCTTCCCTGCCCTTCTGAGGCCCGCTATGACAGGGTCCAAATAATTCCTGCCCAGCTGATCCGCTCTAAGTCAGGGTCCACCTCCACCCTGCCCCCCTGACCCCCTCTATGACAGGGTCCACCTCCCCCCTGACCCTGTCTATGACAGGGTTCACCTCCTCCCTGCCCCCCTGAACCCCTATATGACATGGTCTACCTCCTCCCTGTCCCCCATACTCCCTTTATGACAGGGTCCATCTCCTCCCTGACCCCCTGAACCCTTCTATGACATGGTCCACATAATCCCTGCCCCCTTGAACCGCTCTATGACAAGGTCCATCTCCTCCCTACCCACATGACCCTCTCTATGACAGGATACACCTCCTCCCTGCCCCCCTAAACCCCTCTATGAAACGCTCCACATAATCCCTGCCCCCCTTATCCCCTCTATGACACAGTCCACAAAATCCATGGCCCCCTGATCCTTCTATGACAGGGTCCACCTCCTCCCTGCCCCCCTGACCTAATCTGTCAAAGGGTCCCCCTCCTCCCTGCCCACTTGAACCCCTCTATGATAGGGTGCACATAATCTCTGCCTCCCTGACCCCCTCTATGACAGGATCCACTACCTCCCTGCCACCCTGGTCCCCTGTATGAAAGGCCCCACCTCCTGCCTGGCCACATGTCCCCCTCTATGAAAGGGTCCACGTCCTCCCTGCCCCTCTGGACCCTTCAATGACACGGTCCACATAATCCCTGCCCCCCTGAACCCCTCTATGACAGGGTCCACCTCCTCCCTGCCCACTTGAACCCCTCTATGATAGGGTGCACATAATCTCTGCCCCCTGACACCCTCTAAGTCAGGGTCTACCACCTCCCTGCCCCCCTGAACCCCATTATGACAGGGTATACATCCTCCCTGAATCCCTGATCCCTCTATGACAGGGTCCAAATAATCCCTGCCCCGCTGATCCTCTCTGTGACAGGGTCCACCTCCCTGCCACCTTGAACCCGTCTATGACAGGGCCCACCTCCTCCCTGCCCCCCTGACCCCTTCTGTGACACAGTCCACCTCCTCCCTGCCACCCAGACCCGCTCTATGACAGGACGCAAGTAATCCCTCCCCCCCCCAATAACCTCTGTGACAGGATCCACCTTATCCATGCCTCCCTGCCCCCCTCTATGACAGGGTTCACCTCCTCCGTGACTCCTGAACCCTTCTATGACACGGTCCACATAATCCCTGACACCCTCTATGACAGGGTCCACCTCCTCCCTGCCCACCTGAACCCCTTTATGACAGGGTACACCTTATCTCTCCCTCCCTGACGCTCTCTATGACAGGGTCCACCTCTTCCCTGAACCCCTCTATGACAGGGTTCACCTCCTCCCTGCCCCCTCTATCACATGATCCACATATTCCCTGCCCCTCTGAACCCCTCTATGACAGGGTCCACCTCCTCCCTGCCCCCCTGAACCCCTATATGACAAGGTCTACCTCCTCCCTGTCCCCCAGACTCCCTTTATGACAGGGTCCATCTCCTCCCTGCCCCCCTGACCCAATCTGTGAAAGGGTCCACCTCCTCCCTGCCCACTTGAACCCCTCTATGATAGGGTGCACATAATCTCTGCCCACTGACCCCCCCTAAGACAGGGTCCACCACCTCCCTGCCCCAATGACCCCCCTCTATGACACGGTTCACCTCCTCTCTGCCCCCCTGACACCCTCTATGACAGATTACACCTCCTCCCTGCCCCCGTGAACCACTCTATAACATGGTCCATATAATCCATGCCCCCCTGAACCCCTCTATGACATGGTCCACCTCCTCCCTGCTCCCTTGAACCCCTCTATGACAAGGTCCATCTCCTCCCTACCCACATGACCGCGTCTATAACAGGATACACCTCCTCCTTGCCCCCCAAACCCCTCTATGAAACGCTCCACATAATCCCTGCTCCCCTTATCCCCTCTATGACACGGTCCACAAAATCCATGGCCCCCTGATCCTATATGACAGGGTCCACCTCCTCCCTGCCTCCCTGACCCAATCTGTGAAAGGGTCCCCCTCCTCCCTGCCCACTTGAACCCCTCTATGATAGGGTGCACATAATCTCTGCCTCCCTGAACCCCTCTATGACAGGGTCCACTACCTCCCTGCCACCCCGGTCCCCTGTATGAAAGGGCCCACCTCCTCCCTGCCCCCCGACCCCCACTATGTCAGGGTCCACCTCCTCCCTGCCGCCCTGACCCCTCTATGACAGGGTCCACCTGCTCCCTGCCCCCCTCTATGACAAGGTCCTTCTGCTCTCTGCCCCCCTGACCCCCTCTATGACAGGGTCGACCTCCTCACTCCCCCTCGATCCGCTCTATGTCAGGGTCCACCTACTCCCTGCCCCCGTGACACCCTCTATGACAGGGTCCACCTCCACCCTGCCCCGCTGACCCCCTCTCTGACAAGGTCCATCTCCTCCCTGTCCCCCTGACCCCTTCTATGTCAGGATCCACCTCCTCTCTGCCCCCCTGGCCCCCTCTATGACAGGGTCTAAATAATCCCTGCACCCCTGATTCTCTATGACAGGATCCGCCTAATCCATGCCTACCTGCCCCCCTCTATGTCAGGGTCCACCTCCTCCCTTCCCCCCATGAACCCCTCTATGACACGGTCCACTTCCTCCCTGCCCCCCTGACCCTCTTTATGACAGGGTCCACCTAATCCCTGCACCCGATCCCCTCTGACAGGATCCACCTCCTCTCTGCCCCTCTGACTCCCTCTATGACAGGGTCCACCTCCTCCCTGCCTCCCTGATCCCCTCTGTGACAGGTTCCACTTCCTCTCTTCCCCCCTGACCCACTCTATGACAAGTTCGACCTCAACCCTGCCACACTGACCCCCTCTATGACAGGGTCCACCTAATCCCAGCCTTCCTGACCACCTCTATGACAGGGTCCACCTCCCCTCTGCCCCCCTATTCCCTCTATTAGAGGGTCCATCTAATCCATGCATACCTGACTCCCTCTATGACAGGGTCCACCTCCTCCGAGCACCCCTAAGACCCCTCGTGACACGGTCCACCTCCTCCGTGCCCCCCTGAACCCCATTATGACAGGGTCCACCTTCGCTCTGTCCCCTGACCCCCTCTTTTACAGGGTCCACCTCCTCCCTGTCCCCCTGACCCCTCTATGACAGGGTCCACTTCCTCCCTGCCCCTCTGACCCCCTCTATGACAGGGACCACCTACTCCCTTCCCCCCAATCCCCTCTATAACAGGTTGCACCTCCTCCCTGCCCACCTGATCCCCTCTATGACAGGGTCCACCTCCTCCCTGCCCCCCTGAACCCCTCTATAATACGGTCCACATAATCCGTGCCCCCGATCCCCTCTATGACAGGCTCCACCTCCTCCCTGCCCACCTGAACCCCTCTATGACATGGTCCACCTCCTCCCTGCCCCCGTGAACCCCTCTATTGACAGGGTCCACCTCCTCCCTGCCCCCCTGACACCTCTATGACAGGGTTCCCCTCCTCCGTGGCCCCCTGACGCCCTCTATGACAGGGTCCATCTAATCTCTGCTCCCTGCTCCCCTGTATAACAGTCCACTTCCTCCCTGCTCCCCTGACCCCCTCTGTGATAGGGTCCACTTCCTCTCGCCCCCTGAACCCCTCTATGCAGGGTCCACCTAATCCCTGCCCCCGTGACACCCTCTATGACAGGGTCCACCTCCACCCTGCCCCACTGACCCCCTCTATGACAAGGTCCATCTCCTCCCTGCCCCCCTGACCCCTTCTATGTCAGGATCCACCTCTTCTCTGCCCCCCTGACCCCCTCTATGACAGGGTCTAAATAATCCCTGCACCCCTGAGTCTCTCTATGACAGGATCTGCCTAATCCATACCTACCTGCCCCCCTCTATGACAGGGTCCACCTCCTCTCTGCCCCCCTGACACCCTCTATGACACGGTCCACCTCCTCCCTGCCCCTCTGTCCCCCTCTATGACAGGGTCCACCTTCTCCCTGCCACCCTGAACCCCTCAATGACCCGGTCCACCTACTCTCTGCCCTCCTGAGCCCTTCTTTGTCAGGGTCGACCTGATCCCTGCCCCCTTGACCACCTCTATGACAGGGTCCACCTCCTCCCTGCCACCATGGCTCCCTCTGTGACAGGGTCCACCTAATCTCTTCCACCTCGATCCCCTCTGTGACTTGGTCCACCTCCTCCCTGCCACCCTGACTCCCTCTATGACAGGGTCCACCTCCTCCCTGCCCCCCTGACACCCTTTATGACAGGGTCCACCTAATCCCTGCCCCCCTGATCCGCTCTATGACAGGGTCCTACTCCTTCCTGCCCCCCTGCCCTCTGACCCCCTCTATGACATGGTCCACCTCCTCCCTGCTCCCCTGACCCCCTCTAAGACAGAGTCCACTTTCTCCTTCCCCCCTGACCACCTCTGTGACAGGGTCCATCTCCTCCCTGCCCCCCTGAATCCCTCTATCACAGAGTCTACCTAATCTCTGCCCCCCTGACGCCTTCTATGACTGGGTCCATGCGGCGAGCCGCTTCTGACCAGCAGAATGACGAATCACCACACGCTAGATTCTTCTCGCATCACACTTTATTGGAGTACAGCTTGGTTTCGGGCGGATGGAAGGAAGACCCCGTACGCTCGAGCCTGTCTGCTTATATAAGGGCTTAAGGACTCGTGTAAGTCCCTGATTCGTCCGTATGGTTATCGCATTTCGCAAGCCGGACTTTGGATAGGCCACTGCTTCAAAACCTGATTAGCGTATTAGGTGCATACGCCCTAGCGGCATACTTAGTGCATGCGTAATGGCTATCCGGCCGCGCCCTACAGGTCCACCTCCTTCCTTCCCCCCTGACCCCTTGTATTTCAGGGTGCACCTCCTCGCAGTCCCCCTAAGACCCCCCGTGACAGGGTCCGTCTGCTCCCTGCACCGCTGACCCCCTCTATGACAGGATCCACCTCCTCTCTGCCCCCCGACTCCCTCTATGACAGGGTCCACCTCCTCCCTGCCTCCCTGATCCCCTCTGTGACAGGTTCCACTTCCTCTCTTCCCCCCTGACCCACTCTATGACAAGGTCGACCTCCACCCTGCCACGCTGACCCCCTCTATGACAGGGTCCACC